>NC_087068.1:26116559-26621720 GCF_963678635.1 Symsagittifera roscoffensis | reverse complement strand
TTGCCCAAGGTTTTTCGGAGAGGGATCATTCAAGGTTGATCTTCACCATCTGGGCTATGTCGCCAACCCTGAGGCAGGTGGCAAGAAACTTCGAACTCTCAAATGGGGAAGGGATGGTTTGACAGCAGAATTGATTTCCCCTCACAAAGATAGTGAATGTGAAAAAAGAAAGGCTGCTTCCCCGAACAGCACCAAAGCCTTCAAATGTAATTTGTTATTCTTGAACACAGCGCTTATGGCATGATTATTTAAAAACATTTTGAAAGTCGCAAAATAAAAAGAAACGTTTTTTAAACTGTCAGGCTTCCGTGATTCAAGAAATAACTCCTTGAAATAAGCTCAGCAAACGGCTTCAAAAAGTAACTGTATAAGTGCTTTTTTTGTTTCAGCCAGTATCCGACGCCTTTTCAAAAGCCGTTCGTTTCCCAATGCGTATGAGAGGGCAAGAAAATCAGCTAACAAAGCCGGCATGGATAGATTTCGTAGGATAAAAAAACAGAAAGCGCAGTCTGCAGAGAAACGGAACAAACGAAGGGTAAAATTGAGTACTGCTTCGATCTCTGAAAACTTTGATTAGAGCATAAGCAAAAGTTTACTTTTGAACCGTCTGTTTTTTAATTTGAAAAGTTGAGTGTCTTTTTGTTGACTGATTTTATCGGTTCTGGTTGAATTGAGTTCTTTTAGGATGTTTGTTGTAGCAGTTTCAAAAAATTTTTGCGAGTAAAAACTTGTTCCTGTGTAGTTTGATTCTCAAGATTTTTTTAAGTTTCATACAACTGTTTGGTTTTTCAAAAGCTGAATGTCGTGGAAAGCTAGTAACTGCCCAGTGTTTTTCAAGATAATTTATAATGAATACGTCGCAAAGTTCTAGAACGCGAAGAAACCCGGAAAAAAATTAACGAATCTGACACGGATTTCGAAAACGAAATCATTGTGAAACAGTCGTTAATAAAAGGAAACGTGTTTGGTTCTTCGAGAATAAAGGGTTGTATAAATTGCGTGCTACTGGCGAAGCGTGGGTGGGACAAGTTTTGATGCCCGGAATAATTTGATTCCTGGGGAAAATACTAATTTAAACATTGGAGGAGAGTTATTGAGTGTTCGATTGCTATGCAGAGGGCAAAAAAAAGAAATAGACAGGGCCGAAGCTGGCTATTTGACAGAGTTACAAAGAGGAAGAAAAGCTAGTCAACTCCGTCCGAAGCATTTCAAATCAGAAAAGAAGCGTTTGGTCATAGACGATATTAATTTCCTGAGCAAATCACAGGATGCCGTTACAGAGGAACACGCGGCAATCAAACTTGGAGGAGAAGGCTCTAGCTCCACTCAACGGAACTTACAATCCACGTCTTCGACCGCTCATCTATCACTGCCGGACGCAACAGTTCGCGGGGATCTGAGCCCTACACTGTCGGATTACGCAGTAGAGTCGCCAAATACCAGTGATTATCAACAGGTAACCATAATTTAGGTTAAGTTTTTTATTTAGTGAATTTTTGAATGGGGGTTGTCTGAATATGGATTTTTTGTAGTAAAAAGAGTTGTAAGTTCCCAAGTCAAAGATTGAAATAATGTTTTTTAGTATCAAGTTTTGGAAGTTAAAAGTTATGTTTTTTTATGTTTGAATTTTTTTCGAAAGGAGTCGCAGTTGCCGCCGATGCCGGATTTGACACCAGCCAATTCTCATTTCCCTCCCGTTGCTAACCAAGCGTGCCCAGATAAAGGAGCAAAGTGGTCTGTGTTCCTGAAAGGACACAACATAAGGATGGCTGAAATGAGAAGTGCCATGGAAATAGCCCGCGAGAAAGCCAGGAAAAAAAGACTCAGTCAGCGAAGTCAGCTGAAAATACAGGTAATGATAAGCAATTGCTTGCAAACCAAAAAAATCAGCGTTACACTTTAGGATGAATTTACCAGTTGTTCTTCAACCAAGGTATTAAATAATTTTTTGCAATTTAAAGGTAGTAATCATGAGAATCTATAACTTGTTCAAAAATTTTGATTTCAGCTATGTAATGGAATTTTTTGAAGACATGGTAAACAAAGAGCCTACCTTGATTTTGTGATAGTTAAGTCAAACAAAATTTTCATGCTTCTCAGAAGTTTGAGCTGTGCTTTAGAGAGAGGAAGTAAAGGAGTTGCTCAACTTTGAGCGCGAAGGTTTTCAAAGTGTAGACGACAACCCAAAATGGAATTTATCAGTAACTCCAGTCTGGCACAACGGGGAAGACCTGATGGAGATTTCGGCGGGAAAGCAGCCGAGCAGTTTTGCACTCCAGCTGGCGAAAAAATTGATGGGAGATGAATTAACGGATACCATGCTGTCTCCGGTGAAGGTATCGCAAACTTCAAGGAATCCCGTCTCTGAAGAAATAAGTGCTAAATTTAAAAGTTAGTCTTCTATTTATTTAACTCCAAATTAACAGCTGTTATGAGATACAATCACTCTAACCTTAGTTTTTGCAAAGATAAAAATCAAAAGAACATTTTCACCCAGGAAGGTTTGCTCTCTTAGACATAAGAACCGTGTCTTGGTTGACAATATTTTTTGATAACACTAATTATTGTTGTTGTATTTAGGCGTTGTACAACAAAAGTACCCCCTTACGCCCCTTCTTGCTTACAAGACATGCAGGAAAATAGTTAACCAGAAAGGACGTGATTTGAACCGCTTGGCCCGTCAAAGTGCATCTGTAACCCCGGCCCTTGCAAACCGGCCCTGAGGAAATTTGATGCATCAGTGGACCATTCTTTAGTTCTGTCGAATGCGATGGTTTAGCCAGGATGTCCTGGCTTATGTTGATTGTGATTAAACTTTAAATGTCAATTGTTGATGAAAAGCTTGTCTTTTAGGTTATTTAAATGCTTCAAAAGTTGTGCTTTCTAAAATTGTGCTATCTTCTGCTATCAAATGTTTTCGTTGAAATTCACTTAGAATAGTTTATAAAAGAGCTGCGTTATAATTTAGAACAGTTATTGATTTTTGTTATAGTTGAGTCTCAAAGCACTTTTTTGATTTCTTGTTCTTAATTGAGTTTCTGAGCATTTTTTTGAGCAGTCAGTTGTTCCGCATTTGAGACCACCAGTGAGCTTGTCTTTTTTGAATCCGAAACAACTAAAATCAATTTTTTCCGCTCTTTTCAGACAAACATGGCAAGCGTCCGTGATATTGTTGCATTAGATGGTCTCATCGCAAACAATTTGATAAATGATCGGAGTGATGTTAGCCGAAAACCAGTTCAAATTTTGTTTGACTCTCGTTGGTTAGATCTCGAAGGTCGCTTGAAGTCTTCAAAAACCTTATTGAAAATTCACGAAAAAATTTTGAAGTTGTACGACGACACAATACAGGAAAAACTGCACTAAAGCCTTCAAAGGTAGTATGTTAGCCTTGAACACAGCGCTTATGGCATGATTATTTAAAAACAGCTTGAAAGTAGCAAAATAAAGTGAAACGTTTTTTAAACTGCCGGGCTTCCGTGATTCAAGAAATAACTCTTTGAAATAAGCTCAGCAAACGGCTTTCAAAAGTAACTGTATAAGTGCATTTATTGTTTCAGCCAGTATCCGACGTCTGTTCAAGAGCAGTTCGTTTCCCAATGCGTATGAGAGGGCAAGAAAAGCAGCTAACAAAGCCGGCATGGATAGATTTCGTACGATAAAAAAACAGAAAGCGCAGTCTGCAGAGACACGGAACAAAGGAAGAGTAAAATTGAGTGCCGCTTCGATCTCTGAAAACTTTGATTAGAGCATAAGCAAATGTTTACTTTTGAACCGTCTGTTTTTTTAAGTTGAATAGTTGAGTGTCTTTTTGTTGACTCATTTTATCGGTTCTGGTTGAATTGAGTTCGCTTAGGATGTTTGTTGTAGCAGTTTTAAAAAATGTTTGCGAGTAAATACTTGTTCCTGTGTAGTTTGATTCTCAAGGTTTTTTTTTTAGTTTCATACAACTGTTTGGTTTTTCAAAAGCTGAATGTCGGAAAGCTAGTAACTTCCCAGTGTTTTTTCCAGATTATTTATAATGAATACGTCGCAAAGTTCTAGAACGCGAAGAATTTCGAAAAAAAGAGTTAACGAATCTGACACGGATTTCGAAAACGAAATCATTGTGAAACAGTCGTTAATAAAAGGAAACGTGTTTTGGTTGTTCGAGAATAAAGGGTTGTATAAATTGAGTGCTACTGGCGAAGCGTGGGGTGGGACAAGTTTTGATGCCCGGAATAATTTGATTCCTGGGGAAAATACTAATTTAAACATTGGAGGAGAGTTATTGAGTGTTCGATTGCTATGCAGAGGGCAAAAAAAAGAAATAGACAGGGCCGAAGCTGGCTATTTGACAGAGTTACAAAGAGGAAGAAAAGCTAGTCAACTCCGTCCGAAGCATTTCAAATCAGAAAAGCAGCGTTTGGTCATAGACGATATTAATTTCCTGAGCAAATCACAGGATGCCGTTACAGAGGAACACGCGGCAATCAAACTTGGAGGAGAAGGCTCTAGCTCCACTCAACGGAACTTACAATCCACGTCTTCGACCGCTCATCTATCACTGCCGGACGCAACAGTTCGCGGGGATCTGAGCCCTACACTGTCGGATTACGCAGTAGAGTCGCCAAATACCAGTGATTATCAACAGGTAACCATAATTTAGGTAAAGTTTTTCATTTAGTGAATTTTTGAATGGGGGTTGTCTGAATATGGATTTTTTGTAGTAAAAAGAGTTGTAAGTTCCCAAGTCAAAGATTGAAATAATGTTTTTTAGTATCAAGTTTTGGAAGTTAAAAGTTATGTTTTTTTTATGTTTGAATTTTTTTCGAAAGGAGTCGCAGTTGCCGCCGATGCCGGATTTGACACCAGCCAATTCTCATTTCCCTCCCGTTGCTAACCAAGCGTGCCCAGATAAAGGAGCAAAGTGGTCTGTGTTCCTGAAAGGACACAACATAAGGATGGCTGAAATGAGAAGTGCCATGGAAATAGCCCGCGAGAAAGCCAGGAAAAAAAGACTCAGTCAGCGAAGTCAGCTGAAAATACAGGTAATGATAAGCAATTGCTTGCAAACCAAAAAAATCAGCGTTACACTTTAGGATGAATTTACCAGTTGTTCTTCAACCAAGGTATTAAATAATTTTTTGCAATTTAAAGGTAGTAATCATGAGAATCTATAACTTGTTCAAAAATTTTGATTTCAGCTATGTAATGGAATTTTTTGAAGACATGGTAAACAAAGAGCCTACCTTGATTTTGTGATAGTTAAGTCAAACAAAATTTTCATGCTTCTCAGAAGTTTGAGCTGTGCTTTAGAGAGAGGAAGTAAAGGAGTTGCTCAACTTTGAGCGCGAAGGTTTTCAAAGTGTAGACGACAACCCAAAATGGAATTTATCAGTAACTCCAGTCTGGCACAACGGGGAAGACCTGATGGAGATTTCGGCGGGAAAGCAGCCGAGCAGTTTTGCACTCCAGCTGGCGAAAAAATTGATGGGAGATGAATTAACGGATACCATGCTGTCTCCGGTGAAGGTATCGCAAACTTCAAGGAATCCCGTCTCTGAAGAAATAAGTGCTAAATTTAAAAGTTAGTCTTCTATTTATTTAACTCCAAATTAACAGCTGTTATGAGATACAATAGCTCTAACCTTAGTTTTTGCAAAGATAAAAATCAAAAGAACATTTTCACCCAGGAAGGTTTGCTCTCTTAGACATAAGAACCGTGTCTTGGTTGACAATATTTTTTGATAACACTAATTATTGTTGTTGTATTTAGGCGTTGTACAACAAAAGTACCCCCTTACGCCCCTTCTTGCTTACAAGACATGCAGGAAAATAGTTAACCAGAAAGGACGTGATTTGAACCGCTTGGCCCGTCAAAGTGCATCTGTAACCCCGGCCCTGGAAACCGGCCCTGAGGAAATTTGATGCATCAGTGGACCATTCTTTAGTTCTGTCGAATGCGATGGTTTAGCCAGGATGTCCTGGCTTATGTTGATTGTGATTAAACTTTAAATGTCAATTGTTGATGAAAAGCTTGTCTTTTAGATTATTTAAATGCTTCAAAAGTTGTGCTTTCTAAAATTGTGCTATCTTCTGCTATCAAATGTTTTCGTTGAAATTCACTTAGAATAGTTTATAAAAGAGCTGCGTTATAATTTAGAACAGTTATTGATTTTTGTTATAGTTGAGTCTCAAAGCACTTTTTTGATTTCTTGTTCTTAATTGAGTTTCTGAGCATTTTTTTGAGCAGTCAGTTGTTCCGCATTTGAGACCACCAGTGAGCTTGTCTTTTTTGAATCCGAAACAACTAAAATCAATTTTTTCCGCTCTTTTCAGACAAACATGGCAAGCGTCCGTGATATTGTTGCATTAGATGGTCTCATCGCAAACAATTTGATAAATGATCGGAGTGATGTTAGCCGAAAACCAGTTCAAATTTTGTTTGACTCTCGTTGGTTAGATCTCGAAGGTCGCTTGAAGTCTTCAAAAACCTTATTGAAAATTCACGAAAAAATTTTGAAGTTGTACGACGACACAATACAGGAAAAACTGTCATTCCTACGGGATAACTACGGAGGTTTCGGTTTATTTAACACAAAAGGGAAGGAATTGAAGCCCCGCTCTGAACCACTGTCGTCTCCAATGGGATTTCTTGTAGATATACCTTTGGAATTGGAGAATGAATATCGAGAGTTGTCCATAATGAGGGGTCAGTTGAGTTCAAAAGATGCTTTTTTGCTGGGACCAATTCGCTTTGTGAATCATAGTTGCCAGCCGAACTGCGAATATTTCATGGGTTACAGCTGTGGGCTGAAATATAGAACAGTTTGCTTAAAGGTAATCAGAAACATAGAAGTCAACGAAGAAATTACAGTGAAATACGGCGATGATTTCTTCGGAAACAATGATCAATGCAAATGCCCTAATCATGAAAATCTTTGAACAGTGAGCCGGAACAGAAAAGATCTGAGGAATTCGAAAGCCCCTCAACTCACGGACATCAATCTCCTCAGCCCTGCACTTCAACCTATACAATCGCTAGTGAGTCTGTTCAAAACGAAGCCGGTCCAAAAAAGATTTCCGAAGCTGAATGTTGTGACACACAAATGCAATCGTTTGAAAAAATTGAAAAAAATCGAAAGCGAAAACATATGCTAAATAAAATAGAATCAACTGCAATCTTGCAACATTTTCATCGGCAAACTGTGAATTGCGAAGAAATACCACCATCAGAAGACAACGTTGTCGAAACTCTCGGAAACAGAACGTTTTATGCGCAAAATTTCGAGCCGGAAGAGATAACAGATAATTTTGAGGCTGAAAGTGTCTGCTCTGATATTTTTCCTGTTTCCGAAACTGAGTCAGAAAACTCAGGCACCAATAATAGGGATTTAGCTTTGCAATCATCATCAAAGGGCTTCAAGTTTAGTTCAGGGACTATAAGCGAGACATCAGATGTAACTATTCAAAATTCAACAGTTTCGCTCATGTCGATTGTTGCGAAACATTGTGGGTCAGATCAGTTGCTGCTGGATCTAATCAAGCGCGAGAAATTAATGCACGGAGAAAAAAACGCACCAGCACCAGAACGAATCAAAAGAATGGTGAGTAAAGCCGCCGAAGAACAAATCTTCCTTCACGAAAAAGAGAAATATGCTAATGGTGAGATTATTTTTCTGAAATTTTTCAATAGTCTCGTTCAGCAAGTGCAAGAAAACGTTAATGTTATAATGGCTTACTCGAGCTACAATTCACACACTGATCTCAAACTGGAACCTATAGTGGAAGGAGAAACAATGAGAATTCGTCTCATATTAAACATCGATGGGGCCAAAGTTAGGGCTTCTCACCGTGAGTCTGCCTACCCTGTGTGGATAGCGTGTGCTGACCTGCCACCCAAACTTAGGTCTTCTTTCGCTAATATTACTTTATGTGCCCTATGGTATGGGTTTGAATTTAGTGATTGGGATTTCGTATTTAACTACTTAAAAAACGAAATCAGCCAGCCAGCTCAAATAGTTCACGAGAACCGAAAATATGACCTGAAGTTCATAACAATTATGCTGATAGCTGATCTTACATGCAAGCCGAAATTGCTGAAAATGAAGCAGTTCAATGGATACTATGGTTGCAGCTTGTGTGTTATGAAGGGAACCCACAAAGCATATGTTCACAGTTATTCACACAAAGAAAAAATTGTAATGCGAGATCCCAGCAAACATACACACCACTTATCAAACCCAAATGACCCCGAACTTGAGACTCGTGGTATTCGAGGGGCCTCAACATTGTTTGCGATGATCGAAAATTTGCCTCTAAGTAGCCCAATTGACACGATGCACCAAGCACTGAAAGGTGTTGCCTGCGATTTGCTGAAATTTTTATGTGAAACTTTAAGCTGTGTACCTGAAGTAGACCCTTGGATTAAAGATGTCTCGCTTCCATCTGAATTCACCCGCGCCCTACGTCCTCTTAATAGACTTACTGTTTTCAAGGCCTCTGAGTTGAAAACTTTTTTGCTCTACTTTTCGCCAATAGTTTTCGCGCCTTTCATGACTGAGCATCAAGGAAACCTTCGAGACTTGAGTTACATAGTTTATGCACTCAGGTCTCTTTATGAATCAGACCATCATGCTGATCTTTGTGGTGTTTTATTGGAAGCAGCGTGTCGAAACCTCTCGAACAAGTACCCCATGAGGGGATTTGATTCTATCAATTTCCATCTTCTGAGGCATCTTTCATGGCAATGTAAGACATTTGGTCCTCTTTGGACGACTTCAGCAACCCAGTTTGAGTCCGCCAATCATCATTTGGTTCGACCTTTAACAGGAACTGTTAATACCTGTCGACTTCTAGTGCAACGTTATGTCAGAAATAAACTGTTGCATCAAACTCCGATTGAACGCGATCCCTTGCAGAGTTTCACCAGCGAGCTTTTGAGCAAACCATTCCGAGGCAACGATGCCTACTCCATGAAAGAAACTCCGCTTCTTATTGAGTTGAAAAAAAGTTTTCCTTCAGCCCGTTTCTTCTGTCGCAGCCAGGGTGATTTACATCTCGATAGCATGAGCTATTCAAGATCTCAAGCTAATAGTTTTGTCGAATTAGAAGATGGAAAAGTGGGCCAAGTTCATTGCTTTTTTGACGATGAGGAAGTTAAGTTTGCGTTCGAGGTGTTCGAAATAGTTGATCTTGTCAGATTAAATTTAGATAATACCGTGTATGCAGAACAGGCCAGTAAACTCGAGCCCCTTGCTTATATAGTTGAAAAAACTTCCCGTCGAAAAATAAAGAAACTGGACAGTATTAAATGCAAGTTAATTCGTTTTGTTTTTAAAGATCTGATTTATTTCATTAAAATGATGTCACACTTTGAGCATGATTGAAGTATCAGTTCCTTTCGTAATTGAGTGTTTTTCTTCGTCTTTTCAATTTCTTCGTCTTTTCAACTACAGAAATAATTTTCAATGATAATTTTAAGAGCAACGTGATTTAAAAAATCTAATTTCTTTAAGCACAGCATCAAAAGCGAGGCATCAAACGACTAGTGCTGAGCGAAATTAGACCATTTTGTACTAGAGTGTTTTGCATTCGCTTGCTCTTCTATACTTTTTTCTTGATTAATTCAGTGCGCCTAAAGTTCTAATTAAAAGTTCGAACTTAAAAAAACTGCAGCTTCAAGGTTCTGTTTGATAATCCCGGCTGGGCAATTGACCAATCGGTTTTTTAAACCAAATTTTAGAAGAGCTTTTAAGAGCGTTATTTTAAGCTAATAAAAATGTCGCAGCTAAATAGCAGAAAAATATATCGTCTGTTTCTTAAGGCATGTTGAGCATGTAGCTTTGATCGTAATGTAACTTTTTTATGCATTATTGCTTTTAGCCTGGCATCAAGTTGCTGTAGTTCTAAAAAAATTATGTCGCGCTGTGCTAGAGTGGGCTGCATGCGATTGCTCGCCTATCAAGTTCTTCCTTTTTCAGTCCGCTGAAAATTTTTAAAAATTTTGGAACGTTAAAGAAATTGCTCGACGGTTTTGTTAGAGAATCTTCCATGCCCGCTGTCTTCTCGAGAAGGGATACCAATTTGAGAGTGTTCGCCTCTTTGGAAGCAAGATTTGAGCGGTTTTTTAGACGATTGCGCTCAAAATCGTGCTTCAAAATGAGCGGTTTTTGAGCTATTTAAAAAAAAAACGCTCAAAAAACCGCTCAAGATTTGAGCGGTTTGAGCGGTTTTTTTAGACAATTACGCTCAAAATCTTGCTTCGAAATGAGCGGTTTGAGCGGTTTATCTAAAAAAAACCGCTCAAAAACCGCGCAAGATTTGAGCGGTTTGAGCGGTTTTTTTAGACAATTACGCTCATTATCTTGCTTCGAAATGAGCGGTTTGAGCGGTTTTTGAACGGTTTATCTCAAAAAACCGCTCAAAAACCGCGCAAGATTTGAACGGTTATGAGCGGTTTTTTTAGATAAACCGCTCAAAACCGTTTAAATCTTGCGCGGTTTTTGAGCGGTTTTTTTAGATAAACCGTTCAAAAACCGCTCAAACCGCTCATTTCGAAGCAAGATTTTGAGCGTAATTGTCTAAAAAAACCGCTCAAACCGCTCAAATCTTGCTTCAAATTAGGTGAAAAATCTCGACTCGGGAACCTCTGCTCCTAGTTTTATGCAAAATTTACGTAAAATCTAGTCATGATGAAGTGTACGTTTGGTTGAGCTAGCATAATTTTTGCTGCGTTTTTTCAAGTTACTTGGCTACTTACTTTATACAAAAAAGACCACTGTGTTGTTACATTTCTCTTTTCTATTTTGAGTTATTCTTCAAACGCTTATTTTACACGAAATTTCTTCTGCAATTAGTTTGAGTTGTATTACCTTTTCAGACAATAGAATGAGCTTCGGCTACCCAAAAGTGTTTCTGAGCTACTGCATGCACTCGTCAGGCCTCCCCGCTAAGCAGCTGAGTGAGATATTGCGCAATACAGGTATCTCCACATTCAACGGCGATGAAATGGCTAATTTGAATAGAAGAACAAATACCATTGTAGAAAATTGTGAGGTGATGGTAATATTCCTGGACGAGGAATGGAGCAGGAGGTTAAAATTTTAAAGCTATAATCTATACAAAAAACTCAAAAATTGTACTCTTGTTGATTGTCAGCAGAAGTTTCATATTAATTATAAATTGCACCTTTTACGAGAACACTATTGTTTGAAGTTTTCAGAATTGATATCTGGATTTTTTTGTGATTTTCGTTAAGATTGGGGTATTATGTAAGTACTAATTTTTTCAGACTATAAAATCCCGTCCAGATGGTGCAAACTTCATTAAATGCCTAACTTTGGTGCGACTTGAAAAGTATGTAAGCTAATCACAAAACTAGACCTGAGTAGCGGGTTTCAGCAAAAGATGCGGAATCCAGTTCTAAGTAGTTTTTGAGGCTATACTATCAACTCTGGGATCGGATTTTGGCACCCTATTTGTCCAAAGGCTCCCAACATGTACTAATACACAATCAACACTTTCTGACGACATTTTTTGTATCACATTTTTTAAATTTTAAGACAGGAAAACGGCAATATCGGGCCTGTGGCTGGCTTATTGGAGAAAGTATGGTTGGATTTATTATTAAATGGCGCCTTTTTTCTTAAAAAAATGGCGGATTGATAACCAATTTTGTCGATCCAGCTCAAGTTTTCCAGCTTTCTGTATTCTTTTTAAGATTTTTTTTCAGCGTTGCGAAGGAAATTGAGTGCATTTCTGTCACCACAAGACACAACAAATCGAATTGGCCCAAAATTCTGCCGATTGTCATCGGAGGTTTTGGTTGGATCAACCCTCAACGCGACCTTGTAGCCTTTAGTATGATGAGTAGATTCCAATGTTTGACACTTAAAGGTAAGCCGTTATAATTTTAGCGGATAGTGTTTTTTGCGCACAAAAAAAAATTCCTCTTTAATTTGAGCTTTCAAGTTATAAACGAACAGAGGGTGCTTACAAATCGAAATAGCTAACACGGAAAAGCAGTGTCTCAGTACAGATTTCGGCAGTAAAGTCTACAAATCTCTATAAATCTTCGGCAGTCATCTATAAAGAAATTTTTTGCTTAGATGATGCTTCAACTTGGCCAGAAGTGCTTGAGGATATAGCATTCAGATGTCGTCAATGGATAGAAGTTTCTGCGACCGAAAGCGACAGTAAGTTCGGAACTAATACCGTTTGGTAGCTCTTATCTACAAAAACTCCTAGGTTGCTGCTATAAGGTTGGAAAATGAAGCTTGCTTCGGGCAATTTGCATAAGTCCCATGATCACGAGACTGAATCAGCTATTTCTAGAAATTAGAAATATAGCTTCAACCCTTGACAATCTTGTTCCAGAGTCCACAGTATGAGTATTTTGCTGAATTATGACCAGCATGACGATTGTTTTTCTAAAAAAGAATCTTTAGTCGAAAAGGAAAGAGGTGATCTGAATCAATCTTATAGTTAGATAGGTTAGGTAGAAACAAGCTAACAAATGTAATCTAAGCAATCAGATCTAAGCAATCAAAAATCGAGCAATCAGAGTTTCACCGACAATAAAAATAGGTAGTATCAGAAAAATGCATGTCAGTTAGATATAACTGCAGGCAAAAGAAGTTTAGAACGAGTTTAATACAAAAAATGACTGGATAGTTCTGACTGTAGTTAGACCTAGTAAATTAAAAAAATATATTCGTTTTTTTTTCCAACTGGTTTTTGAGTAGTGTTATATCGTCTCCCAGATTTGAAGAAGGCTCATCCCTAACTGGGTGGGGGTCTTCAAATTAAGCATAATCCTTGGAAGTGGTCTTTAATTGTTTAAAAGACTCACGTTCTAGGATTTTGTAGAAGAAAGAAAAAAACACCCCATAACAAAGGAAAAACGAGAAGTTCGATACGTAAATCCTTCATATTTCATTTTTTCCTGGTCCTAATTATTCATTCTGTTTAATGATATAAAGCAAACTTGTATATTTGTTTTGGACAATTTAATTTTTCAGGAAACTGGTTTGGAGTAATTTTGGCAAGTTATGCAAAAAAAAACTGAAATTCGAGGGAACTTAGAGCACTGAAGATATCGATGAAGAACATTTACAATTTAGAATGTTTTCAAAAACGGACAGAATTTCAAGCTTTGCAAGGAGCAAATTTTGTAACGAAAAAGTCATATTTTCGCAAGGAGCTCTGTGTCGTGTTTCTACAGAGAGCAAACCAATTTGCGGGAAAAAAAGCTTAGTTTTCAGTAAACAACTTCTTGAGTGAGCTTAAATAAATGACATGGTGAAATATTATGAAACAAAAGTGTTTCCGGTGGTTTATTTGGCTTTTTTACCTGGCTCTAGACAATTTGAAATTTCTTTCGCTTGAAACTTAGCATGTTTCATTTGAGTTAGAAATAATTCACAAAAAATATACGTCCTTAAGTAAACTTATCCTGAAAGTTCTTACCGATTAATCTATTAACTAGATGCATGTTCTCTTTTTCTTACTTTTTTATAATTTTAACTATGACTTCTAAGCTCAAAGCTCAAAACGCATAGTGGCTTGATTAGTTTTTACAACTCTTCTTTGGATAAAATTTTGAAGGACTCAAAGATTTTGAGATTGCCTGCTACTTTGTAAGATGCAACCGGGTAGAACATGAGTTTTTTCAAGAGGGACCAGCGAACTGTTACATGTCGCCCACGGGAAAATATCAACAGTATAATGATACATACGAGTAAATAAGTTTTTTTCTTTTCAATAAGCTTAAAAGGTCCAAAAGTCTATCCTTAAAAACTTTGAGAACTACAACTTTATTCAGCTACCTTTTGAACAAAGTCAGTCTGAATATCTGTCTTATTTCGTAGGATACGTAAATCCTTCATATTTCATTTTTACTGGTCCTAATTATTCATTCTGTTTAATGATATAAAGCAAACTTGTATATTTGTTTTGGACAATTTGATTTTTCAGGAAACTGGTTTGGAGTAATTTTGGCAAGTTATGCAAAAAAAACTGAAATTCGAGGGAACTTAGAGCACTGAAGATATCGATGAAGAACATTTACAATTTAGAATGTTTTCAAAAACGGACAGAATTTCAAACTTTGCATGGAGCAAATTTAGTAACGAAAAAGTCATATTTTTGCAAGGAGCTCTGTGTCGTGTTTCTACAGAGAGCAAACCAATTTGCGGGAAAAAAGCTTAGTTTTCAGAAAACAACTTCTTGAGTGAGCTTAAATAAATGACATGGTGAAATATTATGAAACAAAAGTGTTTCCGGTGGTTTATTTGGCTTTTTTACCTGGCTCTAGACAATTTGAAATTTCTTTCGCTTGAAACTTAGCATGTTTCATTTGAGTTAGAAATAATTCACAAAAAATATACGTCCTTAAGTAAACTTATCCTGAAAGTTCTTACCGATTAATCTATTAACTAGATGCATGTTCTCTTTTTCTTACTTTTTTATAATTTTAACTATGACTTCTAAGCTCAAAGCTCAAAACGCATAGTGGCTTGATTAGTTTTTACAACTCTTCTTTGGATAAAATTTTGAAGGACTCAAAGATTTTGAGATTGCCTGCTACTTTGTAAGATGCAACCGGGTAGAACATGAGTTTTTTCAAGAGGGACCAGCGAACTGTTACATGTCGCCCACGGGAAAATATCAACAGTATAATGATACATACGAGTAAATAAGTTTTTTTCTTTTCAATAAGCTTAAAAGGTCCAAAAGTCTATCCTTAAAAACTTTGAGAACTACAACTTTATTCAGCTACCTTTTGAACAAAGTCAGTCTGAATATCTGTCTTATTTCGTAGGATACGTAAATCCTTCATATTTCATTTTTACTGGTCCTAATTATTCATTCTGTTTAATGATATAAAGCAAACTTGTATATTTGTTTTGGACAATTTGATTTTTCAGGAAACTGGTTTGGAGTAATTTTGGCAAGTTATGCAAAAAAAACTGAAATTCGAGGGAACTTAGAGCACTGAAGATATCGATGAAGAAGATTTACAATTTAGAATGTTTTCAAAAACGGACAGAATTTCAAACTTTGCATGGAGCAAATTTTGTAACGAAAAAGTCATATTTTTGCAAGGAGCTCTGTGTCGTGTTTCTACAGAGAGCAAACCAATTTGCGGGAAAAAGCTTAGTTTTCAGAAAACAACTTCTTGAGTGAGCTTAAATAAATGACATGGTGAAATTTTATGAAACAAAAGTGTTTCCGGTGGTTTATTTGGCTTTTTTACTTGGCTCTAGACAATTTGAAATTTCTTTCGCTTGAAACGTAGCATGTTTCATTTGAGTTAGAAATAATTCACAAAAAATATACGTCCTTAAGTAAACTTATCCTGACAGTTCTTACCGATTAATCTATCAACTAGATGCATGTTCTCTTTTTCTTACTTTTTTATAATTTTAACTATGACTTCAAAGCTCAAAACGCATAGTGGCTTGATTAGTTCTTACAACTCTTCTTTGGATAAAAATTTGAAGGACTCAAAGATTTTGAGATTGCCTGCTACTTTGTAAGATGCTACCGGGTAGAACATGAATTTTTTCAAGAGGGACCAATGAACTGTTACATGTCGCCCACGGGAAAATATCAACAGTATAATGATACATACGAGTAAAGTAGTTTTTTTTCTTTCCAATAAGCTTAAAAGGTCCAAAAGTCTATCCTTAGAAATTTTGAGAACTACAACTTTATTCAGCTACCTTTTGAACAAAGTCAGTCTGAATATCTGTCTTATTCAGGCTTTCTTCTGTCACCATACCATCGATGTGGAATTACGTGCCCGCCTGCCAGATGGTTAATTTGAGTTTTGAGACCTATCGGCATTTTTTAAGCAGTGTTTTTGTAGATCATGGCCTTGACAACAGTTTCACGCTTTAATTTGAGGCGCTCAAAATTCTGATGAAGTATTTGGTTGATTGATTGCTTGCTGACTAACCGTTTTACTTTTTTTTACTTACCTTTTGTTTCTACTTACTTACTCATCTTTTGATTACTCGTATCTTGAAATCAATTCTTAAAATGTTTTTACCCTGCTCAATTCGTATTTCTTATTCAAATTTTCTTCAATTGCGTTATTTTATCTTACTTTTTGGTCTACTCATTTTTAAAATTTTTTTTACTAACTTTTACTTTACTTAACTTTTTAAACTCAATCTGTTTTAATTAACCAAATTACTAGATGTTGTGGCTAAAGTTTAGGGATGATGGGGGGGGCTGACTCTATGTATTATGATACATTATAGATTTCTGTTCACCCTTGCTATTTATCAACGTTGGGCATAGAGCCTAAAAAAATTAAAATAGGTAATAGGATTGCTAAGGTTTCACGGTTATTGTGATGGCAAGAGAATGGTAAGAAATTTTTTTTGTGTGTGGAAATAACTAGTTTCTTGGCAAAAGTCTCGGCGCACGTTATGTAATTGGTAAATCTCAATAGTTAATTACGTGTAGATTGTAGAATGAAGATATTGTAATTAATTTTTTGGTTCATGGTTAGACAATGGAAAGAGTTTCGGGAAGAAACTGAGATTTTTTCATCAAAAAAAAATTAAATATTTTCCAAGAACTTTTCAAAACACGATAAGGTTTGGTATAATTCGACATATTTGCAATTTCAATAAATTATTTTCCTTCTTAAAACAGTGCTCTTTCTACCTAAAACCACGCTGAAACCTACTGAAGTTTTGAAAAAAAAACCTGATTTTTTTAGAAAAAAGATGAATTACAAAGAAAGTATATAAATCACTGGGTCGTATTTTAAGTTGACCGCAGTTTTATTGAAAACACCAACAAATCTTTTTGTCTAAATAAATTTAATAAATGGCATCATTTCTCATAAAAACTATTACATTGCATCAGCTTTTAAATGTTCAATGGTTTTGCATGATTTCCATCATTCAGAAACGTAAACCATATGGTGGACACATATGATCAAACAAAAAAAGGACTTAGTTATTTTAATCCAAAAAGACAAGTTGAAGATGATGGAAATCATACAAAACCATTGAACATATAAAAGCTGATGCAATGTAATAGTTTTTATGAGATATGATGCCATTTTTTAAACTTATTTAGACAAAAAGATTTGTTGGTGTTTTCAATAAAATTGCGGTAAACTTAAAATACGACCCAGTGATTTATATACTTTCTTTGTAATTCAATTTTTTTCTAAAAAGTTCAATTTTTTCAAAACTTCAGTAGGTTTCAGCATGGTTTTAGGTAGAAAAAGCACTGTTTTAAGAAGAAAAATCTTCTTTTGAAATTGCAAATTTGTCGAATTATACCAAACCTTATCGTGTTTTGAAAAACTTTTGAAAAATATTCAATTTTTTTGATGAAAAAACCTCAGTTTTTCCCCGAAAACCTTTCCAGTGTCTATTAATGAACCAAAAAATTAATTACAAAATCTTCATTCTACAATCTACGCGTAATTAACTATTGAGATTTACCAATTAGATAACGTGCGCCGAGACTTTTGCCAAGAAACTAGTTATTTCCTGGGTTTGACACTGTCCTGGACTTTGACATGGGTACTACGACTTAAACTATATCTTTTTAAGTTAAAACCCCAGAGCGCATGGTGGCTTTAACTGTGACTTTTAAGTGAAAAGTCCAGAATGCATGGTGGCTTGATTAGTTTTTACAACTCTTCTTTGGATAAAAATTTGAAGGACTCGAATATTTTGAGATTGCTTGCTACTTTGTAAGATGTGACCGGATAGTACATAAGAGGGACTAGCGAACTTTGACATGTCGCTCACGGGAAAATATCAACTGTATATTGGTACATATGAGTAAGGTTGTTTTCTGTCTTTTCAATTAGCTTAAAAATGTCCGAAAGTCTATATTAAAAATTGTTATAAGTACCATTTTATTCAGCTACCTTTTGAACAAAGGCAATCTGAAGCTCTGTCTTATTCAGGCTATCTTCTGTCATCATACCATCGATGTCGAATTACGTGTCCGCTTGCCAGGTGATTAATTTGAGTTTTGAAACCTATCAGCATTTTTTAAGCAATGCTTTTGTAGTTCGCGGCCTTGACAACAATTTCACGCTTCAATTTGAGGCGCTCAAAATTGTGATGAAATATTTGGTTGAAGAAAACTTTTTGAGAGATTATACAACTTACTAGAAGTTCGTTACAAAATTCGTAACATTATCCGTTCTATCGTTAGTTCTTTCAATTGAAGGACTACAACACCTATATCTCATGATCATTCTCCAAGTATTTCACCAAAGTTTTAGTTGGTAAGAAGCAATACTTGCTCCAAGGGAAATTGGAAAAATCATTTTCCCTAAACTCAAGCTTTCTCCACTAAATTCTGGGTAATGCAACTGTTCACCTGCATGCTGGAGCGAAGTCAAGTCTAAATAGTGATTTTGAAAACCTTCAATAGGAAGAGCTGGAAAATCTTCGTTAAACTGCATTGCTTTCGTTGTTGTAACATAGGCTCGACAAGGAGAAGTTGTACCTAATAAAATAATTGCTCTTTCACCCCGAATTGTTTCCATGTAATTGTAGTGAGGAGGTTTCCTTTTCAGGTTCCATTGCAAGTGTTGATAATTAGGTACAGCTACTAAAAACTTCCAGTAAACAGCGAACAATCAATTTTTTTCAGACTATTATTAGGATTATCTGAAATTTTGGTCATGCTCGAATCAGTTCATGTTCCTACCATTCGCACTCCCACATTTCTTCAACCTTGTATCCGTACTCTTTATTGTATTCCGGTCTCATGTCATTTATCTCTCTATTCTGATTACCTCGTTCAATATCCTGATCTTGTAACGGGGACGAGCTTGTTGGCCAGAACAGAAGGTTTAAAAACATCCCATTGCTTCAAACATTGTTTTACAATGATAAAACTAACCGTCCACCTTGAAACAGTCAGTTTTCTTCTGTTTTCCAGATGTGAAAAAGCTCTCATTTTTGTTTTCTGGTCTTGTTTCCTGATAAAAAAAAATAATCATATTCTCAAAGTTGCGAGATCGGTTGTCTAGCTTTAGACTTTTGCATATCGGTGTCAAACTCCCATCTAGTGTACAGTCCTGTTGGCATATATTGACCCATTGAGAAAGGGTAAATCTGGCTTGCATCAATTCGAATGATCGACTTACATATGATCGATGAAGTTTTGATTAGTGTCTCATCAATTACTGCTTTTAGAGGGAATACAATGAAAGTCCACCGGTCAAGTCTTCTCTAAATTTTTTACTTAAACCTTTATCGTTTTCGCAAATAGTAGAAGAGTTAGAGAGAGTAGGGTGGATTGGTTGTAGATTCCCACGTACTAAGATAGTGAATAGAGCAACCGGTCTCCAAGCTATGTATTAAGATAGAGGAAAAATTTCCTATGTTTTACGGTAAGAAATATGTTTCCTAATGTATAATGGGAGTGGTGAATTTTCAGAAATTTTTCTCGGAGCCCGAGTTTTTTGAGCTCAATTTTGCCGATACTTGCGTTTCTTAGCTAACTCCTACGATCTTTGATATGTAAGGGCTATATTTTTTTAAACAAAATTTTGGTTGGTAAGTTTCAGATGTTAAGTTTCGAAAAACATTGAAAAAAAATGACTTCCATTTACATTTTAATGTTGAAAAACCAAGAAAAAAAATTATTGGACTGGTTAGTTTCGGAACAATTTTTGAAAATTTACTAATTATTACTCGCAAATACATTTAATCTTGAAAAAACTTTTTACTTGAAAAAACATTAAAAAAAACATTTTTTGGATGATAAGGTCCAGATGGTAAGTTTCGACAAAAATCAGTTTTGGTTTAAGGTATATGATTATAAACTAATAGATCGGAGAAAAAAATTTTTCTCGAGAGAAATAGTTGATTCATCTTATTTATATCCTCTCAGATTATCAGGGAAAAATTGACGAGAAGGGATTATCTATGACAGGCTATTTATTCCACTCCACCGGATTTCGTGAAAAGTTTGACAGCTCCTCACGGTTGATTTCTATTATATCCCATTTAATCTTTTTCCCCCAGGTTATCTGGAGAAAGGATGACCGCTCCATTATACCTTTTACTTTTATGCCTTATTTTATCCTTCTCCACATGGTTATCCCCAGATCATATGTCAGATGCATATTAGCGTTTCCCCGCGGAGTTTTTGAAACATCAATTGCTTTCTCAATAGATTACAATTTTGAAGTTTTAGAAAATTGAAATATATGCAAACAAAACTGCATGAATTTTTACTTGGAACCGAGATATAAATATGCAAAATTTTTCAAGTTTCGAACATCAGATGTTTTATTCTAGTTCTCATTTTACCTCACCAAGTTATTTCATTCTGGCATATTTCTTGTTATGATTATTTTCAGTTCTCTTTTATCACTTTGTCTTCATTCTTTTAGAAAAAATTTTCTTAAACTTCTGAGAATTTTGAAAAATTATCATCCGAATTTGTCAATTGCTCTGCCCCGGTAAAAGTTTTTACCGAGAAATATATAGTATCAATTTTTTTTCTATCTTTTAGGCTTTTATAATATTATCTATCTTTCTCAGAGAAAAATTTTTGAAAGACTATACAATTTACTAGAAGTTCGTTACAAAATTCGTAATCTTATCCGTTCTTTCAATTGAAAGACTACACCACCGATATCTCATCATCATTCTGCGAGTATTTCACCAAAGATTTAGTTGCTAAGATGAATTACTTGCTCCAAGAGAAATTGGAAAAATCATTTTCCCAAATCTTAAGCATTCTCCACTAAGTTCTGGATAATGCAATTATTCACCTGCATCCTGTAGCGAAGTCAAGTCAAAAACCAGTGTAGAGTGATTTTGGAAATCTTCAATAGGAAGACTGGAAAATCTTCGTTTAACTGCATTGCTTTCGTTGTTGTAACATAGGGTCGACAAGGAGAAGTTGTACCTAATGAAATAAATGCTCTTCCACCCCAAATAACTCTAAGTTCTCCCAAAAAAAATTGCTGATAGTTGAAATGATTTTCATGAAAAGATCCCGCAACAGCTGAATTTGTATTCATTCCAACAGCTATTCTTCTGATTGGAATATTTTTGAAAACACTTTCCTGAATGAGCTGGTTTCGACGGGATGTAATGATAAAGGTTCTAGCTATAGTTTTCATAAAATTGTAGTGAGCAGGTTCCCTTTTAAGGTTTCATCGCAAGTGTTGATAATTAGATTCAGCTACTAAAATTTTCCAGTAAACAGCGAACGATCAATTTTTTTCAGAATAACATTTGGAATATCTGAAAATTTGGTCATGCTTGATTTAGTTCATGTTCCCACCATTCGCACTCCCACATTTCTTCAATCTTGTATCCTTACTCTTTAATGTATTCCGGTCTCATGTCAATTATCTCTCTCTTCTGATTACCTCGGTCAATATCCTGATCTTTTAACGGGGACGACCTTGTTGACCAGGACAGAAGTGGTAAAAACATCCCATTGCTTTGAACATTGTTTTACAATGGTCAAACTAACCGTCCACCTTAAAACAGCCAGTTTTCTTCTGTTTTCCAGATGTGAAAAAGCTCTCAACTTTGTTTTTTGACCTTGTTTCCTGATAGAAAAAAAAAAAACCATATTCTCAAAGTTGCGAGATCGGTTGTCTAGCTTTAAACCTCTGCATATCGGTGTCAAACTCCCATCTAGTGTACAGTCCTGTTGGCATATCTTGACCCATTGAGAAAGGGTAAAGCTGGCTTGCATCAATTCGAATGATCGATTTACATATAATCGATGAAGTTTTGATTAGTGTCTCATCAATTACTGCTTTTCGAGGGAATACAATGAAAGTCCACCAGTCATGTCTTCGTTAAATTTTTTACACAAATCTTTATCATTTTCGCTAGAGGAAAAATTTCCTATGTTTTAAGGTAAGAAATATGTTTCCTAATGTATTAAGGTAGGGAGTGGTGAAGTTTCATTGTGATGATAAGTTTCAGAAATTTTTCTTGGAGCCCGAGTTTATTTTTTGCTCAATGTTGCCGATACTTGCGTTTCTTAGCTTAGTCCTACGATCTGTGATTTGTAAGGGCTATATTTTCTTTTACAAAATTTCGGTATGGTTAGTTTCAGATGGTGAGTTTCGAAAAAAAACTTTGAAAAAAATTGAAGCCTTCTTTTCATTTACATTTTATTGTTGAGAAACCATTAAAACAAAAATTTTTTTGACTGGTTAGTTTCAAAACATTTTTTGAAAATCTACTCATTATTACTCGCAAATACATTCAATCTTGAAAAACCTTTCTAACTTGAAAAACAAAAAGAAAACAATTTTCGGATGGTAAGCTCCAGATAGTAAGTTTCGACAAAATTCAGTTTTAGTTTGAGGTATATGATTATAAACTAATATATCAGAGAAATTTTTTTTTCTCGAAAGAATCCAATAAATACTTATTTCATCTTATTTCTATCCCCTCAGATTATCAGGCAAAAATTTGACAAGGAGAGACTATTTTTGACAGGCTATTCATTGCAAACAACGGAATTTCAGGGAAAATTTGACAGCTCCTCATGGTTGATTTCTATTAGATCCCACTTAATCTTTTATTCTTCTTGTTATCTGGAGAAAGGATGACAGCTCTATTATACCTTATTACTTTTATGCCTAATTTTGTCCTTCTTCACATGGTTATCCCCAGATCATATGTCATATGCATATTAGCAAATCTCCGCAGAGTTACTGAAACGTAAATTGCTTTCTCAAGAGATTAAAGTTTTGAAGTTTTAGAAAATTGAAATAAATCCAATCAAAACTGCATGAATTTTTACTTGGAACCGAGATATAAATAAGCAAAATTTTTCAAGTTTCGACCAATCAGATATTTCATTCTAGTTCTCATTTTTAACTCAGTGTTTTCTTTAATTCTGTCATACTTCTTGCTCTGATTAAGTTCAGTTCTCGTTTACCACTTCGTCTTCATTCTTTTAGAAAAAAAACTTCTGAAAATGTTCTCTGCCCGGTAACAATTTATACTGAGAAAGATATAGTATCATAATTGTTTTTCTATCTAATAAGCTTGTGTAATGTTATCTATCTTGCTAAGAGAAAATTTTTAAATAGACTATAAAATCTACTAGAAGTTTGTTACAATATCTTTGTAATCTCATCCGTTTGTTGTAATCTCATCCGTTCTATCGTTAGTTCTTTCAATTGAAGGACTACAAAACCTATATCTCATCATCATTCTCCGAGTGTTTCACTAAAAATTTAGTTGGTAAGAAGCATTACTTGCTCCAAGGGAAATTGGAA
The DNA here is from genome assembly GCF_963678635.1 of Symsagittifera roscoffensis. Taxonomy (NCBI): domain Eukaryota; kingdom Metazoa; phylum Xenacoelomorpha; order Acoela; family Convolutidae; genus Symsagittifera; species Symsagittifera roscoffensis. The sequence continues at coordinate 26,598,466 of NC_087068.1, read as the reverse complement.
AAATCATTTTCCCTAATTTCAAGCTTTCTCCACTAAACTCTGGATAATGCAACTGCTCACCTGTATCCTGTAGCGAAGTCGAGTCAAAAACCAGTATAGAGTGATTTTGAAAATCTTCAATAGGAAGAGCTGGAAAATCTTCGTTAAACTGCATTGCTTTCGTTGTTGTAACATAGGATCAACAAGGAGAAGTTGTACCTATTGAAATAATTGCTCTTCCACCTTGAATAACTCTAAGCTCTCCCAAAAAGAACTTGCTGATAGTTGAAATGATTTTTTTCAAGAAAAGGTCCCGCAACAGCTGAATTTCTATTCAATTCACAGCCATTCTTCTGGTTGGAGCATTTTGAAAACAGTTTTCTGAATGAACTGGTTTTGACGTGATGTAATGATTCTTGCTATATTTTCCATGTGATTGTAGTGAGCAAGTTCCTGTTTCAGGTTCCATCGCAAGTGTTGATAATTAGGTTCAGCTAGTAAAGTCTTCCAGTAAACAGCGAACAATCAATCATTTTCAGACTAACATTTGAATTAATTGAAATATTGGTCATGCTCGAATTAGTTTTGTTCGAACCTTGATTTTTGGTAGTAATAATTTTTAACAAGTAAGCAAATCAATGTTAAGCCTGCCATAAAGTGAAAAAATTTTCTGTGATCTGTGAATGGATACATATCAAATTCTTCCGGAAATTCTTCAAAGCTATATCCGTGAAAAGCAATTACTCCTTTATTACTCACTGTCGACGCGTTGAGTTTGTTCGATATTCGGCTTTACGAGGATATAAACCATTGGCGTTGTAAATCATTGTATTGTTAAAAAAACTTCACAATTAGAGAAAAATGAATGAAGGAAGTTTTTTTACAAAAGCTAAGTAAGTTTGGGTTTCCTCATATTTTGCTTGATGTTCTGCTTTTTTCTATATAAAAGAATCAAACAAACTTACTTTGAATAATTGCATCTTCAAACTGAGGGGGATATCATGCATATCTAAATAAAGATTACGGTACGTCTCAAATTTAAACTCAATACTTTTTTCATAGAAATACTGGGTAACACTTCTTGTGTTTAAGATAAAATTGTTCTTCCAAATTTGGGACTTTATCAAAAATCTTCAAATAACAATTTGTAAAAGCTCCGTACCGAAAATGACTACTTTGACTTATACTCAATTTGTTTTGTCAAAAAGTCTCTGGGAGAGCGACCGGTTTTCGATCTGGGTTTCGGGAAATGGCTCCTCTTTTTCTACGCTTGGATTTCTTTTTTCCACCTCCCAACTGTTTTCGAACTGTTTTGAGTTGTTTTGTCCACTGAAAACTTTTCCATTCTCACAAAAAAAGGATTTTTTTCACCTGTAGTAAACCTCAGTTCTATTTTTAAGCTATGGAAAGAGTTCTTAAACAATTTTTTCTGGTTGTAAATTCGTTAAGTATTGATAATTCTTGTACTGTCTTGTAGATATTATGTCCACAATTTTTAATTTGTAAATGAAAGGAAAACATTGCTGTAAAGGAGTTTTGTATCAGCTACTTAAATATAATCTATAATATCACTATAAACAATTAGGGAATGTCTTCTTATAATGTCGTAAGAATACTGAAGACCTTTTCCTTTCCTTATAACCCCTATCTGATTTTGTTCTGAAACACAACCAAAATTATGGCTCAAATCAGCCCGTTGAATTATAAACACTGATTGATTCTCATCTAAATAAATGCCGACGCAACCAAAATTCTGGCTCAAATCAGCCCGTTGAATTATAAACCCTGATTGATTCTCAAGTAAATGATTTTTTTGGGTAATATATTGTACTGATACATAAAATTCAATATATTCATAATTATGAGCAAATATACGTTTTTGAACTCTTTCATTCGTGGCTACAACTATATCAACAATACTTGGATACAATCATGAGTCTTTTCATCATTGAGATATTTCGTGATAGAGGGTTTTCATCTACTTCTCTTCTAGCATCACCCACTGATTGAACGTAAATAATGAACTTTTTTGTGGAGTATACTGAAAAAAAAACGGTAAATTTTGATACACTGCAAGCCACGTTCCAAATAAAAGTTGAAGAGATGAGTTATAACAGTTCCATTTTATAGCTTGAAACTAGACATCAGCATTCTCTGAGAACGTTTTAACATTTCGGTCAAGATTTCTTCATGTAGTTTTATTTATCGTTTAGTCCAACTTCGGTGTTTTTGAAAGTTGGAGGATTGGGAGCAAGTTATGATTTTAATCAATCTGGAACAATTAAATTGCACTGAGTATAGCTAAAAAGAAATCCATCTTTTTTTTGCTAAAATTGAGTCTATAAAAAGAAGTATTTTGGAGGCAAAGTGGGTTCTGACGTATCGGTTTTGAAATTAAGTCTTGTCATTAACTCTTGTCATCGGTTTTTAAATTTTCCACCTTTCACACTCCCACAATTCTTCAATCTTGTATCCTTACTCTTTAATGTATTCCGGTCTCATGTCGTTTATCTCTCTCTTTCGATTACCTCGTTCAATATCCTGATCTTTTAACGGGGACGAGCTTGTTGACCAGAACAGAAGAGGTGAAAACATCCCATTGCTTCGAACATTGTTTTACAGTGATCACAAAAACCTTCCACTTCAAATCAGTCAGTTTTCTTCTGTTTTTCAGATGTGAAAAAGCTCTCAATTTTGATTTCTGGTCTTGTTTTCTGATAGAAAAAAAATAATCATTTTCATAAAATTGGAAGATCGATTGTCTTGCTTTAAACTTTTGCATATCGGTGTCAAACTCCCATCTAGTGTACAGTCCTGTTGGCATACCTTGACCCATTGAGAAAGGATAAATCTGGCTTGCATCAATTCCAATGATCGATTTACATGTATTCGATGAAGTTTAGATTAGTGTCTCATCAAACACTGCTTTTCGAGGGAATACAATGGAAGTCCACCATCATGTCTTCTTTAAACTTTTCACATAATTCTTTATCCTTTTCGCAAATAGTAGAAGAGTGAGGGAGAGTGGGGGGATGGGTGTAGATTCCCAAGTACTAAGATAGTGAATAGAGCATCCGGTCTCCAAGCTATGTATTAAGATAGAGAATAGATTTCCTATGTTTTAAAGTAAGGAATAGGTTTACTAATGAATCAAGGTAGGGAGTAGTGAAGTTTCAGTGTGATGATAAGTTTCAGAAAATTTGCTCGGCGCCTGAGTTTTTTGGAGCTCAATTTTGCCGATAATTGCGGTTCTTAGCTAACTCCTACGATCTGTGATGTGTAAGGGCCATATTTTTTTTACAAAATTTCGGTATGGTAAGTTTCAGATGGTAAGTTTCGAGAAAACTTTGAAAAAAAATTTGTAGTTTTACTTTCATTCAAAATTTAATAAATATTACTCGCAAATGCATTTCATTTTGAAAAACTTTTTTAACTTGGAAAAACTAAAAAAAAAAATTTTTGGATGTTAAGTTTCAGATGGTAAGCTTCGACAAAATTCAGTTTTGGTTTCAGGTATATGGTCATAAACTAATGTATGACAGAAAAAAAATTTTCTCGAAAGAATCTATTAAATAATTTTTCCATCTATTTATATCCCCTCAAATTAACTGGGGAAAATTAACAAGAAGGGATGAATGATCTCTGACATGCTATTTATTCCATTCCAAGGGATTTCAGGGAACATTTGACAGCTCCCCATGGTTGATTTCTATAATTTCCCACTTCCCCTGATTATCTGGAAAAAGGACGACAGCTCCGTTATACCTTTTACTTTTATGCCTTGTTTTAATCTTTTTCAAATGGCTATCCCAAGATCATATGTCAGATGCATATTAGCATTTCTCCGCGGAGTGATTGAAGCGTAAATTGCATTCTCAATAGATTAAAATTTTGAAGTTTTAGAAAATTGAAATATATCCAATCGAAACTGCATGAATTTTTATTTGGAACTGGGATAAAAATATGCAAAATATTTTTTGATAATATAATCAGTTTCGACCATCAGATGTTTTTTTCTAGTTCTCATTTTTACATCAACAATTTATTTTATTCTGGCATATTTCTTGCTTTGATTATTTTCAGTTCTCTTTTATCACTTTGTCTTTAGAAAAATTTTTGTAAAACTTCTGAAAATTTTAAAAAATCATCATCCAAATTTGTCAATTGCTCTGTCCCGGTAATAGTTTACACTGAGAAAGATATAGTATCATATTTTTTTCTACTTAATATGCTTGTTTAATATTATCTATCTTTCTCAGAAGCTTTTAACACGATTATACACTTTACTAGAACGTCATTGCAATATTCGTAATCTTATCCGTTCTATCGTTTATTCTTTCAATTGAAGGACTACAAAACCTATATCTCATCATCATTCTCCGAGTGTTTCACTAAATATTTAGTTGGTAAGAAGCATTACTTGCTCCAAGGGAAATTGGAAAAATCATTTTCCCTAATTTCAAGCTTTCTCCACTAAGTTCTGGATAATGTAACTGTTCACCTGCATCCTGTAGCGAAGTCCAGTCAAAAACCAGTATGTTGTGATATTGAAAATCTTCAATCAGAAGAGCTGGAATATCTTCGTTAAACTGCATTGATTTCGTTGTTGTAACATATGGTCGACAAGGAAAGGTTGTACCCAATGAAATATTTGTTCTTCCACCCCGAATAACTCTAAGCTCTCTCTTAAAAAATTGCTGATATTTGAAATAATTTTCTTGAAAAGGTCCCGCAACAGCTGAATTTGTGTTCATTGCAGCAGCACTTCTTCTTCTTCGAGCAGTATTGGATATATTTTCTTGTATGAAATGTTTTTGACGAGATAGAATGATAAAGGTTCTTGCTATAGTTTCCATGTAAATGTAGTGTGCAGGTTCCCTTTTCAAGTTCCACTGCAAGTGTTGATAATTAGGTTCAGCTACTAAAATCTTCCAGTAAACAGCAAACAATCAATGATTTTCAGACTAACATTTGGGTTATCTGAAATATTGGTCATGCTCAAATTAGTTTAAGTCGAACCTTGGTTTTTGGTAGTAATAATTTTTCACAAGTGAGCAAATCAATGTTAAGCCTGCCATAAAGTGAAAAAATTTTCTGTGATCTGTGAATGGATACATATCAAATTCTTCCGGAAATTCTTCAAAACTATATCCGTGAAAAGCAACTACTCCTTTATTACTCACTGCCGACGCGTTCATTTTGTTCGATATTTAGCTTTCTGAGGATATAAACCATTGGCGTTGTAAACCATTGTATTGTTAACATAATCTTCACAATTAGAGAAATTTGAATGAAGGTTTTTTAAAAAAATTTAAATAAAATTGTGTTTATTCATATTTTGATTTGTGTTCTGCCTTTTTTTTTCATTTTAAAGAATCAAATATACTTCCTTTGAGTAATTGCATCATTCAACTGAGGGGGTTATTACGCATATCTAAATGAAGATAACGGTACGTCTCAAACTTAAACTCAATACTGTTTTCATAGAAGTACTGGGAAACACTTCTTGTGTGTAAGATAAAATTATTGTTTCTAAAACAGACTTTATCAAAAATCTCCAAATAACAATTTGTAAAAGCTCCGAACCGAAAATGACTTTTTTGACTTATACTCAATTTGTTTTGTCAAAAAAGTCTTTGCGAGAGCGACTGGTGTTCGAACTAATTTTCGGGAAATGGCTCTTCTGTTTCTATGCTTGGATTTCTTTTTTACACCTCCCAACAGTTTTCGAACTGCTTTGAGTTATTTTCGTCCATTGAAAATTTTTCCAATCTCACAAAAAAGAACATTTATTACCTGTAGTATCCCTCAGTTCTATTTTTAAGCTATGGAAAGAGTTTTTTAACAATTTTTTTGGTTGTAAATTTGTGAAGTATTGACAATTTATGTACTGTCTTGTAGATATTATGTCTCCATTTTTTACTTTGGAAATGAAAGGAATACAACGCAGTAAAGGAGTTTTTGTATCACCTACTATAATATAATCTATAATATCACTATAAATCATTGCGGAATGTCTTCTTATAATGTCGTAAGAGTACTGAGTACATTTTCCTTTCCTTATAACCCCTGGCTGATTTAGTCTTTTCGAGATCTTTGATGATGTATGCAGGAGACTTTTTTGTAGATTTTGCCGAAACTTCAAAAACTTTCTCTATAAACTGTGGCTTGTATCCTTTTCGGTACAGAATATGGTATTCCGAAAAATTCATTCTATTCTAAATTTTAAATTTTCGTTTAGTATACATCATGAACGATTTGTTGTACAAAATAGATAAAATATCATTTTTTTCACTCGGAGGATTTCCAGCAGATCGACTTTTACGACAGTTCAATGAAAAAACGAATTGCTGTAATTTGGGGAAAAGTTTTTACCATGATCCTCAAAGTAACGTTTATTGATTTTTTTAGAGACTACTTTGCTCTCTCTGCAAATGCAGCTTTCGTTGCATTCCCCTCATTGTTGAGTAAACTTCGAAGTATTCCCTTGCAATTTTTTTAAGTTCCCCCATGTTCTGTTCCTTTATCAGCCCAAAATTTTTCAGAAGTGTTTTTTCGATGGAATTTTTTTGAAAACTTGTAATGTGTCGGTGGCATAAAATGTTTTTGTTTTTTGAACCCTGACAAATCTCGAAAAATCATCTACATCAAGTAATAAATACTTGACTCCCTTGATTTGACTAGCTAAATTGTCTACGAAAGCCACGTACTTACACCACTTTTCTTTGATACACTTAAAAAAAGCTTGAAGTCGTCGGAAACGCCTGATTGGTGGGCCAAAATTTATATACGATGTCTCGGTTTTTAAGAATTGTTCTACTTTCTTTTTTGGTAGAGCACTCGCTTTTACTCAAGTTTCGCTTAGAACCGTACGCAACTCTACCCCTAGAATACAATCTGTTAAGTCCTACCTGTTCGAAATTTGAAAGGGATTCAAGTTCTTCTGTTTTTTGCTCTGGCATTCTTGTTAATAACCAATTTAGGTGGAAGTTGAGTTGCTTCCAAATAAGTAAATATCTGAAAAGTTTTTTTTTGCTTCAGATTCTTCTACAATAGATTCTTTTGTATCACGATTATCGAATATGATTTTGAGTGAATAATTGGAATTGATTCGAGGAGAATTCAAAATCAATTCAATAAGAAACTTATTGTTACTCGTTTTCAAGCTCGCAATTACAGTTCTGTAAACAGAATCAACAGTTTTTGGTACAATCTCCTCGTTTTCTTGTTTTTGTTCCAAATTTTGTTTTCTTGGAACGTACTTTGTGATTCATAAACTGAGTGCGGAAGTAAAACAAATTTTCCGTACTATGTCAATCGTTTATAGACAGAAGGGGTGACGATAGATATCAATTGTTACCCTTTAGTTGAACTTAAAATAGTTCTTCTTTTATAGAGACGAGTTCTTTTTTGTTATAGTTTGATATTTTACTACGTCTTTTTTCGGAAGATCTCGAAGCTCCTTTTTTTATAGGTTTACTAAACACTCGCTCAGAAACTGAACGAAATTTTTTTATGGAAAAATGAGAATTAATTGTTTTCGAAGTCTTTGGGAAAGTTAGTGAAATATTGGAAGAATAGAGTCGTATTGTGTACTCATCGTCCAAAAAACTTGTCTCTGTTCAAGCTAGTAAGGAAATTATTGATGGAACTGAGCCACTAATAGAGCAATATCTAAGTGAAACAACTGTTTGTGGGTTTAAATAAACAAGTTAATGACCATAAGCAACAGATTTTGCATCTTGATACCACTCTTTCAATTGAGATCGTAGACCTAGTTGTTGACTTAATGTATTTATTTGCAAACCATCTCACGGCGACATGAAGACTGTATGTGCATTTTGCAACTCTACATCTTTTCTCAATTGCTTTGATGAAATCAATTTTTTCGATGTATAGGCTACCCAGACTCCTGTGTCCCCCTGCAGTGGCGACTTTCACAATCTTTTCACAAGAATCATCAAATATAAGCAGATACTTAATTCTGTTATTGGAAAGATTTTGTACTCCTTGAATAAATTTAAGTTTTTTTTTGTTTGCATTTGACTATGAAGAGGTTGATAAGGTTGATTAAAAAATTTTGCCGAAGGCTAGTTGAAAAATACCAATTTTCAACCAATCAAAAAAAGATGAGATTTCCCAGATCCACTTGGTCCAACTAGAGAATTAAACAATCGTTCTTTGGTAGATATTAACTTTCTCATAGCTTTGGAGAAGGTAGAATATAACCGACTGTGTTGATAAGATAGCTATCCAAGCTGTCGTTTCTTCGAATGTTGTGGATAACATATTTCGAACGATTGCACAAACGATTGCATGTAGGTGCAAACAACTTGCATGATTTTCATTAAGGATTTTTTTCTTCAAAAGGAAAATCCTAGTTTGTCCGTCCTTAGAAATTCCTAATTCTTTAACTACATTGTTTTCAATACATTCAATATCCAAAACAGTCAAACTCACTCTGTTTACTGTTTTCTCTGGAGTTTTTTTTGGTTAAAATGATTAATAATTGAACAATGCAAGATTTAATGAGCCAAATTTTTTAACATACAAACAGAGAAGGTATCTAGTCACATGACCAAGAAAGCATGAACTGGGGAGACTAGGTGCAACATTACAATACCCAGGTTCTTCTTTTGTAGTAGAATTCTCAGATCCAGCAGAGTCATGTAGAATTGCATTTAGTCTAATAATAATGGAGCTTGCACAAAAATAATCCAAACAGGATTTTCCGAATCCAATTTAACTTCCAAAAAGTGATTTTTGGTGTTTTTTTTTCAAATTTATGTTGGGTTCCAAAAAACTACAGGCACAAAGAAATAATTTTTTCATAATGTTTTTTTTAAGAGTTTTCCTTTATAATCTCAAAAAGTCTTCATTCAATTTCTGTACGTTCATTTTCTACCGTGCTTTATCCAATAAGGGTGCAACATTTTTTGAGTGTCTCTACATAACCTAGTATTGAAGAAAGTATATCGAGTAATTTATCATATTCTTCTCTTTGCAGTTGTATATATTGATTTTTTTCCATTGATTTCCATTTTTACGTTATTCAGAAGTTCTATTTTTTTTGGTATCGGATCGGCGTCCTATGTGAACTTTTCTTCTAGGATTATTCACTCAAAATGAGATATTTGTGGTTCTACGTCTAATTTCTGCATGTTTAGTAAACTTTGTGATTCAATAACAGTTACTGAAATTTTTGGGGACTTTTTGTTGTAGAACAATACGGATCAGTCCAAAATATTGTAAAATTTCGAGATTAATTTTTTGCAAAAACCCATATTCCAACTTAAACTGTTCACTGGGAATACTAATTGAAAAGTAATTTTCAGAATAAAAACTTAAATTACGAGACAAAAAAACCTTATGTTTAATATACAGTTAAATAAGTTGTTTATGTTTTTTGTCTCGTAATTTAAGTTTTTATTCTGAAAATTACTTTTCAATTAGTATTCCCGTTGAACAGTTAAAGTTGGAATATGGGTATATCTGATAGAAATAACTTGTTAGTTGAACCTAATAAAACATGACAAAGTCTGACACTCCACCAAGTTATTTCTATCAGATCTGATGAGATTGATGAATAAACCGTTGAATGATGTTGAAGTCTATGGTATTATTCTACTGAGGTCTCGACGTATAAATGTGGTGTATAAAAAGTAGTTAAAAGCTTATTTTTGTTTCTAGCGGAAAAAATTGCAAGCAAATGGCCCAAATGATCAGCCTTTGTGAACGAGAGAATAAGTTAAGCAATATCTCTCTAGCAAATACTGCTGTAAAATCAGTTATTGCATTACTTAATGGTCATAAAGGATTGGGTCATTTCGAAGCTTGATCACGGGTAACACTTTTAAGGAGAGGAATTTTTGTTTGAACCAATTGTATTTGAAGCGAGAACACACGATCACAGCTATTTTTCCAAAAAAGAATGATTGTTTCATACTTGGTTTGATGTAGAATTTAAGTCCTTTAAAAAAATTGTGTTGATGCAAGTTGCAGCTTTTAATTTTTCAAGTGCCAATCGCATATCACTAAACATAACCAGCGAACCGTCAAAATTTAGAATTAACTTTTTCGTGAAATGTTTTTGTTCAATTTGGTTGTTCATTGTAGCTGGACCGATAACCAAAAAGTTGGAGAACGGCAGAACTTCCACAGCAGAACAAGATGGACAAAACATCAATTCAGGGGTCTTTTTTTTCATTTTTCCCTCAATTTTTTGAACCTTAAAATACGGAAAGTGAAACGATTGATTTAAAACACATCAATTTCCTAATTTTAAAAAAATTCTGATAATTTTTTTTACATATAACACTTTTTGTCACCAATCGTTTGTTCAATGGATAGAAAAGACCCCTATTGTAAAAAACAAGATGAATGTCAATGTAGAACCTTCTGCAAACGATTCGAACTCCATTATGATCAGCTACTGCCATGAGCAGAAGCATGTAGTACAGAAACTTCTGAAAGAACTCCGGAGAAGTGGAGTTAAAAATATTTGGATAGATGCAGAAAATATGCATAAAGGCAAGGGAATTATCGAAACGATGACAGAAGCAGTGAATTCAGCAAAACTGCTTATATGCTGCATTTCTAACGATTATAAAGACAGTAGAAATTGCATGAAGGAACTGAAGTATGCAACGACGTTAAATAAAACAATCGTTCCAGTTGTTGTTGAGAAAAACTTCGTACCTGAAGGCGTCCTGCTCATGTGCATTGAAGACAGTTTTCGATTTGATTTATCAACTGACGATACATTTGGTCCCCAATATCAAAAGTTGCTGGAGGCGTTGGCAGACTTGTAATTTACCAGATTGAAACAGTCGCTTAGCCATTTACTATTCATTTTGCCACAGACCATTAAATACAACTTCCTTCTATTTCAACTTGTTCTTTTTTTAGATTTTGTACTAATCAAGCATATATTGTAGATCGACCACCAGATTAACACTTGCAAGTATGTACCACTATTAAAGGAAATTGAATTCATGAAAATATAACGCTTTTGACAACCTCTTCGATCAAACATGACATATTCAAATTGGAATAATCACTTTCAATTTTCTTCACAATGAACGCTGAAGCCTTCCTCTTTTATGGAAAAAATTTTGTAATTAAGAAGACGTTAATGGGAGAAAATTTTGCAATTAAGAAGACGTTAATTCCATTTTAGGGATTTATAACCTTCTCACAAAGAACTCGTTTTTATCTCCGATAATCCCCTGATGAATCTTGAATAAAACTGGTTATACACAATCCCATTTATTGGTAAGAGAAAATCCTTTAAATAAATTATCAAGTTTTTTTCTACGAACAATCATTGTAGCGCCCCTGATTCAGATACTTGGGTTCAACTTCTTTGGCTAAGGATCTAAAGAACAACCTTTCATTTCTCAAGTTCATAATGACCCCACTGTGAAATCACAAGACAAACGATAGAAAAAAAAATGAAAAAATTTGAAAGCAACTGAAAAACCATGGACTGAAAAATTTTATAAACTTAGAAACAAAATTATAAACTTAAAATGTGCAAAATTTAGTTTTGTGATGTATACCAATTCAAGTGTTTATTTAGAACAGAAGTATTTTGAAGATATTGATTCAAGGTATCCGAAAAAAACCTAATTCAAAATCTGAAAAATGAAGGAAACTAGTTGTACAGGTAGGAAAAATATCTTGATGCATTTGCTTGATGAATTTTTTTCAGTTAGTTTTCATTTCAGTCACATCAAAATGACTGCTGCGCATCGCCGTAAGAGTTACTGTCCAGTGCAAAAGAGCCGAAATATCTTTTTTGTTGAACTTAAGAAGAAAAATTCCTTCATTCTAACTTTATCTTAACAACTTGAGCTAGGAAATTAGGTGTCTTTTGTTTTTTGTCTGTTTCGTTAATTCTTGAAAGCAAATTATTTCAACTCAGCTTAAGTTTTTGCACTAGTTTTAAACTGATTTGTTTTGGGGCAATATAGTCAATCTGAATAAAAGCCACCCAAAAATTAGGTTCTTCCTATAAACTTAAAGTGCTGAAATTGACAAAATTATCGAGTTTTTTTTTACTAACATACACGTTTTGTCAAGTAATTTTAATTTTAAATTATCGATCGTTCAACTGTGTAAGAAAAAAGACTATCAAAAGTTCCGCTTGATTTATGGTTTCATCCTAACAAAAGCTGATACTTTTTATCCTCGAAAATGAAAAGTTTCTCGAAAATTCTCTGAGCGTCAAAAAAGTTTTCGAAGAAGAACTTCGGAACAGCAATCTAGTTTATTTGAAAAGGCAAAATAAAGAATTGTTCACAAAAAAAACAAGATAGGTATGAATATCGTGTATATTGACGAGCTGCTTTTGTACTTCTATTTTCAGGTATATTGCAACTAGCTTGATCAATTTCAGCTGTGATACGAGTACTATGGGATGTCTCTAGATTCAAAAATTGACCTTCTTTTGCAAAAAATATTTGCGATCAACAAAACAACTCCGTCTAGAAAAGAAGGAAAAAATAAAAATGACTATTCTAACCAAAACTGAGCATTTTTGTTAGCAAAAGTGAATCGAAGACATCAATTTTGTTATTTTATTCAGAGCTTCTTTGATTTGTTTAAATCAATTTAATTTCAATGTAAAAAAGTGTTTCATTGCATGTTCACAGATAACTGTGTGAATGCGAACCAACAAAAATTTCTTCATTGACATTCAAAACCAATCTTTGTCAGAAATTTTTATTCCTGGTATTAGGTTCAAATTTACTGATGTATCTTTGAAGTTTTTATTCCAAAGTTTTTATTTTTCTTCTAATAACTATCTGGATTTTAGGAAAAATCAGTCACCTTTGAAGTTTTTCACCAAAGTTTTTTTTTCTTCTAATAACTGGCTGGATTTTACGAAAAGTCAGTCCCCTGAAACGCAGTAGCAATCTCAACTTTGCAAGCCTGATTGTATAATTTGGGTAATGAGTTCCTCTCATCTGCACCCCAGCTGATCAAGGCCAGGGGCAATGGTTCTGACTTTATCAAATTATATGAACTAATTCAAACGAAATGAAAGTCAATACCGGGAACCCGTTCTACCTTTCCGAGGTAGCAGTGGTGGTCATGACGCTACAATCTGCACGATTTTGCCTATTGATTGTACACACCGGGACAACGCCAACATGACTTGGCGGCTTGGGCATTGGCCTTGCTTTGACCCACGAGTATCGATGCTTCACATAACAGTGATTGATCATTGACTTTCCAACCGAGCACCTATAGGAGCAGAGCGGACACTTTAGCACCTCAACACCTGTGCTAGTGTCTTGGTTTGATGCGAAGGATTACCGACTCAGTTGAGGTGCTGAGACGGTCGGTTTTGATGCGCTGATCAGTTTTACATGCGGGTGACATTTTTGCATATGCTTTGTCCAACCGCTGACATACACATAAGTCTTGTTCCAGTCGCTGGGTTGCTGGGGGATCTCTACAGTTCTTTCAGTTCCTTTATCAGTTTCAATTTCACTAGCGGAAGTCTGGACGAGGGTTCTGAGTGATTATCTCTGAGATGCCTGTACATCTCTTTTTTGCTATGGAACATTCTGCCACAGTTTTCATTAGCACATGAAATTGTTTGCGATCTTTTGCCGATAGCATTGGCTTTAAAATCCCTTTAAACGCAGTAGCAATCACAGCTTTGCAAGCCTGATTGTATAATTTGGGTAACACCTCTAACACCCCCCCTTGAAATACTCGGCTACACTGTATGTGTATGTCTGTGAATTGTAAAGACAAGCCGTTGAACCGTTTTGAAAATACAGCCAATTCCATCCAAATAAATCTGGAATTCACTAGCAAGTATCTCTTAATATATCATTTTTCAGCACATATCAAGTTTGAGGTATCCGCAATCAGGAATTGTAAGGGTATTCCTCAAACGGATAGCGGATACCGCCGTTTGAGGCTTATTATTTAAGAAAAACTTAATGAAGAAAAGAACACTTGAAAATTCCGCTTAGTTTATGGTTTCAATCTGAAAAGAGCTGTCAATTTTTGTATTTTCGAAATTGAGAAATTTCTTTCACTGAACTATAAAACAAGATATCTCGTAATATATCAATTTTCAGCATATATGATGTTTGCGGTATCCGCAATCAGGAATTGTAAGTCTGTTCCTCAACCAGATAGTGGATTCCGCAAGATGTAACTGGATTCTTCAATTTGGAAGCGCATACCGCAGTTTGAAGGCTTAAGAAAAATTTAGTGATGAAAAAACCATTTTAAGTTCCGCTTAATTATGGTTTCATACTAGCACAAGCTGTCATTTTCATATCTTCAATATTGAAAAATTTCTTTCACTGAACTTTAAAATCGTTATCTAAAGAATAACTTCACAACTGTTTTGTTTGAAAGAAGAACTTCACAAATGCTTTGTTTAAAAAAAAGTAATTTTTTCGCTACAAAAAAGATGAGTATGAATATCTATAACGGCCATGACAAGGTGTATATTGACCAGTGCTACTGTATTTCTAATTTCAGGTATATAGCAATTATAGTGACCAAGTTCAGCTGCTATACGAATACCATGGGATGGTTCTAGACACCAAAAATGACTTTGGGTTGCAAAAAAATTTGCGATCAACGTAAAAACTTTGTTTAGAAATGAAGGAAATAAAACAAGCCTGTCTATCCCAACCCAAGCTGATCATTATTTTACTTAGCAAAAACTAATCAAAATTGTCAGTATATACAGAGCTTCATCGACCTGCACAAACCAATTTAATTTAAATATGAAAAAATGTTTCATTGGATCTTCACAGATAGCTGTGAGAACACAAACCATCAAAAAAATTCTTCAAACTGCATGTGGGTTCCAAAATAAAGATGGGTTAGTAGTATAATGGCTGCATACAATAACATACATTTCGAATTAATTTTCAGCAACATCAGCTAGTTTTTTAACATGAGCAACAACTTTTCAGCTGTTTTTGCTGAAACATAAAAAAAACAAGGTCAAAACCTGTGAAAATGAGCAACTGCGTGATGGTAAAATCATTTTTCAATAATAGCTCACAACTATATCAACAGAAATGTGTCACAAAACTGGAAAGATCACAGTTTTGCTGTTCCTTGGTAAGCTTCACTAACAAAAAACGAGTTCACACTTGTTATGGAAGATCAAAGTGTTTTTTTTGTGTGTGTTTAAAATTTTCAGCTGCGCAAATTTAACTTTTGAAAAAATCTGAAAAAGCGTAACTAAAAATTTTGAACAAAAGAAAGCAGAAAAAGCATGTTGTTAGGTGGTAGTGGTGCTAGCGGCAACGCACTACCAAATATATATTTTCAGAACTTGTTCCAAGATCATCTTGAGTGGCTATTTAGTTTCGGTCCGGGTGGCCTTCTCATAGAGTTATTCGGATAGTTTCCAAAGTCTGCTTGTCACGCTATCTACTTTTGGCCGCTTAGGTTTGTGCATTTCCTCAGTTTAATACCGATCCTATTCTTTTTCCTATTTTTCCTAGTCTCATTAGATCTAGATGTATACTGATTTATTGCAGAGTTACAGGAGATGAGAGCAAAAGAATTATAACTTTTATTCTGAGCTCTCTGAACCACTGGGGTTTCAGTTTTACAAAATTAAAATAAGTTTCAGTCCAGGCTCATGTGGTTAGCATTATTATTTTACAGTGAAGTATTTTCAAACTGGCTCCACTCATTCGGTGTTAAGGAAGCTTCAAAAACCTAAGTCTTTCATTGGGAGAGTTTCGGAATTTCCTGAGTTCCTGAAGGAGCCGCTTGGAGAGTTGTCTGCGTGTGTCTTGGATTTTCGTGAATCGAGAGAAATCGTGATGATGGGCAGAAAATTGATTATAGATTCCTTTCTTCCTTGTCAGTTCCATGCTTTATATCCAGAAAAGGTTGAAACTGCAGCAAGCAAAACAATAGATTTGCCATTCCAGTGATCATCTACATTTTGCTGCTCGTAAAATTTAGTCTTTGAAATCTTTTACAGATTTATTTCCGTACTTAAGTGATTTCAGTTTTAGTTATTACTTATTTAGTTTTTTTGCAGAAGCATTTCCTTTTAGTTTGCTTTTTTTAATTAGTTGCTTACTCATAAGCCACACATAGCAAAAACTGAGTTTAATTGTTCTAAACGTGATGTAGCGGAGGTTGCGAGGCCGGCTATAGAGCATGCTCAAGAAGTCCTTACTAGAGGGTTAGGCCAGTTGCCCAAGCTTATCTGAGAGTGATTTGTTGAGTGGAAAATTCTTTTATATAGAAACTTTTCGCTTCTTTTTACTTGGTACTTTATCGGTTTTGTTTTGTGGTTGTGCCCACTTATTTAAAACTGCAAGTTTTTGATTAGTGGTAGTTTTGAGCTAATTAAAGTAACATGTGGTCATAATTCGAAATCGGTTTTTGGTTCGAAACAAAAGTTTTCTCAGGTTGATCTTGTTTCAAAGGAGTGGAACTTTTGTGTACAGGTTGGAAGTGCGGTGGTTTTAAATAAGCTCCGTTTTCCTTCTCAGCTCTATCCCAACAGAATTGAGGAAAAAATTGGAAGCTCTGAAAGCTGTTTAGAGTTTTTATCAGTGGTCGGTGGAAATTGATTACAATTGAAATTTACAACGATTTGTTAAGCATCGTATAAAGAGTTTTAAACAGTTTAATCAAAAGTGGGCTTATGAAGAGGCGAGGTGGAGAGAAATAAAAATTTCACACATATATTCATTTTTTTATTGGATCTTATAGTCTCAATTGCATAACTTACTGTTTTTTTTCGACAATTTTACTGCTTTTGTTTTACTGCTACTTTTTTTTATTTCACTGAATATTATTGAAGGCACTGCAATATGTTAGCGCCATTTGAAAGATTGAATAAAAAGTTGTTCTGACTTTTAAATTTTTAATCGTTTTTTTTTGTGTTTTAGAAGCTACTGAAGAACATTAAAAGACAATGAATGAAACATTTTTAAAAAGAATTGTGAGTACTTGTTTTAGAGTTAGTTAGTAGTTTAGTAAATTGATACTTGTTGTGTGTCTGCAAAAACAGCATTAGAAAAACATTTGCGGGGGAAGACATTCCTTTCTTTGTTTTTAGTATTTTCCAAAAAGGCTCAAGTGCTCTTATGATATTTTGCTGTACCGTAGAATCTGAGAAGTCAAGATTGGAGCTTTCTATGAGATCACAAAAATTATAACTGAAATTCTTGTCATGAATAAGTGTTAACAGCAAACAGTGGGATTTTTATATGCTTAATCAATTCGTGTGGGTTGATCATTGGTCGGGATTTGTCGGGTTCAAATTGTAGAAGTGGTCATAATTGCGGAGGGTGCCATGCAGATTAGGGCCTTTGATGCAGTAAGTAAAATTTGGAAAAAAGGAGAAGTGTGTTGTACTTGGAAATTATAAATATGTAGCGTTGGTGTGGATTTCGTGATGGCAAATACTGTAAAAAAGATTTTTGGATGAAGCGGTGGAAACTACCCACACCCGTGGGTGTGGGTAATTTTGATGTTTGTCACTGACATTTTTGTTTCAGATGTTAAAACTTAAAAGTTAGTTGGAAACTGTTGAAACGGCTAAATTAAGATGCATGAGCTTTTGTTTTTTTTCCAGTGCATGGTAGATAACGTGCTCTGGTTCGTTATTCTTGCGGTGGATGTCGAAGATGTAATCCATTTTGATGAAAAAAATTTTGGTGATTTTTGGGTTAAGTTCGTGATAAGTTTTGTGCGGTGAGTCTACCATATATCGGCGGGCTTTACCATCCTAGAAAGAACTTAGGAATTGGTTAGATTTACATGCCATGCGTCAAATAATTATCTGTGATAAAGTTTCATTATGGAACTTATCAAGTTGAATCGTGCATTTTAGTTGTCGAAGGATGGTGGCGTTTAGGTGTTCGTTTTCATATGTATTTGTAGGAAGATTGAGAGGGTTAGTGAAATTAAAGAAGCAAAACCAGTAGTGTAGGGTCTAAACTTTTAATATTAAGGTAAAGATTACATTGCCTTTGTGGTTCTGTTTTGTCAAATTAATATTGTGGTAAGCAAGAAATATAGTGAGGTAAAAATTATGCACGTTAGTGTGTTAGGAGTAATCGTTTCTATGTATGCGCGGTGTAGATGTGCGGCCTACTAAATATGTAGGGACGTTTGTTTTTTTTTTGCGATGTTTGTTCAGAACGCGTGCTGCTCTGTGCGGTGTATCAGTGCTAGAAAAAGTACCAGATAAGGGAAGCTGATGGGTCAGTCTGTGAATTGTGATTGGGGCGTTAGCATTTTGATTTAGTGATTATTGGTGTATAAAATTATCAAAATCATGCTCAATTTGGTTGTAAGTGAAAAGGCTGGGTGTATTTTGGGTAAGCTAACTGTGGGACTTTGCTCGGAGTCTAAAATTTTGCTGGGAGTTTCGTTATCGGGAATTTCCAAAAAAATTGGCAGGTGTGAAAATTTTGTTCGAGTGAAATCATCAGGGTTATTTGAAATGAGTTAGATAATATGGTGGAAAAAATTGAAATAGCAACCAGTTGTGGAGAGGATAGTAGGTCCTTGATCGAGGCGAAAGAGTGTGAGCGAGGAAACACAAAGGGTTCATCGTAAATGCTGCATAAAGTGTCATTAGATAAAGCTGTAATAAGTGTGGAAATGGATAATTTTGGTCTTTAACATGCCTTCATGTGTGCAATTGACATCCCTGTTTTCGTATTTTCCGAACAAAAATGTGGGAAGCATGGAGTCGAAACAAGTAAGAAATCATTCGTGTTAGTGTGTCGTGGGTAGTCGCCTCGTTGCAGGCGTGGTGTAGTTGCTAGGCGTACTAAATATCTAGAGACGTTTGTTCTTCTGTTGCTATGTATGTTTAGAACGCGTGCTGCTCACTGCGGTGTAATAGTGCTAGATAAATTGCCAGATGGAGAAGCTGAGTGGGTCAGTCTGTGATTTGTTATAGGTGCGTTACCACTTTGAGTTATTGTTTACTGCGGTATAAAATTATCTAAACCATGCTTAATTTGGTCGTCAGTGCTGAGGCTGAGTGTGTTTGCAGGGGGTTCTGAAACTGGGGATAAAAATGGGGAAACATCGGTATAAGAGTAGCTGGAGTTTCAGGAGAAGGTGATACGAGTGAAGTAATTGGGGAAATGCTGTTGTGGAGAACCTAACTGTGAGACTTTGTTTGGAGTCTAAAAACTCGTCGGGGATTTCGATATTGGGATTTTCTAAAAGCTGTTGAGTGTTATGTGCAGTTTGAGTGGAGTCATCACAGTCCATATGAGATGAGTTGATAATGTGATCAAAAAAATTGAAATGGCTACCGGTTATGGATAGGGTCGTAAAAACTTGTTCAAGGCGAAAAAATTTGAGCGAGGAAAGACATAGGGACGATGGTAAATAATGCATAAAATGATATTGAATTAAGCGGTAAAAAAGTGTGAGTGTGGGTAATTTTGGTCTTTAAAAAGGTTTCATGTGCGCCATTCACAATTTGGAGGTAAAAGTTTAAAAATTAGTTGAAAAATGTCGAAACGGCTAAAACTGATCTACTTCTTTATTCGTGTGGTGGATATCGAAGATGCAATACGATTTGATTAATAACTTCTCGGTGACTTTTGCGTTATTTTAGTGATTCGTGTTTTGCGGTTATTCTTCCATATATCAGTGGACATTATGATTGTAGTCAGAAAATAGGAATTGGTTAGGTTTACGCGCTTTGCACATACTAAGTATTTAGGATAAAAGTCATTAAGGACTTTATCGAGTTGAATTGCGCAAGTTAGCTAGCGAAGGATGACTGCGTTATGGTGTTCGTCGTCGCGTGTTTTTGTAAGAAGATTAAGGCGGTTATTCCAGAAACAAAACCAGGGTTGTTTAGGGACTCAATTTTTTTCATTAACGTAAAGATTACGTTGGTTTTGTGGTTCTGTAATGTCAAAACAAATTGTGGGAAGCATTGAATAGAGTGAAGTAAGAAATCATGCAAGTAAGTGTGTTGTAGGTAATCAACTCGTTGTAAGCGTGGTGCAGATTTGCGGATTACTAAATATCTAGGGACTTCTGTTCTGTTGCGATGTTTGTTGGGAACGCGTTTTGCTCTGTGCGGAGTACCAGTGGTGTAAATTTCATACGGGGAAGCCTATTGGATCAGTCTGTGAATTGTGATGCGTTCTTTACCAATTTGAGTTAATATTTACTGCCGTTTGAAGTTATGCAAATCGTGCTTAGTTTGGTCGTCAGTGATAGGGCTCAGTGTATTTGCAAGGGTTTCTGAAACTGGGGATAGAAATGGGGAGGCGTCGGTATAAGAGTAGCTGGAGTTTGTGGAAAAGGTGATATGGGGGTTGTGAAGTACATGGGGGAACGGAAGTGTGGAGAAGCTAAATGTGAGACTTTGTTCGGAGTCTAAAAATTCGTCGGAGAATTCGATGTCGGGACTTTCTGAAAACTGGCGAGTGTTAACTGCAGTTTGAGTGGAGTCATCTTAGTGCAAGTAAGATGAGTTAAGCGCTGTGATCGGAAAAAAAATTGAATTGGCGACCAAGTGTGGATAGGGTAGTAATGGCTTGTTACATTGGTTTTGCGGTTCCGTATTGTGGAAAGAAAATTGTGGGAAGCATTGAATAGAGTGAAGTAAGAAATCAGGCAAGTTAGTGTGTTGTGCGTAATCAACTCGTTGTAAGCAAGGTGCAGATGTGCGGCTTACTAATTATCTAGGGACTTTTTTTCTGTTGCTAAGTTTGTTCGGAACGCGCGTTGCTCTGTGAGGAGTTTCAGTGCTAGAAGTTCGATATGGGGAAGCCGAGGGGGTCAGTCTTTGAATTGTGATAGGTGCTTTACCTCTTTGAGTTAGTGTTTACTGCTGTACAAAGTTTTCCACATCATGCTTAATTTGGTCGTCAGTGATGAGGCTGAGTGTAGTTGCAAGGATTTCTGAAACTGGGGATAGAAATGGGGAAGCGCCGGCTTGAGAGTAGCAGGATTTTTTGGAAAAGGTGATACGGGGGTTGTGAAGTAATTAGAGGAACGCTAGTGTGGAGAAGCTTACTGTGAGACTTTGTTCGAGGTCCAAAAACTCGTCGGGGAACTGACCAGTTTTAAGAGCAGTTTGAGTGGAGTCATCATGCTGCATGTGAGATGGGTTTTGTGCTGTGATCCGAACAAAATTGACAAAGCTACCGGTTGTGGAGATGGTAGTAGGTCCTTGTTGAATGCGAAAGAATGTGAGCTAGTAAAAACACAGGGATGATGGTGAATATTGCATAAAGCATTTGGTCTTCAACATGGCTTCATGTGTGCAATTGACATCTTTGTTGTCAGAGGTAAAAATGAAAAATTTGTTAAAACTTGTCAAAGCGGCTGAAATATGGTTCAAAATTTTTGTATTTTTCAGTGCAGGATCAATAACGTGATCTGGTTCCTTATTCGTGCGGTGGATTTTGTCGATGAAAAAGTTCTTGGTGACTTTTGGAGTTTACTTCGGGATTAATTTTGTGATGAGTCTTCCGTATGTCGGTGGACGTTATCACCCTAGAAAGAAATTAGAAACTGCTTAGACTCCGTCTACTAATTATCTGGGATAAAGTTTTCAAAAGGGAGCGCATCAAGTTGAGTTGTGCACTTTAGTTGGCGAAGTATGCTGGCGTTTAGGTGTTCCTTTTCGCGTGTATCTGTAGAAAGATTAAGGGAGTGAGTGAAATTAAAGAAGCTTAACCAGGGTAGTATAGGGTCTAAACTTTTTAAATTAATGTGAAGATTACGTTGGCTTTGTGCTTCTGTTTTGTCCAAACAATATAATGGGAAGCAAGGAATAGAGTGAGGTAAGAAATCATGGATGTTAGTTTGAGTGGGTAATCGCTTCTTTGAAATCGAGGCGTAGATGTGCGGCCTACTAAATATCTAGGGACGTTTGTTCTTTTGACCTGTTTGTTTATGATCCATTTGCGCTATTTGTTTTTTGTGCTATTTGTTTAGATTTGCCAGCTTCTTCTAGTTCTGATGTAATCCATTTTGATTAAAAAAAAGTTTCTTGGTGAGCTTTGAGGTTAAATTCGTGTTTAGTTTTGCGCGGTGAGTCTTCCATATATCGGTGGACGTTTCCATTCTATAAAAAATCAACAAATTTGTTCGATTTAAGTGCCATGCGCATACTAATTATGTGGGAAAAAAATTCAATAGGGAGTTTATCGAGTTGAATTATCCATGTTAAATGGCGTTTAGGTGTTCGTCCTCGCGTGTTTTTGTAATTATACTAATGGAATTACTGAAGTTCTAGAAAGAAAATCAGGTAATTTAGGGACTTAACTTTTTTCATAAACGTAAAGATCAAAACAGCTTTGTGGTTCTGTATTGTCCAAACAAAATGTCGGAAGCATTGAGTAGAAAAAAAAGAAATTATGCGTGTTTGTTTGTCGTGGGTAGTCGCTTTAATGTAAGCGTGGTTCAAATGCGCGGCGTAATAAATATCTAGCGACGGTTTTTACTTGCGCCCTGTACGTTTAGAACGCGTGCTGCTGTCTGCGGTGTATTAGTGCTAGAAAAATCGCAAGATGGAGAAGCTGAGTGGGTCGATCTGTGAAATGCGATTGGTGCATTATAACTTTATATTAGTGTTTGTTGTTGTGTAAAAAGATCTAAATCTTGCCCAATTAGGTCTTCAGTGATGAGGCTTGGTGTATTTTCAAGATTTTCTTAAAAGAGGGATAGAAGTGGGGTAGCGTCGGTTTGAAAAAACGCTGCAGATTGAGGAAATGGAGGAACAGTGGTGTGGAGAAGCTAACTCTGGGACTTCGGAGTCCAAATTTTTGCTGAGAGTTTCACTATCGGTATTTTCTAAAAAAAAATGGGGAGTGTTAGAATTTGGTTTCAGTGGAGTCATCAGAAGGCATTTGAGATAAAATAGATGATGTGTTGAAAAAAAAATGAAGTAACTACCGGTTGTGGCGAGGGTAGTAAGTCCTTGATGGATTCGGAAGAAAGTGAGCGAGAAACCACGTAGGAGTCAGAAAGATATCGGTGAAGTGATTCAAGTTGGCGGCTCCTTGTGTGCTCAAACTATTAATAATTTGAGAACGAAACAACTATGAGGTTGATAAACTAATTATTCATAGATGTCATCTATTTTTTCTGGTTGACTAAAATATGAGCTATGGGGCTTTCATTGTTATCAATTTTATGAATAAAGTTTGCTCCTAAGGAAAAATTAGTGATATAGTTTGAACACGTAATCATTTGTGAATGATTTTGATTATTAAACTTTTTCGTGGTAGTGGTACTCTTGGTATAAAAAAAGTATTTTGTGGTTCGTCATTTGTCTTTCGTTTTGTACTTGATTTTTTATTGTATTCACTGATTTGTGCGTCTGAAGAAATTTCAATTATTGAAAATGAGAATTTTCAAAAATTTATATACATCCTTCAGGAAGGAGAATATATATCCTAGGAAGTTAAACATTGCGATAGGATAGTTAATCCTTGTAGATTATAGTAAGGCCATCCTAGTGACAAAATTTTGACTTTTCTGCTTAGAAAACTAAATTATTTATAAGGGTGATATCTCGGGGACGTTAATTTTCTCCGCTTAGTTATATGTAGTCTTGGATATCTTTGGAATGTCCACTGTAGTCTTGTGCATAAATATCCGAGAAGCCCGCTGTTTCAGCAAGTGTGCGAAAGTTCTGATCGATTGATTGACGACGTTAGATTGTGTGCAATTTGGCGGGTAGTTCCAGAAACTTTTGTGTACTAAAATGATGTGGATATCGGATTGTGAGTATATGCTTATTGATTGTAAAACAAAGTTCAATTTCCTAGCTATTGCGCGAGAGTGCTCTGGTAATTTTTTTTTCGACAGTCGACATTAAAGTGAGGAAACGTGTTATTAAATAAGTTTCATTTTATCCGGGAATAATTTGTACTACATTATGGCTATTTTCCGATCCAAAAGGAACGGCGGTATCCCAAAAGTAGTTTCATCTGGATAAGGTGTCTACAAATTGAGCTTTTTTTTCTCTAGAAAAGAGGTGTGCGTTGGTAGCAACGTTTTTCTGCAAATACTATAGGTGTGATACTTTCTCAATAAAAGTAAAGTACCAAATAAAGTTTCCTTCGTAACAACTGAGCGATTTCATGAAAGAAGATAAACTGAATAAAGTAATTTTGTTACTGCTAGTGCGATTGGTTGTAGATTTTGTGTTCTTTCGAATTCAGGTAGATGATGGAGTGTTTTCTTTTCAAATAGTACTAATTTTGTAGTCAAATTTCAAATCTATATGAACAATAGAGTGATGTGCGCCAAAATATGTGTGTTTTTTAAGTTATAGTTTCTGGAGACGTGAGCTATCGCGGTTTTCAGGCAGGAATATTGCAACGAAATTTTCGGCGTTTAATATAGTGAAACGGCTCTGTAGGCTTGTGCAACGTCACGAATTTGACAAATAGTGGCTACAGAATTAATGATTTTTCATGTGTCCATTTTAATTCCTTTTTAAAATATTGCCGAAATTTTTGAATGTATTTTTTTAAATTGTGGCTGTATATATTTGCAAGCATATTTTGTTTCTGGATAAGTTTCAAATCTTATTTTCGATGCCAGGAATTTTCTATAAGGATTTTCCTCAATTTTTGTTTTTTGTGGATTCACCAAATTTTTGATGAAATTTTTCAGGATTGAATTTTTGCTAATCAAGTTGTACATGTATCTACAGGGAACTATACAATCGTTGCTCGTGTACGAGCTGTTGAATCGCAATAAACTTGATTGTTTGCACATAATAGTCGTAACACTTGGCATAGGATAGTGTCAATTTTCAAATCTCCTGTGAATGAAAATATTCAAATCGTATTTTTCCAACCAAAAAACCTTATTTATTATTCTTGTTATCCTGTGCTTTCACTATATTTGCAATTTGAGTGATTAGTCCTCCATGTGCGACATAGTGGAGGTATTTATAAAAAAAATTGTTTGGCTTCAACTGTAGTTCTAGTCTGTGTCAGGAAAGATGTGAAAACTGATAAAATTCTAAGACTGTTATTGTCTTTGGCTTATTTTGTTCATTTTGAGTCTTTTTTCCAGTCTTCAGGATTAGGCTGTAAATTTCATTCAACACTACTTTGATAGTACGATTGATGATCGAGACGGTTTATAGTTCCATTTGACATTGTGAAAAGCGTACGTTTTTTCGGAAAGATTTCGTGTGATTTTCCAGCCTACAGGCGTTGTAGATCTGGCTTTCAAGTATGTTTTTGCAATTATGTTTGATTTTGTTTGCTTGTGGTTTGGATTCCAATTGATTGACTTGAGTTATAGCATGTTTATGTAGTGTTTTCTACTGGTTGTCTCCGCATTCATAACGCGTTACTAAAATCATGTGATCCTGTCCGTGGTAATGCATAGTAATGAGATGGTGGGAATGGTTGCCTTGAGAGAAAAAGATGTTTAATAAAGTTATTATTAAAAATGCATGTGTTTGACAGTCCTGAAAAAGGGTTCTAGAAAGAAGTAAGACCAACTGTTTTCTTCGTGTATCTATCGTATTTTTATATCAATTGGGTGCAAATAAAAGGAAAAGGTTTTGTTTTTACGGTGATCTCTAGTTGAGAAAGTGGTAATGAACGGTGCGCAATGATTTTCCGTTTTTTTTGGCTTTTTCAAAGTTTAAGTTTATGTCCTGTAGAGCTAGTAGTTGTAAATTATGATCTTGTATGTCTCGGAGAAAATCGTGTCTTTAGTGTTAACAGTTTGTAGCTCATTTGTATTGTCGTGTGTTATCTGTGTGTGGTTCGTACGGCAGAGCAGTTGCTACGAAGTTGTTGCAAATAATTCGTAATGGTTCGTTTGAACTTTGGATTTCTTGATATCTGTTATTTAGAATTTGTTGTAATTCTGGTAGAAAGGCATTATATTGTGGAAGATCTGAAACGAAAGGTGTTGAGGGTAGGGAAACCATTGTTGGTAGAGAAGATGATGTTGCTGTTGATGAAAGATCATTTGGGTCATTAACAAATTGGTAACTCTGGGTCATCCAATATGCGAGGCGTTGGGAGGTGTTGGAGGGTCTCATGATTGCGGTGAAGTTGGGAAAGAATCTCTATCTGACGCTATTTGCGGTGTATATGGTGGTCAACTAATAAGATGTTTTGTTGACGTTTCTGATATAGTTTCTGATTGTCGTGTTGATTAAATTAGTGGTTCAGATGGTGAACTTACATTGAAACAAATTTTTGTTGGGGTGAAGTCTCTGATTCGTCTTGATCGAATTATTTGTCTATACATTCTTCCTTATGTTTGGTTGTGACTTTGATGGAAAAACGAATAATAGATGATTTTATGTTGGTTGGTTTTGTGGTTCACGTAATGGTGCCAGTTGACGCGCCGCGGTTAGCGGTCCTGATTGGGGTAGTTGCTGTTCTTCAAGACAATATATATGGGTTTTCTACATAGGAATCTTGAGTTGATATTCGAGTTACTGAGGAGTGTGCTGTCGTTATTGATTATTCGAGGTGTTTGAATTGGTAATTGGTTTCAGGTTTGAGGTTGAGGAATTTGGGTTTCAAATAGAAACATCAATTTTTTTTTATATTTTTTATCAGGCAAATTGTTATTGGCAGTATTCTTGGGCAAAAATTACTAAGAAAATGATTGATATTAAGAACAAAATTACTGCTCAACAAAGACAATGGAAATAAGTTAGGATTAGGGATGCTATCAGATTTCTAAAATTTGATAAAATAATAAGTATTTCGTATTAATTGAAAAGATATCTTAAGGTTACAAGAAAAATGAAATTTATCAATTAAACCTTACTCTATGAAGTGGTCAAGGATTAAGGAAAGTGATAGACATAGTCAAAAATTGTAATCCAAAAATGAAAATTGAAAAAACAAAAGGTTAATATAATTGTTACTGAAAAAGTCTAAAAATTTTGTGAAAAAAAAGTCTAAGAAAAATTGGAAAAACTGTCTAGAGATGTTTGAGAAGAAGCTTAAGATTAGACACAACTTGCTTTTGGTTGAGCTTCCCGATAGTTTTTTCTTTTATGCAAGAGGTCTCAAGTTTTTTATTTTTGTTAGGCAGGGTTCGATTTGCTTATTGAATTCGACGAGGTGATTGGAAAGTGATCGTTATTGATGAAGGGTAGTCTAGAGGAATCAATAAAAAGTTAATATTTCTTTTATTTATTTATTGGTTGAACAAGGGTTGTTGTGAAAAATTTTTGTGTTAGGCAAAGGGATTTTAGAAACGTTAAATTCAGGCTAAATTAACCTTTTTCTTTTGAGAAAAGTGGGGGTGTTATTTATATTAATTTGATGATTTTAACCGGGGCTTGTGGGGAGGGGCCCAAACTTTGCGATGACTTTTTTTATAGTTATCAACAATAATTATTTTGCTAATTTTTGACCGGGGGTCCTGACTTATACTTATAGCTCTAATTCAGAATAGATTGGAATCATTCAAAGATTTAAAATGAGAAAAGTTGAGGTACCGGAATCATATCAAAGTTCACCTAGAATTTCATCATTTAGAATCTTAATAAAGGTTTATTTTGATTTGAAAATCCTTAAATGAAAGGTATTTGTGTAATATGTATCGTCGATTTCTATCTTTTTCAAATTTTCGATTGTGGCATAACTGTTTGATTGTTTTCATAATCTAGAAGATTCCTTGATTTTTTCTTGACTTCTGGGATGTTCTTTTTTTTGGTTCTTTCGTGTTCCTATGGGTCTAGTTTTTGAATGTTGTAATTCTCTCTTTTAATTAGTGGCGTTTTTGTTTTGTTCTACTATTGTCGGATGATCTGCAAATTTTGTATATTTTTTTGTTGATGGTGTTACAATTATATGTGCTCCATTGAATGAGTAAAATTGTGTAAATTCTCGAAAAAAATGATCTTTTTGGTTGATAGGGTAAAAGATTATTTCTGTGTTGTATAATTTGTTTCATTGTTTGATCAATTAATTTGTCTAAAAGTATTGTCGGTTTTTCAATAATTTGGTAGAATCTTTCTTGAATAGCTCTGCCGTTGTTGTTGTTGGCCCTCGTCATATTGCTTTGCTCGAGATGGTGAAATAATCCTTTTTAATTGATAATTGCCTGGTTTATTGCATCCAAAGAAATAAAGGTTTCTGAAAGGAGTCTAATATTTCTCATATTAAAAATGAATACATCTCTTATCCTTTCTTGTTCTGCGTTAATTCCAATCTTCCTAAACCCGATATTGTCCCCCAAATTGATCGTAGAGATCTCTGTCCTTTTGTTTTTGACTCAAAAGGTTGTATCGGTCGAATGTAATGTTTGCTCGTTCCACAAACGCATATTCAAGAAGATCAAAATTTTTTTTGAAAATGACCGATAAAATTTTCACTTTAACCGATAAAATTTCCGCTTAAAAAAGAAAACAGAGTTATCTGGTTGATTATGCGGCAGGAAGCCGACTTATGGGGGGAAATTACGGGGAAGCCCCCCCTCAGTGATTGGAAGCCCTAAACCCCCACTCCGCCAGTATCAACCGAAAGGTCCCCCCTTTGTCATTACTTTTTGACATCAAATTTTGGCCGAACAAAACGAAAAATGTTCTTAACCGCCAAATAAACAAACTTTGAAGAGGAGCGCCAAAATTTGTCTGCAACAGATTTTTTTCGTCAAAATTAGGTATTTTAGCGCTATGGGGGCAATCGATGAATAAAACTAAACAACGTAGACAAAACTTTCATTTTTTTCTTCAATCTCGCCTCGAGAAAAATCCTAGATCCCTGTTGTGCGTAATCTTTCCTTAAAACGTACAATCATCTAACAAACAGAATTGGATTGGATGCTTAGCGGAACTTTAGAACTTTCAGAATAAGGACTACTTTTCATTCCAACCAGTAAGCATGAAAAACGTTCACTCTAAACAGCTGTACGGATGTTTGTGATTGTAGCTCACGTTATTCAAACTTGAGCGCCGAAGTGACGTCGAAATCGGTTGTGCAAAACAAATTATAGCTACAACTGCTTCAATACTGTTTAATATTTTACTATTTTCTGAAAATTGAATCGTTTTGCAATTCAGCTCGCTTCTTCAGTGCATCCAATCTTTAGAAAAGCCGATTGACTCATTCAGATTAGTAGTATAGATATACGACACTGGGATCGGGGGGGGGGGGGGGGTGATCCCTACAGGGATCATTGGGTATAGATTATACCTAATGATCCCTATGTAAATATTTATACCTTATGATCCCTATGTATAATTTTCATAGCAAATGATCCCTATGTAAAATATTTATACCTAATGATCCCTATGTAAAATATTTATACCTAATGATCCCAATGTATAATATTTATACCTAATGATCCCTAAGTATAAATTTTATACTTAATGATCCCTATGTAAAACTTCGGTAAATTATTGAGTATTCCCACTGAACGTTGTGGAAACGGGAGTGGAATTAAGTTTTGGTCGGTGCATGTTTTCCCTTCTAAAGTTTGGCGGTATTGGCTTGTTTACATGTAAAAGGACGTTATATACCTATTATATGTAATAGGAAAGCACCAGATTTTGGCAGCGTAGCTTAACTGTTGGCTGCGGTGAACGATTTCCTTCAAAAATGCATGTTTTATTGCTGAATCTCGAAGAAAGGAAAATTCGTCAATTGCGGCAGCCGCCACCTCTATTTAGGCAAAAGCTAATGATTAATTTGACCGAAATAAGAATGAAAAGTTTCTTTAAGCCAAATGAAGGTAAAAAACAAAGAAAAATTATGGAACACTGAAAACTCTAAAATAATGAAATTGGCTTGAAAATTCGACATTTCCATTTTCCGTGTCTACAGGAGACTGAAAAAAAACGTCTGAAACCTATGACAAAAGCTTTGATTTTATAGAAAGGTTGAAAGAGCTAATAAGTTGAAGTGGGTTAAGATCTTGAAAAACGAGAACACTGATGAAAGCCAAAGGTGCCCAGAAATATTGTCAAAACTTGTACCTAACTTGTTACTATAAAATTGAAGTGGAACAAAATTTCTTGGGGTCCGAGTAAAGGAAAACGCATGGCGCTCGACTCTCAGCCGAAAAGCGGCGTTTCGAAACCCCTCCGGAAATTGTACTGAAAGGAGGCAACAGTTGCTGGTATGGTGATATCCCCCCATAGATCGATTTTGTATTTTTTTATAGTAATATAACTTCTCGGATTACTGCTATTCAGTTAAAAATTGGGTAAAAATGTCAATTACTAAAAAATGTAGTGTTTAAAATGAAATTGAAAAGTGTACAAAACAGGCATATTACATAGTTAGTTAATGGGTAAGCATGTGAGTTAGGAAACGTTTCAAAACATGATCATTTATGTAAGCAGAATCAGAAGCATCACCATTAAAGTTTTTATCATAAATCAAATGTGCAATATAAATGCAAAAAGAACCGCACATGGTAGAGTTTGAGTCTTGCATGTGAAAGTTTGTCATCAATTCAGTCACCTGATGAAAATTCTCGTTCAATCGTTTATATAGATTGGTGTACTGCCAAAGAGGAAGACCGAGAGGATCAGCAAAATATAAAACATTTCTTCTGTTGCAAATTACTATCCAATGTGTCCCCGGAGAATCTGATTTTAAAGTGTTCACAATCATAAAAATTTTGTTTGGGATGTGAGGTGGAAAATTGTCCGCTGCAAATACTCCAAGAAACTTATATTTCAGATGTTTACAGTTCTGAATGAGATCCTGCGACTGGACTTCATCCATTTTTATACGGTCGAAATTGGAAGGACGTTCTTTGTAACTTTGCGGTCGGAGGTAATAAATAAATTGGATGAGCGTATACCCCAAACAAAAATTTCAAGGTTTGCTGTCAACGCGTTTGAGAATTGAAGATCGAGTGAAAATGAGCAGTTAGTAAGTTCTGGATGCAAGAAGTCATGAGCTGCCTGCTGTGTGCTAGTGAGATCAAAACACATAATAAAGTGCTGTTGGTAGTTATCCAGAGTGATTCCCAGCCCGCAGTGCAACAAACCTAGCGCTGATAGTGTGTTGAAGAAGAGACGTTTATGATCTTGTGTACTGATTGATGTACTTGCTATTGGTAAACCGTTCCGTCTCAAGGTAACTTGCTCCAAGCCAAACTTTTGATAATGAAAAGGATTCGTTCGGTTTGTTCCTAGAAATGCGTTATTTGTGTTCAATGTTATTATAATTTGTCTCACCGGTTCACGAGCAAAAATATCTTCCTGTTGCCAGCTGCGCTGACCAGCTGTTGCAAGAAATGTTTTTGTAATTTCTTCTTGATATGGGTAGTTCGCAGGAGTTTTGAGCAAAGTTGATTCAATGGCAGAGAGCACATGGTCGGTCACAGTCATTTTTCTAACATATAGGTTCGCTTCGAGTATTTGCAGCTTGTAATGCTCGGCAGCATCTTCAGAAATAATAAGAAAGTCTTCATGAGAACGTCTGTAGGAAAGTCTGAGGGTGACACCGCTCAACAAATGCTTATCACATGTGAAAAAATCAACTCCAGCGGTTCCATAGAACCAAATTTCCCTCGATTCACGGACCAGTTCTCGTTGAGATGTGAAATCAGCTGCATCTATTGCAGCGGGATTGTTTTCAAAACGATATCCCTGACACTTAAGCCACAAGTCATTGGCTCCTTTGCTGTTAGAAAATTCTGTTCCAATAAAGCTTTTATGCGCAAAATTACTATTGCCATTTGAGATTTTGAGTCTATTAGCAGAGAGGTTACAGTCAGAGAAAAGGGAATACAGGGAGTTGTTTACGAGGAACGGTGAATCAGACACAGTAGGATCAGTGTTGTCGTATCGCAGATCAGCTCCATTTGATTGCGTTACTTTGAATCGTATTTCCAAATAAATTTTTTGCAGGTCAACAAAATTATTACGGTCACCGGTGGTTTCAAATTCAAGCATTGGTTCATTAGGTGAATAGACAGGTCCAATTTTTTGATCGAAAGCGTTTTCAAAAGTAATCAAAAGAGGTTGTTTTTCAAACAAATCCAGAGAGCTATGGGTAGCTTCATTGGGTAACAAATTAGCGATCATTTTTGATGTTTGAGAAAAAATCTGCTCGACTTCTCACTGGTCTGGTTTTTCTTCGAATGGTTGTTTTTCTTTTTCGAGCCCCTACTGACCTTCTTCTTCGTAATCCATTCATTGGTGTCTTTCGACGACGTCTACCACCACCGAGTTGTTTTCTTGCAGTTTTTGTGACAGTGTTTTTCAATGCTTGTTTAGGAGACTTCTTTTTCATAGCGACATCAATCAGTTCTGGCGCTGCGCTCATCAAAAGTTCTCTGCCCAGTTATTTCGCGGCCGGTAGAATAACCCGTCGTGCAAACGGTATAGCAACACGACCAATACCAGCAGCCAAAGCGCCAAATCCACTGCCGCGTTGTCGGTAGTGTCCAGAGAAATGAGGAAGTGAAGCTTGCTCTGAATAATATTGTTCCATTGGTTTTCAATCAAAGCGCTTGAATTTTAGAGTCAACACAACTTTACCAGTTCCTTCAAAGGGCACTAGTCTTCCAGTTTCTGTGCGCAACTGTACCGATATTGATTGTACAGATGAAGTGATTAATTTTTTGAAGTCTAAATTAGTGAAGTTTTTTCGATGATTAGGTTCAATGCTGCAGGCACTACCGTTTTTGATGCGTCTATTTGAATCAATGACCCGTAACGGGGCCTTTGCATCACCAACAGTTTGGTATTGAATAATGTCAATATAGACAAAAATTAGACTCGTCCCACTTGATAAGTCATATGGGAAATGAGATTCGTACAGTTCGTTTCCCTCATAAGATGCATCGAAGGTATCATTTTATAACCAATGTAATATTCACCGTTCTCATCAAGCTTTGCATTGTAGCCTAACAGACTGGGTATTTGGGGACTTGGGAATGAGATTCCTTCATTTGCATTCATCCAAATGCTCATGCTATTCGTGATTTCTTGAGGACTCGCATCAAAATGAATTTTGTCTTTGAGTTTTGTTTTTATCTCATTAATCAATTGTTCTATAAAAGTGTACTCTCCTGATTTGATAAAAATTTTTTCGCCATAGTAGGGTCTGGAAATTGTATTCCCATTGCCAGCGTTGGATTTACTGGTTACTACCTCGGATGCTCTGAAGTACGTAAATTCTTAATCAGTAAAATTGTTTAATTTTGTGGGGAAAATTATTTCTGAGAGAGCAACTCTCCAATCCCCGTCTAAAGCTATTTCTTCTTTACAAAAATTTCTAAAGCTGGCCAAAGTGTTGTCTGGGAAATAATCCATGCTGTTGAAATCAAATGTACAGTAAACTCATCACTGCCCATTTTCGTTATAATCAGCTTTGTTTCCAATTAAACTAAGTTCTTTTTCATAAAATTTTCCGCTGATTTCTTCCTTTTCCGCATCAATGAGACTGTATGTTGGAGGGTTTACAGTAGGAATGGCAACTATTTCAAAAACTTCGTCTGTAAAAATCTGCTTGTAACATTTTCTAAAAGGCAAGTCAGTCTTCGCTATTCGCACATAGTCACCAACATAAAATTTTGGTTTCTGTACCAACTTCGATGAACTGTTTGCAATTAATGAAACTAAAGCAGGTACATGTTTTCTTGTGACCTTGTTTGGAACCAATTTTGTTACTCTATTAACGCGTGAGTTAATCGTTTGAACAAAACTATGTAATTTTTCAATATAACTGTAAGTCCATTCAAACTCCAAGTATTTGTAGATAATACTTTTCAGCGATCGAATGTTTCTTTCGGCAAACGCTGATTTTTTTCACTGTGAGTATTGTATTTGATGATTTCTCGTTTAGTACATAACTTTTCGAATTCTCCTTTAAATTCGGTGCCTTTGTCAACCCAAACTTTTTTGGTTGCTTTGTTTTGATCATTTTTTTGAAAGCTTCGGTTGTTTCCTTAGCATATTTGGTCTTCAGGGGTTCCACTCGTAAGTAGCGAGAGAGACAATTGACAGCAACTAACAAATATCGTACCCCCGGTTATATTTAGCCAATTTATCAACATAAGCCAAGTCAAGAGACCAAATTTCGTTGATATCGTTAACAATCACTTTTAGCCGAGGATATGTTTTACGAAACAACCCATACTTTGTATGTGATGATTGAGATCTCAGAAATTTTTTAACTTTTTTTGGTGAGAGTTGACTAGCATTTGTTAAATTTTTAACGCTACCAAATGCAGCTGGACCTTTCGTGTAATTTGAGTAATTTGAGTTTCTTTTCTTCACTGATAGTAGGATTTCCATTCTTTTGTTGACGTCGTCGCAAACCATTCTTTACTGCTTTCATAGTTTTTATCATCGTCGTCATCCTCGTCGTTGGTGGTGGGGAAAAATTCTTTTTTCTGGGTTTTTCTTTTGTCGGATTGCTTGGTTTTGGGTTTGAGAGTTGTCGATCGAGTCTTCGAAGAGGAGGGTTTTGATCTCTTCGAGTCCTCAGTTGTCGGGTTGTCGGAGACGAAGGAGGAAGAAGTTGAGGGCTTAGCTGCTTCGCTCTTAAGCGAGCGGAGAATCTGTTTGGCATAAGTGTTGGACACTAAGCTAGGATCAAGATTCAGTTATTTCAAAATTTGTGGATAAAAAACACCCTCAAGTTTTTTGTGTTTTGCTGTGTATCGTACAAAAAGGATTCAATTTTAACGAGTGTTGGTTTTCCTTGAATTAGAACATATCCGTCAACGTCTAAAGTCAAGGATTCAACTTTGAACAACTGCTTTAGCACTATGTTTGCCCTTTCCAATTTATTAGCTTCCAATAGCTCTTGAATGGATTTCATAACCTTTCGAAACACTTCAGCGGTTTTTCCATTACTTTTTTCATCGTTTTTTTCTGTTCTCTTTGAGCTTGTCTGCTGCAGTGAATTGTATGATTCAAAGTTTTTTTCTGCTTCATCATCATCATCACTAGTGAAATTAGTAAGTGCAGATAAATTTCTTTTTCGAAGATTTGGTACTACAATACTAGGGGTTAAAGGAATAGGAGATGTTGGGTTTAATGGTGCTGGAGAGTCACGGCTGATATTTCGTTCTCGAAATCGTTGTATGTAATTGAGTTGAGTTGATTTGTCGTTAATTAATGAGTTATGAAGGATTTGAGATTGTGGTGCAGTTTTTTCATCTGGAGCATATGTTTTTTGAGGAATGAGGATGAATTCTTCAGCATACATGCCTGAGGTTCTAGTTTTTCAGGTAAATGTAACACGATTCTCCGATTGATTTAACCAGTGAAATTTTCTTTGCCAAGACTTTTCGTTTTTCTCGGATACTAAACTTAGGGTCAACAATTTTTCCAAATGGTATTTTCTTACTCTCGATGAAACTTTTGTTTGCTGGAACATGTCCCAGAAAAACATTCACAAAACAATCGCAAAGAAATCTAATGAAATTTGAATCAGCTTCTATCAAAATTGATCTACAATGGCGACTATTGAGCATTTGCTTCAATATACATAATTCTTTCTCTTTCATTTTCAAGAGATGTGATAACTGCTTTTGAGGATGGTAAATAGAAAACGGTTGGTGATGGTGGAACTATGTTTGACGAATAACGAAGACATTCTGAAGTTTTGGGATCCAAGTCTATCAACAGATGACCGAAATCTTCTTTCGTTGCCAACGGATACGCATGACGGAGGAATTTTGCATTATTCAACTGTCTGCCTAAATAATCAATTTGTTGAATGCCTCGAGGTGATTTGAACAAAATTAAGTGAGTTGTATTCAAATCTATTGTACGTGATTGCTTACTTTGCTGAAACAAATTGTGCTTGACATAAATAACATGAACATTTTTATGTCGGCCTGCTGTAGCTAATTTAACAAAATCTTTTTCATTAAAAATTTCTTCACAGGTATCATCAAAGACAATCATACAATCCCGTAAGTTATTAACAATTTCAAAGCTGGATAATTTTATAAATTCAATATCAAATTTGTTGTGAGAAACAAAGGAACGGTATTTGGGTTCATCGTGAGGATAAAAATAAAATATCTTGTTATACGATGGCTAGAATGTACCTTTGAGAAGCATTTGAAAAATTAAATCAGTTTTGCCAGATCCCGAGGGACCTGAAACGGACATAAACAGACGATCTTTTGTTGAAATGATCTTATTCATTATTATAACTTGGGATTGGGTAACATGTAACCAACTGTACTGGATAATATTGAAAGCCAAATGGCGGTCTCGTCACAACTAAGATTGTAAAAAGACAATTTTGAAATAGATAAAGAAATGAAACAGACTTGTGTGAAAAAGACAACTTCTGCAGACGGAAGAGAAACAGAATTACAAAATTTCCAAGATCTGTTTTCGTGAGATAAAGACTGTTTGGCACCACCAATGTCTACAAAGTCGCAATCATTGTTCTCGACAGTGGTGGTTTCTTCAATTTCCATGTTTACTGGAAGACTTTTTTTGCTTATTTGTATCAAGGTTGATAGTTACAACTGCATACCAATCGCCTTTTTTTCTCTCTGATCTATTGCCGTTTGGTTTGTATTTTATTATATATCTTGCTATGTTTTTGTCTGTCAAAAGTATCCGAACATTTTTTTCTACGTTTCCGGTACTGATTTCGTCTAATAACTCTTTTGGTAAATTCTCACCTGTTAAACTCACATTTTGTGTGTTTTCTTTTGGCAAAAATTTTTTTTGGAAATTTTGAATTTTCAAACACGACATGCTAGCAACTAGTAATCACACAAGATCAAAAGAAAAAGAAAACAGTCAATAAATATATTTATTATGATTCACAAAACTTGGCATATATATGTGATTCGTCGTTTCGGTTCAACAGGCAAATCAACTCCTCGTTCAATGAAGAAAAACTCATATTTTGTGAATTTGTCATGGTTACAATTAGATTTGAACTTTACAACAAAATGAGCAGCAACTCGGATAGTGGCTTGAACTAAAGGTATTTCCTCAACGTTATTAGTTTTGACTAATTCTTTCAGTTCAGCTGGAAGCTGATGGTCATGCAAATGGATTTGTCTTCTCTCTCCCAGCTGAGGTTGCAGCCTTTCCAGGTTTAGATTGAACAACGGAATTGACTGGCGAAATTCCTGGAGTCTGGACATTGTACAGGTGAAAGTAGTCAAGAACTGTAAAAAATTTCCGTAAACTATCGATTTCGATATCGTTCAGTGTAATTTGTTCGAGTTTTTGCAGGAGAGGTTTTCCTCGACAATCTAATATGCCTGTCCGCGTAAGAGTAACTTTAATTCTTGGTGTTAAACTTTTTTCAGGACTCTGATTAGTCATTGAAGCGTAAACCAACAAATTTGGAGATAAGGTTGTTTGCATCATTGGACAGTTCATTTTGTAACCAATCGAAAAAAACTTTGGATTTTCTACGGGTACAATGCTTTAATAATTGATGCGAGGGAAGTAATTGAGAATGTCGTTTGCAAATATGTTTTTCTTGACCCAACAACTGTTCAATCTTTGGGCAGCCAATATCTTCCAAATTGTCACGGGTAATTTCAAGTATTCAGCTAATAAAACAGATTTTTGTGTACCTTTAGCAAAAAAAAATGGGAACTTGGGTTCCTCAAACGAATGCTGTCGAAAATTTGATCCAAGTATGAGTAAGGGTATTCACCTTCGTCCCAACGAAGCCCGTGTAGAAATTTAGATACCCAATTGTACGCTTTTTTCTCTTCTTTTGATAAATTGTTGAATTGAACTGGTGTTAGAAAATGAATTGTATCAATTGTATTAGCAGAGCAAACGGAAAGTTCCTTTATGATCAAAGGTTTCTTGCCACATTTAAATCCTTCAATATCTAAAATAATGAGATGGTTGAAAAACAATTTTTTAGTTTTCCTTCTTTGGGTTAACATGACTTTCACTCAACATTCCAACAAACGAAATAACTTTGGTTTGAATATTTTAAGAATTAAGCAAATAGCAATACCTGTCACGTGACCCAGTTAACAGTTTTTTATTGAACAAGGCAAAAAATATGTGTACCCAGGACCGGTATGATTTTTTTCTTGCAAATATCCTGCTGCGTCATGCAAAATATCATATATTCTAATAAAATTGAAATGTTTCAAGTGTTTGTCGAGCGACGAATTGTCTATTCCAATTAAACCACCATATGGTCTGTTTTTCAAAACAAAATCCAAATTAATATCAGCATCCAAATACAAACAAGTGGCTAAAAAATACTGAAATTTGCCTGATTTGTCTGGATATTGTGATTTTAAGTCTATAAAAATTTCATGAATGAGTTTTAAATCGAAAGTTGAAATCATGTTTACTGAACTCAATATAATAAAAAAGGAATAATGAAAAGTATCAATTAAAACTTAACTTTCTCTTCAACAATAAATTTCACAAATAGCACATCAGTATCTACATCAAGTTTTCCATATCCACTTGTCAAAATATCCATTATTTTACAAAAAGCGGCAGAATGGGGTCCATTAATTAAACTTTCAAATCTTTTCAAAGTTTCTGTGTTCATCTCATCTGTTTGAACATGTCTGCTTTCTGTATGTTTCTTTGACACTGAAGTTGAAATTCTTACGGATTTGCTTGACGTCGACGATGCAGCAGGCATAACTGTATTATCAATTCGTTTCTGTCCCCCCAACGGCCGGAGATTTCTTGCAAACATTTTGATTTGGTGAAGTTTGTTTGTTAGATGATGTTGCAGAAAGCAATAAATTGGGTAAACGTTTTTTGATTGCAGTGAAATCTAACAACTCGAGATTGGCTGCAACAGGTTGTGCTGAATAAGTGAGAGCTAGTTTAAGCTTGTCAAATAACTCACCGTTTCCTTTGACATCTTTAGCAGGAGAAACTAAGTATTTGAAGCACGTGAAAATACAAGGAACACTGGAACATTTTTGGGAAGGAAAAAATTGGTTTAATTGCTCCTCTGAATCTACTTGAATCAATATATGGTAATGAATATTTTTTTCATTCTCGACTGAAAAAGGGCAATATTCAGATTTGAAGTGGCTTCCAAAAGCTTAATTTTTAAAAGTAGATAAATTAGGAATTTTTTCAGTGATAACAAATTTGAAATTTGGTTGAAATTTTTTTGAAATAATCAGGTAACACAACTTCGAACATAGCTTCTGCCATTTTGTAAAGGAAAATTAATTCGAGTCGTGCTTGAAATCGTTTGTGTTTGAGGAAAGTTGAGATTTCCTGGCTCGTTTACAGTTAGACTGGTGTGTCTTTGTTTTCAACAGTATCAGAAATTTCACTTGTTTGCGCTCGGATTGACTTTCCCGACTTTAGTAATTTTGAAAATTCTTCGCTGCTTAAGGAAAGTCTTTGTACACATTCAAATTCAGCGCCTTCAGTTGCTTTTTTGAAAACTTTCAGGAATACATAAGTTCCAGTTTGGTCATATGTTTTCAATGTAGCACGCACTAATCTTTTACTGTTTTCCAAAATATCGAAATAGCAATCGCCAAAATCTTTATCTGCATTTGCTGTGGTGCTTGTTTTGGTTTTATTCATTGTAACGAGTAAATTTTCAAAGTAACTTGATTCAAAACTGAATAGAAAGAAATGAATGGTTTCGATTGATTGTATATGTCTGCAAAAGAAAGCGTTGTATCTATTTCAATTTATATACACATGTACTTTATATCGCAAAGATATTGGATTGCAATTTAGTTCAAATGGATAAGTATTTTGTGCATGTACAACTGATAAGAATTTTAATGGGTGTTAAAGGTCACAATGTTTAAACGTTATTTTTGATACAAGCTATTTGTTTGAATGCAATTTAGATAAACATAGAATACCACCCAAGGTAACATAAATATTTTACACGCCCTCCTTTATTAAACTGATCAAAAACTACATAGGAGGTTTTGAAATTTCTAATTTTAGAAGAACCAATCCCTATTTTAATGTCTTGAGGCGTTTTCACAATTCATTTCAGTTTCATTTCTCTCCGCGTTACGTTTGTCCTTTTCTTCCAACTTTTCTTCAAAAAATGCCTTGTTATAATATTGCCGGATATTCCAATCACGAAAGAACCATTTTTTATGAAACCGTTCACGGTAATTTTGTAGCAATAATTAACGAAGAAAAAAGTTTCAATTCTGATGAGTGGACTTGTACTCATCACGTTATGATTCCCAAAATTTTTTTACATTTATTCAGTAAAATTTCCTTAAAAATTCTAAGAAAGACGAAGAACTGATAATAAAGTATTTGAGTTACCTTACAAATTCTGGTAAATATACGGATCCTGACGAGCCTCTTGCTCTTCAGGTTGATATTTCAACTTTATCAAAACCAGTAAAAAAAATTTTGTATAAATACGATTGTGATGTTACTCCAATGTGTGAAAACCAATTAGAATACTTTGAAGAAATTGAATTTTTTGATCGTTTATGGGGAATGGAACATATTGAATCACCATCATTAGTTACCCCGAAAGCTGATCCTTCTCCTACAGTGTCACCATGGCTTGATGAACCAGATTCTTCAACTCCAACGCGCACCCCCGAAGCGACAGTGAGTAATCATTAGGAAAATTTGACTCCTTCTCTATGCCTTGCACCAAAGAAAAAACGGAACCTACCAACACTAGAGAAAGCGCAGGAGTATTTGGACCTTATATAACTTTGAAACTGAGGTTGAGTTTTACTGATTTTTGTTTGTTTTTATTGTGTATAATAAATTAACTTTAAAATTGAGTTTGAGTTTATGTCTTGTGTTTGTTCAATATTTATCACACGATTGTGTTCTGATTAAAAATTTAGTATAAAAGCCTTTAAAATTTGAAGTTAAAAAAATCATTTCTTTTTCAATTAATTGACTATTTTTTTTTCAATTAAAAACAAAAAAAGTCCGTAATGTTTTCATTTTTTCCACAAATAGGAGTTCACAAATTAACATTGAAGTTCTTGTTTACATTAGTGATCTGGAGAAAAAAACTGAAAAAGCATCCATATATATGCTAATTTTTAGAAAACAAGATAAAAAATATCAATTTCGTTTTTTGAAAAAAAGATAATTAACGTCAAAAAAAACTGTAAAAAAATAATTTTGGATGAAAACTTATGTTGCCATATGTTTATTCATTTAGTTATCATACAAATTAAACATAATGAAAAATAGTATAAAAGATGTTTAAAACCAACTTTTTGATAAAAACAATTATTTTTTTAATGTTTTTTAGTTAAAAATTTGATTTTTTAATTACAAAAAGAAAAAAAAAGCATTAATTTTTCTTTTACTACAAATTGGAGTTACCAATTGATCATTGATACTGTTGTCTCCAAAAATGATCATATTGAAAAAAATACAAGTATTCATCATCATGCTAAATATTTGAGAAAAATAATAAAAATCAAATTTTTTAATTGATGACTCATCGTTTTTTCATTTTTCCGAAAAAATGCGATTTTCAACCAGAAGACGCAATTTTTTATTATGAGCAAGTGGTGTTATTATGGAAGTGCATTGAGGGGCACGACTAATGAGATTGTAGGAGTAGATGTTTTTTTCATTAGTCTTCGAGAAAAACGCTAATCCCCTTAATCCCCCCTAAAACAACAAACTCATTTTTCTTTACAGAAAAGCATTTTTTCGGACTTTTTTTTCAAATCGAAAGACATTTGAGTCAAATTCATGATGACATGGACCGTGCGACCGCTCCGTGATTGACATCATTGATAAAAATGCGCCTGGAAAGTTAAAAAAGTGTCATTTTTCAGTTTTTGCTTTACTTATTCATCATGTCAACTATTTTTGATACAAATTTTGACATTTTTATAGGATGTTCTGTCCCCATGACAATTGGGATATTTAGGATCTATCATGTGTTATGATATGCTCAACTTTTATTCGCAATTTCGAAAATTTGAATTGATAAAATATAAAACTAAAACTTTTCTCTCTTGGCTCTAAAATCATTCTGGATTAAAATTTAGCTCATACTTTGTTTGTTTAGATTAGTTTCTATCGTTTGTAGTAACTATAACAATTCAACATTTCAAACAACAATTAATTTGTTTCGCCCAATCGAATTTGAGTTTGACAGTTATGGCGGGAAATTCAAATCTAATTCAAATTTTGGCGGGAAAAGAGTTCAAATTCAAAGTTAAGCGGGAAAAGCTATTCAAATTCAAACCGAGAAGAGGGAAAAAGGAAACGAAGCGCAGTAGTTTAAACCTTATGGTGTTTGGTTGGGATTCATTCCCTTTCCTGCTTCCCTTTAAAACAGTTCCAGAGCAAAATGGGTTTCAAGTGTAACTATTGTCCCAAAGTTTTTACAATAAAAACAAATAGATCTCGTCATGAACGAAACTTTCACGCTGTTGAAAAAGAATTACCCGTTTTTACTTGCTACCATTATAACTTTAGCAGTTTACTGCTATCAAAATTACAGCAGCATATTGAATCAGATCATCAACAATTTAACAATTTATGTCGGTATTGTCGGCTTGGTTTTTGTGAACTTAAAGACTTCAAGGATCACATGCAATCAGAGCATGGGTTACCTGTTTTGGATCAACAACTTAAATCACTCAGCAACCCCTCTAGCTCAATCACACAGGCAAGCGATATTGATAACTTTCCAGCTTCAGTTGAAGTTCATGAATCAGCCATGAAAAATACGTTAATGACTTTTATTATTCCCAACCAAAATATTGAACATGATCTTATCGAATTTATGATTTTGAAAAAAAATGAGATTCAAAGTTTGATATTAGATAGAACCTGTAATGGACCATGCAAAGTACAATTTTCGGCTAAACTTACTTTAATCAAGCATGCTACTGTTGTTTTGGACCAAAGCGTGCAACAACCTGAAGACGAACGCGTTGAAATTTTCGCTAATTCTATGATGACTCCCCTATATGCAAACGGTTTGTCTGATGAATTATTTCTCGAAATGCTCGGAAAAATGGAAACTGTGTTCCAGAATTTTTCAGCCCATGGTAGCGGCTGGGTTCTGCAGCGTGTAAATGAGCTTTACATTAAAATCGGAAAAGTGTTACCAATCAGAGGCTCTTCGTTTATATCTCTCCCT
This sequence comes from Symsagittifera roscoffensis, assembly GCF_963678635.1. Taxonomy (NCBI): domain Eukaryota; kingdom Metazoa; phylum Xenacoelomorpha; order Acoela; family Convolutidae; genus Symsagittifera; species Symsagittifera roscoffensis. The sequence continues at coordinate 26,555,486 of NC_087068.1, read as the reverse complement.
GCAAAAATAGCAAATTCGCAACAACTGATTAATATTTGTAATCAGAACGACCACAATTGCTTTTTATTATGCTACACTGCCGCCTATCATCTTAGATATAAGCCTGATCTAATTGTCGGTAGGTTAGTTGATCCTAAACTTGAAGAGACAGATCCACACACCTATACAAAGCCCGGAACGCATCAAGGTTCTAATGATTTCGTTATGCCTATGAGCTTGAACATGATTCCTCAATTCGAGCGACTTAATAACGTTCAAGTAAACGTGTTTCAATATCAAAAAGGAGATCTCATTCCAATGATTGTCTCAAAGTTTGAAAGTTCAGATAATTTTATCATGGATCTGCTTTTGTTATATGAACCCGGAATGCACCACTTTGTTTTGATAAAAGACCTGCTCCGATTTTTTGTGAAGTTCGAAAGCAAAAATTCCGAAGTTTCCTGCAGTTGTGTCGTAACTGTTTTCAAATTCATTACAATGAAATTGATCATAAAACGCATGAGCGATTATGTAAAGATCATGAACCAGCTGTAGTGATAATACCAACAGCTGAAAATGGCTGCCACAAGTATAAATTTAAAAACTTTCAAGCTCTCTGGTATGCACCTATTGTTGTTTATTTTGATTTCGAATCGTTCCTGAATCCCGTTACAACATGTATGAACAACCCACAAATTTCCTAATCTCGCGTTCTAGAAAAACATGAAAGCTCCGGGTATTCAATGGTTGCTATTGACCATGAAACCTCAAAACCACTTTTTTTTAGTCTTGACAGCTCTGAAAATTGTTTAGAAAATTTTATCAAAGAGTTACATCTATTAGCCCGCGACGTTTACATCTATAAACGGAAAGTGCCACATTATTTGGGAGATCGCAGCCAACTGTGTAAAGAAGAAACTTTAACCTGTTGGATTTGCCAAGAAAACTTCAGTGAAAGCAAAGAAAAGTGCCTGGATCACTGTCACTCTTGTAATTTAGCGCGAATGTAATTTAGCGCGAAGAAACATAAATTACATTCCAGTCGTTGGACACAATTTGCAGAATTATGACATGCATCATATTTGTTTAGCTCTGAACTAATGTGACTCGCGTATTACAATACAAGTCATTCCATCCACCGATGAGAAATATATTTCACTAATTATCGGAGTAGTGGTTAAAACCATTACACGAAAAGATCAAACAACACAAAACATTTATGATTATATTCGTTTAATAGATTCTTTCAAGTTTCTAAACTCATCACTACAAAAGTTAGTTGACAACTTGCCTGACAACAAATTTACAATTCTGGAAAACCACTTTCAAAACGTAAGCCAAACTTGTAGAACTCTCATACGTAGAAAAGGATTCTATCCTTATAATTACATGACCGACCGTAAAAAAATTTGACGAAAAAGAGTTACCGCCTCTCGAAAAGTGGGTGAATAGTTTAGACGGAGATAAAATTGCTATTAGTGCTGATAACTTGGTTGAAGCAAAAGAAGTTTTCAATCAATTTAATTGTCAGAAACTGCGCGACTATCATGACTTATATTTGTCATGTGACACATTGCTGCTAGCCTGTGTCTTTGAGGAATTCCGCTCTATCAGCTATGAAACATACAGCCTTGATTGTGCTCATCATTTCACCGCTTCCAATTTAGCTGGTGACGCTTTCAAGCGGGTGTGTAAAGCTGATGTTGAATTGCTAACGGATCGAGATCATTTAGACATGGTTGAAAAAATGATGCGAGGTGGTACTGCATCAATCTTTGAAAAACGACAGTTCACTACAAACAACAGGCAAATGAACGAAACATTTAATTCGAGCGAAGATACTACCTATGGCTTCATGGTTGATGCCAACAACTTATACGGTGGAGTAATGCAAACTCACAAACTGCCTGCACGTCATTTCGAGACAACCGGAGTTAGAAATGAAAGAAATAATCAAGAAAACGAAGATGAGAATTCCATGTCAATAGAAGAAATTTTAGCAACCCCTGACGATTCAGACTACGGTTATATTGTTGAAATTGATTTAAAATACCCTCAATTGTTGCATGAAAGTCACCGTGACTATCCACTGGCACCCACTAAGGAAATTGTTCAAAAAGATTGGTTGAGCAGATACCAAACAAATATCTCAGAACAAATGAAAAACAATGAAAACTGTGGACCCACAATAGGTAAAGTGAAAAAACTTTTACAAACTTTACATGATAAAACTCATTATATAATTCATTATAAACTCCTGAAACTCTACGTGAAGCTTGGCCTTATCGTTACAAAACTGTATCGCATCGTAAAGTTCAAACAAGAATTGTGGCTCGAACCGTACATAACTCTAAATACAAACAAACGGAAAGCGGTAAAAAACAAGTTTGAAGAAGCCCTGTACAAACTATTGATCAATTCAATTTATGGAAAAAAGTGTGAGTCAAAAAGAAAGAGAATGAAAATCAAGATTTTACGAGATGCTGAAGAAACAATGCGAAATATAAGTAAGTTTGAATTTGAAACCTACAAATTTTTTGGCGAAGACATGGTTGCATTGACATTAGCACCAACGAAAATCAGATGGGATGTACCCACAATTGTAGGAGCGTGTATACTAGAGCTAGCAAAGTTTGAGATGTACAAATTTTACTACGAGGTTATGAAGCCCAACTTCAACTGTCACCTCTTGTACTCAGACACTGACAGCCTAATGTACGAAATAAGAACGGAAAAAAACTCCAATTTTTATGAGAAACTGTACGAGAAACGTGAAATTTTGGACAACTTTGACTCCTCCAATTATCCATCGGACCACTTCCTCTACAATGCAGAAAACAAACTTACAGTTTTAAAGTTTAAAGACGAATTCCCGGGTGATATAATTACAGAATTTGTTGCATTGAAGCCAAAAGCTTTATTCAATACTATCGCAAAGTAAGTACATTTCCTTCAAAATTACCGGCTCAAAATTGTTCAAAGAGCGCTTTTTATTTTCAAAAATTAAAAAATTTCGAAAAATTTTTCAAAAAAAGTTTTTGAAATATTTTGAAAAAAAATGTCAAAAAAAATTCGTTGAAAAAACTTGAAAAAAAAATTTAAAAAAATTTGTCAAAAAAATTTTGTTGGAAAAAAAATTTGATAAAAAAAAATTTAAAAAAAAAATTTTTGTCAAAAAAATTTCGTTGGAAAAAAAATTTGGTAAAAAAAAAATGTTGTAAAAAAAATTTTGTAAAAAAAAATTTTTTTTCATCAAAAAAAAAATTTTTGGAAAAAAAAAATTGGAAAAAAAAAAGTTTTGAAAAAAATTTTAAAAAAAAATTTTCGAAAAAAAAATTTTGGAAACAAAATTTTTATGAAAAAAAAAAAATTTTTTCCAAGTGAAATTTTTTGATGACTTAAGGTTTTTTTGTGTTTCTGTGGGTGGGAGTAAGGGGGACGGAGGGTAAGTTAAATGAATATCACCTTTTTTTAAATGAGGGGAGGGGGTGTGGATCTTCTGAAATGGATGCGTTCATACTTTTTTATTTTCAACTTCAAGTATAAGTTTAAAAACAGTTAGATACAAATTGATTAGTGAGCATCATTTTTTTATAGATACACGGAAGCACTCAGCAAAAGTAATCACTAAGGTGACTCAACGGTTGCTAACTCATGAAAAATACATCGAAACTCTCGCGTCTGGAAACCTTGTACGAGCTGAAAATACACGCATCATCTCCGAGAGGCACATTCTGAACACTGTTCGAGCAAACAAAATCGCATGATCAGCCTATGATGATAAGCGATACATCCTTAGCGATGGTATCTCCACATTGCCATACGGTCACTATAGAACCGTAAATGCTTCTATTTTTCCCGATAGCAATCAGGATGATGATGATGATGATGATAGCGAAAGGAACGTGAGTGAAATTAAGAGCACCAGTCACCACAAAGATTAAGATTTAGACGCTTGGCTGAAATTTTTCGAGGAAGAAGAAGAGTTAGTCGACTGGGATCAGCAGAGCTCGAACCAAGAAGAAATCTTCACGCAGGATACGAATTATGGGTCAGAAGATAGCTTTCTTGTGTTGGATACTCAACCGAGCCAATCGTTGAGAGACCTGTTAAATAGTATCACCAGCTATGAAGCTCCAGATCCAGGTAGATTTCGTGTCACGGAAATTGCTGAGAGTGATATTGAAAGCGATGATTTGGTTGATCCAAATGCAGTTACTTCCTCTTCGTCGTCAGATAATGAAGATGATGAATGGTACCTCGACCGCGAAGCAGTTGAAGATTCAGCACCGCAGTCAAAGAGACGCAAAACAAACAAAAAACTCTAAGGCTATGTGTTTGATTCAAGTTGAATGCAAAACTTAAAGTTGTAAATTAGTGTACTATATTATGCTTACTTTCCACGTTTGTTCACTGTTAGGTAATGGCGGGCTACTTTAAATCCACTTTTGGTTTTGTGTTACTATTTTATCTGGAGTGGTTTTGAGAGTTTTCATATTGGAACTGACCCCAAACTGTTTTTGGTGCATTTAACCGACACTTGTTTTAGAAGATTGTAAGTATAATTCAACCATTTCATTTCATATCTATTTTCACCAAGACCATAGATTTTGTAGAAACATTGAAAGAACCAATTCGCAAAGACCTTCAACAGCAAAACGCATTGAATAGTTTTAGTTCAATTGGAATACAATGTTGCTTGCCGAGCTATAGGTGGCGGAAAGAAATAATATATCGCCAGAACGATTTTGTTTTAACCAACACAACTTTCACATGGGGATCATTAGCTATAAAAATTATACATAGGGATCATTAGCTATAAAAATTATACATAGGGATCATTAGCTATAAAAGTTATACATAGGGATCATTAGGTACAAAAATTATACATAGGGATCATTAGCTATAAAAATTATACATAGGGATCATTAGGTATAAATATTATACATTGGGATCATTAGGTATAAATATTTACATAGGGATCATTAGGTAAAAATATTTACATAGGGATCATTAGGTATAATCTATACCCAATGATCCCTGTAGGGATCACCCCCCCCCCTCCCCCCCCCCCTCCGATCCCAGTGTCGTATATCTATACTACTCAGATTGAGAAAAAAGAGTTTAAATTCTCAGTTTTTGGTTCAAACTTTGAAAATAAGGTACTGGAACCAGTTTCAAACTAGTATTTAAAAACCAATTATACTCTTGATAAAATATCGTTTTAAGGTATTTCTCACTTAACAAACGTGATCCATAACTAACACTGACAATTTTTGTAGCGCTGAAACTACTTGTAGTTTCAGCTCCAGAACACTTTGAAGAAATCAAAGAAGACAGTTGTTTTCCTTTGTACTAAGTTCCAGAAACCTAACCCGCGAATACCAGTATACACTAGATTTATTGAGACTAAGAGATATAAGAGTAAGAGTAAGATAGGTATTAGACTAAGAAACTACGCGAATATATCCTGCCGAAAATAAGAAAGCGTGACGAACAGACGGTGTACCTTATCTGAAAATACTCTATGAGTGAGCCACCCCAGACTTAAATTCATCTGGTGCGACCAAAAATCTCGAACAGACCTACTAACCAACTTAGATTTAGCAAATTAGAATTAGAAAAAAATTGCAAATTGTTAGATAGCATAGGAAATTTGATAGAAATGGCTCTACCTCTCATTAAGTCTACTCCGAAATTTCAAACAATACGAAAATTACCAGGTCAAAACTGAACAACAGACCAAGTTAATACATCGTGGTATGACGCAAACCGCAAAGAGTATATGTCTTAAGAATCCTCTATTTTCTGAAATGAAAATAAATTGACTTGGAGTAATAAATCTGTTTTTCAAGCCTTGAAAATCTTGATGCTTTATAAATAAACTATATAACAAAATTAACGGATGATAAAAAAGATACACAAGTCGTTCCTTTCATCAAATCTGCAGTAAAGTTGAAAACTTTTGTAAAATTAATATTTTTTGAATAAAACATACAAAAATTAGTAAGTAGTAAAATTAAAAATAGTACTTGTCTAACACTCAATTTTGCTTAACAAACATTCATTTTTCATTTCGTCATCCTTGTTTCATCATATAAAACAACTGATCTGATTCAAATTTAAAATCAAATAAAATCATAAATCTTAAATTAAACTTTTTGAAAATCTTTCATTTTTTGTTTCATTTAAGTTTTATCCTTAAAATTATCAAGGTCTATCCTTGATTTCTGATTGGCTACTTTTCCCGTACATCAAAATCATTAAGGTTTTTTTGGATCTTCAATTAAAATAAAGGTTTTTTCATCTAATTTACTCGATCATCAAGGCTTCCGTTGGACCAATCAGTAGAAATTTTTTCTCCCACCTCATAGTCAAAAATGTCTAACGACCTCAGACGTCAATTCACTCTCCAGCCCTTATCAAAAGATCTAAGACCGATAGAAATTTTTGAGAAAATAACCATTATATTTATGATAAACAGTGGAGAGCTTCGGTTACTCATCCTTCACGTGAGCCCCTCCTCTGAGCTGACCCAGACAAAAACACACCATAAGTATTTGTAAGTTTTACTATAGTATCTAACGATCTACTTATCTAATTATAGCTGAACCTTGCGGATTGATTCACTGTTCTCCAACCCTCGATCACAAAATCAAAACCCTAGGTAAGATCAAGTAAGTTTTCTTAAAATAAATCTTAGCAACCAGGAAAGTAATCCATCAATCTAACGAAATTTTATGCCCTCTCTCCAACCCGTCAACCTCAAAAACGTTTGTCCCAAGATTAGGATAACGCACAAAAACATAAAAACTATCACTTTAAGAAATAAAAACTCTAACCCCTGGATTTTGCAACCATCATCTTGAAACTTATGTCAAAATAATTTATGCAATATGATAACAATAACACTACAGAAATGTTTAATTAAAGACGAAAAATACGATTTTGTAGTTACAACATATAGACAAACAATAGGATTTAACAGATCGAAAAGACAAACAAGAAAAAATACAATAATGACAATAAACACAAATTCGGAATCAGATACTACTACAATATAAGAACTTCAGAACCTAAAATACCCAATAGAGAAAAGAAAAATAACCCAATAAACGATCAAAAATACTTTTCTGAATCAAAATCAACATCACCATCATCAACAAAAGGAAAACGCAGAATAAAAAAAGTCATATCTTTGTAAACTCTATAATTGAAACCAACCAATAAGGCACATTGAAAGTTACACATTGAAAGTAATGAAACTCAAATGATCCAATACGGCAAAAATTTCCACAATGATTCTAGGAGTCCCTTTGTCAAACATCCACAAAGTGATCTCGGTGGAGGGCAAGTACAATTTTGTAATAAACAATTGAACACAAACGCTTGATCACTATCTAAAAGGCATCTGTAATATCACTTCATATTATGGAATATTCACTATTGAGATTTTGCCATCACGAACAGATCAAACACTACATCAAATACAAACAGACGACATATATCTAGACCTCTCAAAAGTTTTTACAGGATATATCAAAAATATCCAACATCAAAATTCATAGAGAGCAAATTCGACATTTACAAACGACTTTTTTTCTGTTATTTATAGTTTTTTACCAATATTAGAACCAAAAATAGCGCGAAATTAATCGCCAACTCAATTATCTCGACATGTAACTGTAAGAAAGGAAATAATGAAAAAGAAAAACATGATATACAACGAAACCTAGCATGGTTCCTAATAGATTACTTTGACCATAATTCAGATTTCATTTCAACATGAAGAAAAAATTTCCGACCGCAAATTTCAGACAATGAAACTATATTAGCAGACCCGAAGGATTATTTTTGGTACTCTGAATGGTCTCAGCTGTTATTTATCATTATCACCACTGATATTTAACGTGCGGCAATCGCTACTGTTACTGTACACAAAGGTTATTTAAGAATAACTCCACTCACAATTGACGCAACACCCTTAAGTTTTAACACTTTATTTAATAATAGAACAGGAAACAATAGTTAAAAACAACTTTTGTAAACACAAAAAGCCCTTACAAGCACTGTAAACACAATGTCTACAACAACATAACACAGTGTTTTTCCTATTTACTCAACACTTACAACACCATATGATAAAAATACTCCATTTGCAGAAGCAAAAATTCAATCAACAGTAAAAACCATTCATTATTCCACAAAAATGACCAAAGGATGATCAAACATTTAGACAAATAAAAAAAACACGACAATCAAACAAACAAAAACATACAGATAGAAATAGTTTTGCAAATCACTATTATGATTTTTTCACAAATTAAAAACGTTATTAAACCATCAGCAATCAGCAAAACCCTTTTACACAACGCATAATCAAAGTCAATCACAAGAACAAAAATACAATTAATCAGCTTCGCAATCAGTATTCTTTAATGGAAAACAAAAAATACAACAGTAGTAAAAATTATCCATTTCTCCAATAAAACAAAAACCCAACAAACAAACAATTCACAAGAAGTCAACAACACTATTCCGAAGATGAAAATTACTTCAATCAAAATCAACAACAATATAAAAATAACCCACGAAAAGACAACTGAAAAAATTTTGATCAACCAGATAAAATTTAGCAACCAGATACTTTTGAACTCTACATGCACTCAAATCAAACACGATAAATAAGACAATTTTTACCTCAAAGAGAAAATTTGGCATCATCTAAGATAAAAATACAAAAAAAACCCTACACATACCCAAAGTTACCAATCAAGTCAAATGCAAAATGAAACTCCATTACCAAATTAACTGCAACAACATGAAAATACAAAAATCTAACTTACAAATTTGTCACAAATACCAAATGCAGCAGAATCACTTCAAATGACAATGAATCCGTACCTTATAGGTTGATCATCCATATCATCTCACATATCATCTCACAAAACAAAAATGTTTGACTACAAAAGGAACAAACAACATCAAAGAGTCTCATGCAACGAAATCGGAAGACTCCCAAATGAAACAAAAAAACAACTTGCAGTAAGAATTGAAACTCTTATTGTCCAAACACTGAAACTCAGATTGAAATTGAGATAGAATGAAAAGCGTATTCTCCAAACACACAAGAATGCAAAAGTACAAAGGTGACTGAAATTCTGATGATGACACCACTACGCCAGAATTACGCAAAGTTGCGAAAAAAGAGAGCATTACACCCATCATCAGTTCAAGAACCCGATATAGATTTTCGAAAACTAGTAGAAAAACTCGAACAAGTTCAAATCACAATGAAACTAGAAGAAACAGAAAAATTAAAACTTCAATATGTAACAACATTCAAACAACAATTTCACAAATTAATAATATCCAAGACTCTTAAAACGAATTAGCAGAAAAGATCACTCAAATATTCAACATTTACGAAAAGAACCCAAGTTTCAAAGGTAAACAATCATTTTAAAAAATGGTGCAAATTTTGATGTAGATATGGGATGGCATTGCTGAATGCTGACAAAAACAACAAGATAACCCGAATAGACCAAAAAGCTAAGAAAGCCAAAAAAATCTTTTTACCAGTACATGAAAAAAGATCAAAGTCTATCCAACAAAAGTTTTCAAATTAATATCACCTTACGAAAACTACTTGATCTTATTTCGAAATAATTTTCGTGGAGGATCACCGGACAGAAGAAATTCACAAAATTACTCACAAAGTAGAGATAGCAGTTCGAATAGTCAGAATAATCAGTATAGAAACAGTTACTTAAGATCAAACTCAAACAGAGGTAATTAACCAAATTAGAATAGAAGTCGTTCTTGTTCAAACCCAAAACAGATACTATACTAACAAACATTCAAGAAACTTATCATATAATCGAAATTGAAATAATTCAAACAATAGAAACCGAAACTGTTCTAATAAAAAATCACGAAAGTACTCCAACAATAGACCATATTGAAACAAAAATTAGATATCGTGATAATTCTAAGAATAGAAACAATAGCTATCCGAACAGTCAAAGAAACTATTCTCAGTCACCACACAGAAAAAATACTTAACGTTCAAACTCACGAAGTCAAAACTTCAGAATTAGTTCACCAAAACACCAAAGACAAATATATCGAGTCAAGTTAACAAATGAAACTTATCCAGATCCTCCAGACCCAAATTTTGTTAAGAGAAAACATGAAAGCAGCCCCAGATGAATCACATTTTTTTCCTCAATCGTGTTAAGTTCCTTGGACACATCATCAAAGGAAATACAATGATTCTTTTAAAATCATGAATAGATGCAATATTGAAACTTTAATCACATTCTTTAAAAAAAATCCAAGAACTCCTTGGAATGTTAATTTTTTTGAGTAAATGTGTTTATAAAATGCAATTGTACTTAAAACCGTTGTATAATTTTCTTCGACAACAAAATAATTTTGAATGGACAGTAGAATATCAAACATGTTTCGACAAAACTAAAATCATCTCATCGAACATTTTTCAAACACAATCCCAGAACCAGATCAATCATTCTAAAGTATGTGCGACACCTCAAACTTTGGAATTGGCGCAGAATTTAACAATCATATAAATGTACAAACAAAAAGAACCTTAGAGTCAAGACAATTTACACAAATGGAACTTAGACTCTCTATTCTCATGGGAGAATGTACAGTCATAATATATACACTCACAGAATTTGAAATTTTATTTCTTGGATCAAAACCCCCTAACAGTTCTATTCACAGATCATATACCAACAAAATTTCTATTTACTCAAAAATTAAACACAAACCTTTAAGTTTATAGATTTCAACTTCTTTCCATAAAATTTCCTAACGTTTAAATAGTTTGGAGAGCAGCAAAAAACTTTGCGCTACCAGATACACTTAGTAGAAATACACCAACTGAATTATTAACACGGACAACAACCGTAGAAATACCACAGAATATAAAATTTTTCCTTGCTAAAGAAAAAACATCTCCACGACTATAATGCAAGTACGCAGTAAAAACCGATCCGGACATTACACAAACAAACGCGTTAGAAAATTTTCCATTTCATCTTGATTGTCATATCAACCATTATGAAATATATTTGTTAGGAATAAATACATTCAAATCAAACCGTATTCATCCCGGATAAAAAAGAATACACAACAAAAACACCTGAAATAAAATTACACATAAAGTTTTTTTCTCTCTAATAGAAAAGGAAATATAACGGACACTATAAATTTACCACAGGCCCTCCTGATTTGAATCAAAAATACACAATTAAAAGAATTTTTAACTTTTAAGACCCCCTAGATAATACACCTCCATCAAAATTTGGCGTTCAAATTTTTTTTCCTTCCAAACACAGAAACCATGACACTCGATTTCTTACAAAAATAACAAAATCTCGAGCGGTCTTTAGACAACTTAAATCTTGGCACAAATATAAAACCAAGCGAATAAAAGCTGACATCACAATACTAGGAAATAAAACATTACTTCGATTTTTCCGAAAATTTAACAAGAAAGCGATTAACAAAAACATTGATCTTTTATAATACCATACTCCTGAAAAAAAGTAATTTGTCTACCATTAAGTTTATTTTTAATCGCATTCCACATTTCATATTCTTTATATACAAAAAGACATGCAGGCTCAGAAAAGATATAATCAACGTTCACTCAAAAGTTTTACTTTCCATATGCACCGATTTGAATAAAATTATTATGCAACGATTTCAAATTTTAACAATTTAATAATTAAATCAGCCATTTCCACACCAAAAATAATAAGCAGAAAAACAAGACTTTAAAGGACATAGTCTATATTTCAACCATAGAAAATCATTCGACACAAAAGGCCCTATTTTGCCCTCTTCTGAAGTAAACTCGTATATTTTTGCGAAGATTGATGCATTTACTCATTATCTAGCCCTCAACCCTGAACCTTATTGTAATGCTTGCATACACAACTTTTTACGAACACTGGATAGCAAAATTTGAACTACCAGAAAACCTTCTCACAGAAAATTGCACTGAATTCATCAATAATGAAGTCACAACACTATGTCACCTATATAATATTAAATATAAAAACCGAACATCTCATGTCCCATGGACTAAAAGGCATGAATCGTTCACTACAAGAATATCTCCGATGTTCTTGATGAAAAATATACCGACGTATATGATAAAAAAATATACCGATGGGTCAACAGACGTAAAGCTATTCCCATTAGCTTATTTTTCTCAAACTACAACAGCTTTAGAATTATCATCATTTGAAACAGTTTTTAATCAAAAGCCACGCAATCCAATAACGTTTACAACAAACTCCTCAAAAAATGCATAAGGCTACTGTCAACCTGTTAACGATTCAATTTGTTTTACAATTTACGAATCCATTCACATAGCGGAGATCATTTTAACCAACCATAGATTTTAAAGTTAGCCTTTGGAACACATACAGAATAGTTTTTAAACCCAGATAACAACCATAACGAAACTTATCAAAAAATCGCTGAAGAATTATTACAAAAACAAATTACTCAACCTCAAATAATTTCACGTTTTACAGCAGCATCGAACCTAAAATTAGGAACATTTGTCTTAATTCCAATTTTTATAATCCAAAAAATGGAATTTCCCCATGACCATTTCAAATGAATAAAAAAACCCACAGATGTCACATATAAACTTAACGACCACAAAAAGAAAGAAATATTACAAAACCGAAATAATCTTGTACCATATTATCCAAAAGAATACGCTCTTTGCGAATTAACGCGATTATGCTCCTTTACAGGATTAAAAACTGTTTTAAAAACGACAGAAAATAACAAACAACGAATACAAAACAGATCATTCATCATTATCACCCAAAAAAACAACAACAAATCAATAAAGAAATTTTAAGAGACCATACCAAAAACAATTAACTCAAAAACAGAGAATTAATCGTAATTTAGAGAAAAAATCTTAATACCAGACACAAAAGAATAATCACAACAACGCCAATCATTGCGTCTGAGCAATCAACAAAAAAAAAGACTTAAGAGCTTTTATTTCACAATCTAAAATACTAAAGAAAGTAGAATTTCAGAAACCCCCCTAATTACGTAAAATATGTTTATCATACTTGGATCCATACTTCCAAGGATCTTCAATTAGCACTCTTAAACTGGTTTACAATCAACTAATCAGAACTGTCAAAAAATGACCACTTTTCAACACCACTATCATTAGTAGACACATTTCTAACTTCAAGTAGATCTCAAACTATAACTAAAAGAACTCCAGGTCAAAAACAAGCAAAACCCTTATATTTGACAACTTAATAAACATCATATAAAAGTTACAATCCTTTCATATCACTGAACACAAAAACTAACATTAATGTCTCAACTTATACTCCGCATTGCCCCAGAGGAAAATATTGAAATAGCCTAATGACAAGCTTCGACATGATCATTCAGCATAAAAACGTGAAACCTCCCACAACAATGTTTTTGTTATCAATGTTTTCATATAGCAATCCTTCTTTTCATAATTTTGGTAGCATATTTAGGTTTTCTAATTCCTCATAAAAACCTACCACAATCTTTTAAAATCATTGACCACCTACTCAGGTAAAAAACTTAGATAACTTCAAAAATGCTATGAAGTATTCTTTGCAAAAAAAGACACATTTTTTTTGTAATTCCTCACTTTCCTGATTTTCTTAATTTTAACTATTTGTAAACGCACAAAAATCAATAATTACCTTTTCATTAGCATCAATTTTATTGATCATTTTTATAGAAGAATACTATAAAAACATAGATTTAAATAAACAAAACAAATATTCTAATTAATTGCTAATCAACACCCTACCAATAAATCCTCACCAACTACTACTTCTAGTCGATCAATCAATCCCCGACCACACCAATTTCTAGTCAAACAAGCTGACCCCAATCAACTACATGCATCTCGTTTATAGACAACCGCTATACGTTTGAAGAAAGACACGCACCACTAACCGAACTTTTAATACCAATTATTCGTCAAGCACCCTTAAGTGAACCACAATACAAACAAACATATAACATCTACCCTTCCCTTCAGCAAGACCTTAACAGAACCAGATATCCAAGCCAAAATCAAAATTTAATATCTACAATAGATAGACAAATTATCTACCCTCGACGAAATCGAAATCTTACCACACCAAAAACTCTTTTCAATATACCTTCATCACCATCCTCGACCCCTTTGGATATTTCAGGTAACACAATCCCAAGTACCCCAAATGTTTCATCATCCAACTATTTACGTTAAACACCAAAATACGAACCAATTCGTGAAAATCATCCTTTTAAACCCCCCCCCCCCCCCCCCCCAACATCATCACAACATCTTTCACATTGAATGACACAAGCACTTTCCTAATGTGAACCCATTTTGGTGAATAAACACATAAATATTTCCTCAAAAACCTCGTTATTCTTGCCAGAAACTCTATCACTCCCATCAACATCTTCAGCAACATGTCGAACAGCAAAAACAACATTTCCTTAAAATTTCCCTGATGACTTAGATGATCGTTATCGTGAGCTTCTAAGTACTAGAATATCTTTACGACTAGATTGGAAAACATTTGTAGCACCCCTCCCATTTTTGGCCAAAACCTAGATAGTAATCGACTACATAATGGGGCTCTAAACCGATTACAATACAGACACGACATCCACAAAGATATACAGGAACATAACATCTAATTCCTTACTCAACATAACTCAACCCTTAAATTTGAAAAAAAGTAAAATAAATAAATTAGTCCATCATCCACTACCACTATCTCCACCAATTATTACAGCTCAATCTTTGAACCTCCACTTATTACAACAGATGTTATCTATAAGTACGATAGATATTTTAAAAAGACCATTGGCTATATTACATTCCATAATACCTTTTCAGGATTATCAAAAACAAGTATGTTTTAAAACTTTTCTTTTTCCAAACCTTTTCCCCTCTTGTACTTTCAGAAACAACATCCAATTAAAATCCTTTCCCTCGATCAGGACCACAAGACCTCCTGGTTACACACTATGATTGTGAAGAAAACATAAATACGCAAAAAATCAAGTAACACAGTGTGAATCCGAACCACTAGACACCGAATCAGCAAATATAATAGCAACACTTTACTCAAAAGCACGAGCTACTCTTCTAACAGGATATAATTTACCGCAAAATTCTCAGAAAAGAAAGTACATTGTTCACAAGTCTCAATTGGAAATAGAAATTTTGAAATATAGTAGAATTTGATAAGCTTTTACGTCTTAATCTTGAAGATTGCAACAACCAAGTACAACGATTAAAAATAACAATAAGTAAAGTTACAAATCAAAAACTGGTAAATTTTCCAGCCTATCCACATCATGCTCACCCAGCAGAACTTGAACGACACCAAGGTCTGATTAATTTAGACGATAAATATCCATACCACGGCGCATATGGACGTTTAACTTATGACTTATATGCTAAAACTGGATAACGTATATCAGAATTAAAAACCCATCAAATTGTAAAGCTGGCACAAAAAACAAAAGCTACCAAGAGAAAATGTTTTTAATTAGAAAATTCAATCACAAAGGTGCAACTAACTCGTAATTTAATAGACGATACTATACTGTATCAAGGAATACGCTTACCTTGTAAAAATGATCAAGTATACTGCAATCCCACTATTCTAACACGGGCAGCCATCGTTTGGTTTCCTAAGACACAAGCACCACGTTTCAAGTTGTTAAAATTCACGTAAAAATGATAAAATTCCACCAAAAACATTTCATTGAATCAATCTCTTTTGAAAAAATTAAGGACAAAAATATAAAAACATCGAAGGTATTGAAATTAAATAAACACGTTTTCAAGTTTACCCTAAAGCAGAAGTAGCTTTTGAATATCCCAAACCATTTTTCAAGATACAGTAATCAGAAATTCTTGTAAAATACAAAAAAGGCTTTGACATGAAAAGAGGAAATTAATTTTTGACCCAGCACACCCATATGAAACCCAATAAGATGAAAAATCTTACATCCCAGTAACATTATAGAAAAGCATAGGAAATCCTGGCGGAAAATTTTTTCCACAAGACAAAAATAGTACGCGACTTCAAGAACTTTCACTAATAAAAAAAACACGTTTTTGGTGCAATCTACAACAATGTACAACTTGATATGAAACTAGACTATAAAATAACTATAGTTTTTCAAGAAATGTCACCCACCGAATTGGAAACACTCCATCGTTTATGTGATTTTGAACGAACAAAAATACTACAATCGCTCACTTTAGCAGTATTAAAAAATACCATATGCAGGACACCTATTATCAAGCAATTTATCAAACTTCATCGATTATGAAGGAAATTTTCTTCGATATTACACATGGACTAAACTTCTTTGACCACTCTATGTTTTTGAAGATAAAAGATGTTACAAACGAATCCCTATGTTCTACAAAAATAGAGTATACTATGTAGATACACTATCACGGCGTACATATTTTTGGGATACAGCTGTCCCCTGTGGATCTGAAAATAGCCACAACGTAGTGCAGTTAAGCCCAAACGAAGATAAAAATTATCTTCTTACCCCATACCCTCTATTGATGCCACCATTGAACAAATTTTCACCAAAAAGCGTACGCGCAATAGCCCGCAACCCCAACATAGATCTACAATCATTAGGTATTTACTCCAGATCAGACATACAACATCACATTAGAACTCAAAAATTTCAAAAACTTCTCACTAAAACGGATACAATGCAAAGACAGTCAACTAAAACTTACAAAAATCACTGAAACAGATATTTACGCACAGATTACAGCGGTTACTTTAAAGATATTAAGCATTACAATTATCTTAACAGTGAAAAATACTGTCCACAAGATATTTCATCAAATAATATTTTTAGTTTTGTCAATCTTGAAAACGAACTACTAGCCTTTCTATGATGGCCCTACTATGTTTTCAGAAAAACTGACTATATTATACGCAATGTTTAATTTTTTATAATTGTTTTCTCACTATTAAAAGGAATGTATATAACACATGTGCAATTCGCACACAAGTAATAATAAAAGTGTAGCAAGAATTTTATTTGCAGGATTTTTTGGAATTATTTGCACCTTAATTATTAAAATCCTTCTTGACGCCCAAATTAGAGATTACAAAATAAAAATATCTACAACACCAAATGCATATGACGCCCCACAAAATAAAACAAATTCAATATTTACACCACATTTACGAAGTCTACAAACCAATCACCCCTTATATTTAGTCCCAACATTGAATGACACAAGCACTTTCCCAACGTGAACTCATTTTGGTGAATAAACACATAAATATTTCCTCAAAAACCTCGTTATTCTTGCCCGAAACTCTATCACTCCCATCAACATCTTCAGCAACATGTCGAGCTGCAAAAACTACATTTCCTTAAAATTTCCCTGATGACTTAGATGATCGTTATCGTGAGCTTCTAAGCACTAGAATACCTTTACGACTGGATTGGAATACATTTGTAGCACCCCTCCCATTTTTGGCCAACACCTCGATAGTAATCGACTACGTAATGGGGCTCTAAACCGATTAGAATACAGACACGACATCCACAAAGATGTACAGGAACAAAA
This sequence comes from Symsagittifera roscoffensis, assembly GCF_963678635.1. Taxonomy (NCBI): domain Eukaryota; kingdom Metazoa; phylum Xenacoelomorpha; order Acoela; family Convolutidae; genus Symsagittifera; species Symsagittifera roscoffensis. The sequence continues at coordinate 26,537,818 of NC_087068.1, read as the reverse complement.
CATCTAAATCCTTACTCAACATAACTCAACCCTTAAATTTGAACTAACAGTTAAATTAAATAAATTAGTCCATCATCCACTACCACTATCTCCACCAAAAATAACAGCTCAATCCTTGAACCTCCACTTATCACAACAGAAGTTATCTATAAGTACGATAGACATATAAAAATGACCATTGGCTATATTACATTCCATAATCCCTTTTCAGGATTATCAAACACAAGTATGTTTTAAAACTTTTCTCTCTCCAAACCTTTTCCCCTCTTATACTTTCAGAAACCACATCCAATCAAAATCCTTTCCCTCGATCAGGACCACAAGACCTCCTGGTTACACCGTATGATTGTGAAGAAAACCAATAAAAAGAATACATAAATACGCAATAAATCAAGTAACACAGTGTGAATCCGAACCACTAGACATCGAATCAGCAAATATAATAGCAACACTTTACTCAAAAGCACGAGCTACTCTTCTAACATGATATAATTTACCGCAAAATTCTCAGAAAAGAAAGTACATTGTTCACAAGTCTCAATTGGAAATAGAAATTTTGAAATATAGTAGAATTTGATAACCTTTTACGTCTTAATCTTGAAGATTGCAACAACCAAGTACAACGATTAAAAATAACAATAAGTAAAGTTACAAATCAAAAACTGGTAAATGTTCCAGCCTATCCACATCATGCTCACCCAGCAGAACTTGAACGACACCAAGGTCTGATTAAATTAGACGATAAATATCCATACCACGGCGCATACGGACGTTTAACTTATGACTTATATGCTAAAACTGGATAACGTATATCAGAATTAAAAACCCATCAAATTGTAAAGCTGGCACAAAAACCAAAAGCTACCAAGAGAAAATGTTTTTATTCGGAAAATTCAATCACAAAAAGTGCAACTAACTTGTAATTTAATAGACGATACTATACTGTATCAAGGAATACGCTTACCTTGTAAAAATGATCAAGTATACTGCAATCCCACTATTCTAACACGGGCAGCCATCGTTTGGTTTCCTAAGACACAAACACCACGTTTCAAGTTGTTAAAGTTCACGTAAGAATGATAAAATTCCACCAAAAACATTTCATTGAATCAATCTCTTTTGAAAAAATTAAGGACAAAAATATAAAAACATCGAAGGTATTGAAATTAAATAAACACGTTTTCAAGTTTACCCTAAAGCAGAAGTAGCTTTTGAATATCCCAAACCATTTTTCAAGATACAGTTATCAGAAATTCTTGTAAAATACAAAAAAAGCTTTGACATGAAAAGAGGAAATTAATTTTTGACCCAGCACACCCATATGAAACCCGAAAAGATGAAAAATCTTATATCCCAGTAACATTATAGAAAAGCATAGGAAATCCTGGCGGAAAATTTTTTCCACAAGACAAAAATAGTACGCGACTTCAAGAACTTTCACTAAAAAAACACGTTTTTGGTGCAATCTACAACAATATACACCTTGATATGAAACTAGACTATAAAATAAGTATAATTTTTCAAGAATTGTCACCCACCGAATTGGAAACACTCCATAGTTTATGTGTTTTCGAACGAACAAAAATACTACAATCGCTCGCTTTAGCAGTATTAAAAAATACCATATGCAGGATACCTATTATCAAGCAATTTATCAAACTTCATCGATTATGAAGGAAATTTCCTTTGATATTACACATGGACTAAATTTCTTTGACCACTCTATGTTTTTGAAAACAAAAAATGTTACAAACGAATATCTATGTTCTATAAAAATAGTGTATACTATGTAGATACACTATCACGACGTACATATTTTTGGGATACAGCTGTCCCCTGTGGATCTGAAAATAGCCACAACGTAGTGCAGTTAAGCCCAAACGAAGATAAAAATTATCTTCTTACCCCATACCTTCTAATGATGCCACCATTGAACAATTTTTCACAAAAAGCATACGCGCAATTGCCCGAAACCCCAACATAGATCTACAATCAATAGGTATTTACTCTAGATAAGACATACAACACAAAAACTTCTCCTCACTAAAATGGATACAATGCAAAGACAGTCAATTGACTAAAACTTACGAAAACTCACTGGAACAGATATTTACGCACAAGATTACAGCAGTTATTTTAAATATATTAAGCATTACAATTATCTTAACAGTGAAAAATACTGTCCACAAGATATTTCAACAATTATTATTTTTAGTTTTGTCAATCTTGACAACGAACTACTAGCCTTTCTATGATGGCCCTACTATGTTTTCAGAAAAACTGGCTATATTATACACAATGTTTATTTTTTTTAAATTGTTTTCTCACTATTAAAAGGAATGTATATAACACATGTGCAATTCGCACACAAGTAAGAATAAAAGTGTAGCAAGAATTTTATTTGCAGGATTTTTTGGAATTATTTGCACCTTAATTATTAAAATCCTTCTTGACGCCCAAATTAGAGATTACAAAATAAAACTATCTACAACACCAAATGCATATGACGCCCCACAAAATAAAACAAATTCAATACTTTTATATTTAGTCTCAAAAAATTTTGATTCACACTTGCAATTACTGAACAAACCTCTCAAGGTAATATTTTTCTACGAACTCCCATTTCTCATATGACACTCCACCAACCAAACATTGATAACACATATGAGCAAACTGTAAAACAACCACATACATAAATTTTTCGTTCTCAAAACAACCATCTTTGTAGCACACAATAAGCCGACAGAATGGATCACTCAACCGTTCCCTTTCCTACCCATCCAACCTCCAACGCCAATCCTCTCGCATTTCACGTTCAGACCTGACCTCCTCTCCTCTACCCAACTTTTATTCTAGCTCACCACGCTTGGATTCAGTCGACTTAACCCAAACTGTTTTAAAAACCATCTCTAACTTTGATAACTCAGATGTAGAAACCCGGGACGAAGTCCTTGACTTTGAACCGAGCCCAACAAATTTTTCACAGCCACCATTTCAACCCATTACCCCCCACCACTCAAATGAAACCTCTTCTCCCCCTCTTCATAGACTGATGCTACCCCTATCCTTTCCCCGTTGTCAAGCAACCAAATTGACGCATCCGGTCCCAGGACCGCCAACCAATTAGAGCATGAATTAGACAATTTTGTAACTCAACATCAACACCTCCATGACACAAGTATTGCATTAACAATTCACCAACTAACACACTCAGCCTCAACATCAAAATCCTCAATCCATTCAGGTCATATTGCTCCTACCAGAGCACTTAGAGTTTTTAAACGAAAGCACCCAAACCCAACACCTCAATTTCTTATTAGCCGTCCACGTTCATCCCGACTATATTCTCATCACCCACAACATCCTAACACTGCAAAATTTTTTGAATTCATAACTTATCATTTTTCCCCCAATATAGTTACTGTGCGACCACTAACGACAACCAGCAAAGCTTACACGTTGAGGAAAATGCCTTGTTTCCCACACTCTCCTGGACCACCTACCACGTTTTAAAACCAATTAAGCCTTCCCTTAAAAAACCGAAGACAATGAACTATGTCACTCCCGCGTTCATGAATTAATCACTTCACTACACAAAAACCAGTTCACTACAATTGGATTAAATCAAAGACTTAATCAATTCATAGCAGAACGCGCTAACCGATTTTCAATCAATCACTTCGATCATGCAATAACCCAATAAATGGAAGAAACCCCAAACGACGATGACCCCAATATTAACCCTCAACCAACAGAAATTTTTTTAACGATCCGAATATCTATTTCATCTAGATAATAGTAAAAATTGTACAAGAAATTAGATAAAATAAAAGCACATGCACTAGCAAACAAATAAAGCATACGAAGCATTTCTTAACAATTTTAATCAGTTCGCACTCACATTTCACTTCATTACACCCAAAGATTGTCACAGTCACTGCTCACACGAAATTATGTTAGGAACAAAACTACACACAAAACTAACGTACGCACATTATAATTTTATACAAAAACACTACATCACTAACTCACTGGCACGTACTCCACAACACCGTTTTCTGTTTATTAATTTAAAGTATTCTTCATCATATTTCCTAAATTTCGCCTATTGTATCAAATCAACTACTTTCCACGGCGTCCACCGTAATTATGATCCTATAAGACAAATGTATATATTGTGCCCACCAACCAACACTTTCCTCATTGATGACGCTCGCCTACTTCTTGCCCCCCAAGATTATATACAGCCTATTGAAGTTACCCTATTAGAACATATTCACAACACTAAATTCAACCACAATTTGTACAAATCATTTCAGAACACAAATCATAAAAGCTCACTAGACACCGAATAAGCTAACACCATCAGAGCGCTGGAAATTTTCTGGCCTCTGCTTTGCATTAAAAATTAATCCGCATGCTTGCAAAACTCTTCGTTATATCAGGCACAAAAAGAACTAACTTCTCCCATTGGTTTCCCCCAATGAACAACCTTTTCAAATATGAGTTTATTATTTTAACTAACAAACAAAACAAAAAACACTTACAATTCTTACACGTAATTCTCATTTTCTTTTTGAGATTTCAACGATCATTCACGTAAAAAAAACAAAACCAAAATTAAAAGTCACCAAACTTTTTTCTAGCTTTTAAAGATTCTGTTTAACAATGAAGTAAATAATTTAAAGCAGTAAATTTTCTCACAAATGCCATAAACTGATGACTCTAAATGAATATAAATTACAGGAAAACTAACCTTTTTATTTGAGCTTTGTTTGAAAAGTTAAATATTGTCCTTTACTCGCCCACAATTTACACTCTTTTCACCAAACTCGCACAACTCACTTACGTAGAAATGTTAAATAGATGAATTCAAGTTTCAAATCTAAATGTTAACCACTCTAACTTAATTTACCGCGTTTCAAACTTTCCCTTAACCCGGTTGGAAAGAATTAAGAGTAAGCTTAAACTAACCAACGCAGCTTACCAACACGACAAAGCCAACGGCATCTAAAAACAATTCCAAGGTTATTAAGACCAGATTAACCCGGATTCAAACTGGATACATTTTTTTTGCAACCCAGTTTAAAGTTTTAATAAAACCACTTGAAACACCAAAATGTCAAAAGAAAAAACCCAAATCAAAATAATCAGTTTTTGAAAAAAAAGACAAAAGACACAACCAAAAATGGAAAAGAGAAAAAACAAATGATAAAAAAGAACAAAAAGTTGAACGCAAAAAGGGTCTCTGCTCAAAGAGGCGGTAAAAATATACTCCATCGCTTCCCTCACCAACCAGTAGGATGTCCTGAGCACACTCTATAGCCGGCCAAGCCCACTGCTCTACACCACGCTTATGACCCAAGTTCTATTTTTGACGAGTTGCTCTAGGGTGAGCGAATCTTTAAAATAACCGAACTAGATAACGCTTTCGCGAAAATAACTAAAAAACATCATGACTAAAATTGATCTGAGTAACAAGATATAGATTTAAATATGCAATTGTAAAAAAATTTCTCAGAGCAAACGGAACGAGCATCAAAAGGAGATGAAAACTCGACTACATTCCAACCCAGGAATGGCAAATCTATTGGTTTGCTGCCGTAGTCGCAACCCTCATAGGATTTAAAGTATGGACCCAAAACTGTAACAAAAGACCATTGAAGAATAACAAGGGTCAACTCGAAGTGGACCTCACATACGGATTCGAGTCACCAAGCACTTCACACAGAAAAGTCAAAACTTCATCTTGTACGTAGTCTCGCTCTAGCTTAACGAAATCAACATATCATTACATCCATCTGAGATCTCGACACAATCACTCAAGATGATCTACATTGAGACAAGACCCACTTCTGGAACACGAACAACTGCAATCCTTCTCTAGGAAATAACTAAACCTCTCCTTTCTTCACGCAGTCACTGCTTCATTCGCTCAAAAGTAAACTACTTCGAAGAACAAAAATCTCTCCATCCATCCTTCATTACAATAAACAATTTAGAAACTAAAATTCTCTGAACCCCGGATGGTTGGAATCAGTTTACAACTAGTTTTTATAAACCAATTACATTCTTGATAAACTATCACTATGAAGTATTTATCACTAACGAATCATGATCCATAATTAACACTCAATTTTTTGTAGTGCTGAAACTTCAGCTCCAGAACACTTTTTAGAAGACAGTGAATAAATTTTAATAAGTCAGTTGTTCTCCTTTTGAACAAGTTCCAGAAACCTAACCCGCAAATACCCGTATGCACTAGATCTATTGCGACTAGGATAGATAAGAGTAAGATTAAGATTGGTATTAGAATAAGAAGTTGCACGAATCTATCCGGCCGAAAATAAGATGCATGACGAACAGTGTGACGAACAGACTGTGTTCTTCATCTGAAATTACTCTATGAGTTAGCCGGGCCGGACTTAAACTCAGTACGCTTCTCTGAAATCTACAATTTACTTAGCATGCTTTTGAATTTACTGAGCAGTAGCGGATTTAGCTCCTCAGCGATTCGACCCCATTCCCATCCAAAGGGTCCCCTTTGTTTTGTTTTGAGATATCCATTTTCGGCTATTTGACCATATAGTTTTTCTGAAGGCGCTTTGACGCCACGTTTTACTAATTTAGAGAGGAGAGCGCACGCCAAAAACTTGATTTTTTGTTCAAGTTTTACAAAAAAGATACTAAAACGCATTTTCAAGTCTGTTCTTTTAAACACGCGGTCCAAAAGGGCCTGTAGAATGATTTGGGAGAGCTCAGAAAGTCAATTTTATCGACGTATCTGCCCCTGCTTAGTAGTGGTCCTGAGCTAAATGGAGGTAGATTGGGTGCAAAGATTGTAGATTCGATCTAGGGAGTGCTATTTTTTTTGCTGCTGATTGTATAACTTAAATTCATCTTAATATTTCTTTGAATTAGTGGTGTTCCACAATGATATAGTACCTCACAATTGTTATTGTTTTTACTGATATCACACCTGACCGGAGCTGAAACAGCACTTGCACAGTAATGAAATTTGTCATAGAACGCAAGGAAACAGAAAAAAATCAGTAGCTTTGAGATATGCTTCCGAGGTTAAAACCTAAAAATAGATGGCCTTAAAGTTTTGAAACTCCAGAACAATTTATGATTGGCACTTTTTTGATGAAATTCAATCAAATGCCAAAAAATATAATTCCAGCAATTTTTGCGTATATTCAACACAAGGATCTGTACGTAATAAGCATCATTATTTATGATCATTACCATTGCCTAAATTTAGAAAAAAAAGTAGCCAACAGACATTCGGAAAAAGAGTCACTGCACTTGAGTAAACTGAAAAATAATCGACATAATGGGGCTCTAAACCGATTACAATACAGACACGACATCCACAAAGATATACAGGAACATAACATCTAATTCCTTACTCAACATAACTCAACCCTTAAATTTGAAATAACAAGTAAATTAAATACATTAGTCCATCATCCACTACCACTATCTCCACCAAATATAACAGTTCAACCCTTGAACCTCCACTTATTACAACAGAAGTTATCTATAAGTACGATAGATATTTTAAAAAGACCATTGGCTATATTACATTCCATAATACCTTTTCAGGATTATCAAACACAAATATGTTTTAAAACTTTTCTTTTTCCAAACTTTTTCCCCTCTTGTACTTTCAATAACCACATCCAATCAAAATCCTTTCCCTCGATCAGGACCACAAGACCTCCTGGTTACACACTATGATTGTGACGAAAACCAATGAAAAAGAATACATAAATACGCAATAAATCAAGTAACACAGTGTGAATCCGAAACACTAGACACCGAATCAGCAAATAAAATAGCAACACTTTACTCAAAAGCACGAGCTACACTTCTAACAGGATATAATTTACCGCAAAATTCTCAGAAAAGACAATACATTGTTCACAAGTCTCAATGGGAAATAGAAATTTTGAAATAAAGTAGAATTTGATAAGCTTTTACGTCTTAATCTTGAAGATTGCAACAACCAAGTACAACGATTAAAAATAACAATAAGTAAAGATACAAATCGAAAACTGGTAAATTTTCCAGCCTACCCACATCATGCTCACCAAGCAGAACTTGAACGACACCAAGGTCTTATTAAATTAGACGATAAATATCCATACCACGGCGCATACGGACGTTTAACTTATGATTATATGCTAAAACTGGATAACGTATATCAGAATTAATAACCCATAAAATTGTAAAGCTGGCACAAAAAACAAAAGCTACCAAGAGAAAATGTTTTTGATTGGAAAAGTCAATTACAAAAAGTGCAACTAACTCGTAATTTAAAAGACGATACTATACTGTATCAAGGAATACGCTTACCTTGTAAAAATGATCAAGTATATTGCAATCCCCTTATTCTAACTCGGGCAGCCATCGTTTGGTTTCCTAAGACACAAGCACCACGTTTCAAGTTGTTAAAATTCACGCAATAACGATAAAATTCTACCAAAAACATTTCCTTGAATCAATCTCTTTTGAAAAATTCAGGGACAAAAATATAAAAACTTCGAAGGTATTGAAAATAAATAAACACGTTTTCAAGTTTACCCTAAAGCAGAAGTAGCTTTTGAATATCCCAAACCACTTTTCAAGACACAGTAATCAGAAATTCTTGTCAAATACAAAAAAGGCTTTAACATGAAAAGAGGAAATTAATTTTTGACCCAGCACACCCATATGAAAACCGACAAGATGAAAAATCTTACATCCCAGTAACATTTTAGAAAAGCATAGGAAATCCTGGCGGAAAATTTTTTCAACAAGACAAAAATATAACGCGACTTCAAGAACTTTCACTAATAAAAAAAAACACGTTTTTGGTGCAATCTACAATAATGTACACCTTGATATGAAACTAGACTGTAAAATAAGTATTATTTTTCAAGAAATGTCACCCACGGAATTGGAAACACTCCATCGCTTATGTGATTTCGAACGAACAAAATATTACAATCGCTCACTTTAGCAGTATTAAGAAATACCATATGCCGGACACCTATTATCAAGCAATTTATCAAACTTCATCGATTATGAAGGAAACTTCCTTTGATATTACACATGGACTAAATTTCTTTGACCACTCTATGTTTTTGAAGATAAAAGATGTTACAAACGAATCCCTATGTTCTATAAAAATAGAGTATACTATGTAGATACACTATCACGACGTACATACTTTTGGGATACAGCTGTCCCCTATGGATCTGAAAATAGCCACAACGTAGTGCAGTTAAGCCCAAACGAAGATAAAAATTATCTTTTTACCCCCATACCCTCTATTGATGCCATCATTGAACAAATTTTCACAAAAAAAGCATACGCGCAATAGCCCGCAACATAGATCTACAATCATTAAGTATTTACTCCAGATCACACATACAACATCACATTAGAACTCAAAAATTCAAGAACTTCTCACTAAAACGGATACAATGCAAAGACAGTCAATTGACTAAAATTTACAAAAAATCACAGAAACAGATATTTACGCACAAGATTACAGCGGTTACTTTAAAGATATTAAGCATTACAATTATCTTAACAGTGAAAAACACTGTCCACAAGATATTTCAACAATTAATATTTTTAGTTTTGTCAATTTTGAAAACGAACTACTAGCCTTTCTATGATGGCCCTACCATGTTTTCAGAAAATTGACTATATTATACGCAATGTTTATTTTTTATAATTGTTTTCTCACTATTAAAAGGAATGTATATAACACATGTGCAATTCGCACACAAGTAATCATAAAAGTGTAGCAAGCATTTTATTTGCAGGATTTTTGGAATTATTTGCACCTTAATTATTAAAATCCTTTTTGACGCCCAAATTAGAGACTACAAAAAAACTATCTACAACACCAAATGCATATGACGCCCCACAAAATAAAACAAAGTCAATATTTACACCACATTTACGAAGTCTGCAAAACAATCACCCCTTATATTTAGTCCCAACATTGAATGACACAAGCACTTTCCCAACGTGAACCCATTTTGGTGAATAAACACATAAATATTTCCTCAAAAACCTCGTTATTCTTGCCAGAAACTCTATCACTCCCATCAACATCTTCAGAAACATGTCGAACTGCAAAAACTACATTTCCTTAAAATTTCCCTGATGACTTAGATGATCGTTATCGTGAGCTTCTAAGTACTAGAATACCTTTACGACTGGATTGGAATACATTTGTAGCACCCCTCCCTTTTTTGGCCAACACCTCGATAGTAATCGACTACATAATGGGGCTCTAAACCGATTACAATACAGACACGACATCCACAAAAAAATACAGGAACAAAACATCTAAATCCTTACTCAACATAACTCAACCCTTAAATTTGAACTAACAGTTAAATTAAATAAATTAGTTCATCATCCACTACCACTATCTCCACCAAAAATAACAGCTCAATCCTTGAACCTCCACTTATCACAACAGAAGTTATCTATAAATACGATAGATATATAAAAAAGACCATTGGCTGTATTACATTCCATAATCTATTTTCAGGATTATCAAACACAAGTATGTTTTAAAACTTTTCTTTCTCCAAACCTTTTCCCCTCTTATACTTTCAGAAACCACATCCAATCAAAACCCTTTCCCTCGATCAGGACCACAAGACCTCCTGTTTACACACTATGATTGTGAAGAAAACCAATAAAAAAGAATACATAAATACGCAATAAATCGAGTAACACAGTGTGAATCCGAACCACTAGACATCGAATCAGCAAATATAATAGCAACACTTTACTCAAAAGCACGGGCTACACTTCTAACAGGATATAATTTACCGCAAAATTCTCAGAAAAGAAAGTACATTGTTCACAAGTCTCAATTGGAAATAGAAGTTTTGAAATAAAGTAGAATTTGATAAGCTTTTACGTCTTAATCTTGAAGATTGCAACAACCAAGTACAACGATAAAAATAACAATAAGTAAAGTTACAAATCAAAAACTGGTAATTTTTCTAGCCTACCCACATCATGCTCACCACGCAGAACTTGAACGACACCAAGGTCTGATTAAATTAGACGATAAATATCCATACCACGGCGCATACGGACGTTTAACTTATGACTTATATGCTAAAACTGGATAACGTATATCAGAATTAATAACCCATCAAATTGTAAAGCTGGCACAAAAAACAAAAGCTAACAAGAGAAAATGTTTTTGATTGGAAAATTCAATGACAAAAAGTGGAACTAACTCGTAATTTAAAAGAAGATACTATACTGTATCAAGGAATACGCTTACATTGTAAAAATGATCAAGTATTTTGCAATCCCACTATTCTAACACGGGCAGCCATCGTTCGGTTTCCTAAGACATAAGTACCACTTTTCAAATTGTTAAAATTCGCGCAAGAGTGATAAAATTCCACCAAAAACATTTCATTGAATCAATCTCTTTTGAAAAAATCAAGGACAAAAATATAAAAACATCGAAGGTAATGAAAATAAATAAACACGTTTTCAAGTTTACCCTAAAGCAGAAGTAGCTTTTGAATATCCCAAACCATTTTTCAAGATACAGTAATCAAAAATTCTTGTCAAATACAATAAAAAGGCTTTGACATGAAACGAGGAAATTAACTTTTGACCCACCACACCCATATGAAACCCGAAAAGATGAAAAATCTTACATCCCAGTAACCTTTTAGAAAAGCATAGGAAATCCTGGCGGAAAATTTTTTCCACGAGACATAAATAGTACGCGACTTCGAGAACTTTCACTAATAAAAAAAACACGTTTTTGGTGCAATCTACAACAATGTACACCTTGATATGAAACTAGACTATAAAATAAATATAATTTTTCAAGAAATGTCACCCACGGAATTGGAAACACTCCATCGTTTATGTGATTTCGAACGAACAAAAACACTACAATCGCTCGCTTAAGCAGTATTAAAAAATACCATATGCAGGATACCTATTATCAAGCAATTTATCAAACTTCATCGATTATGAAGGAAATTTCTTTTGATATTACACATGGACTAAATTTCTTTGACCACTCTATGTTTTTGAAAATAAAAGATGTTACAAACGAATACATATGTTCTATAAAAATAGAGTATAATATGTAGATACACTATCACGACGTACATATTTTTGGGATACAGCTGTTCCCTGTGGATCTGAAAATAGCCACAACGTAGTGCAGTTAAGCCCAAACGAAGATGAAAATTATTTTCTTAACCCATACCCTCTATTGATGCCACCATTGAACAAATTTTCACCAAAAGCATACGCGCAATAGCGCGCAACATAGATCTACAATCATTAGGTATTTACTCCAGATCAGACATACAACATCACATTAAAACACAAAAATTTCAAGAGTTCTCACTAAAACGGATACAATGCAAAGACAGTCAATTGACTAAAATTTACAAAAAATCACTGAAACAGATATTTACGCACAAGATTACAGCGGTTACTTTAAAGATATTAAGCATTACAATTATCTTAACAGTGAAAAACACTGTCCACAAGATATTTCAACAATTAATATTTTTAGTTTTGTCAATTTTGAAAACGAACTACTAGCCTTTCTATGATGGCCCTACCATGTTTTCAGAAAATTGACTATATTATACGCAATGTTTAATTTTTTATAATTGTTTTCTCACTATTAAAAGGAATGTATATAACACATGTGCAATTCGCACACAAGTAATCATAAAAGTGTAGCAAGCATTTTATTTGCAGGATTTTTGGAATTATTTGCACCTTAATTATTAAAATCCTTTTTGACGCCCAAATTAGAGACTACCAAAAAACTATCTACAACACCAAATGCATATGACGCCCCACAAAAAAAAACAAAGTCAATATTTACACCACATTTACGAAGTCTGCAAAACAATCACCCCTTATATTTAGTCCCAACATTGAATGACACAAGCACTTTCCCAACGTGAACCCATTTTGGTGAATAAACACATAAATATTTCCTCAAAAACCTCGTTATTCTTGCCAGAAACTCTATCACTCCCATCAACATCTTCAGAAACATGTCGAACTGCAAAAACTACATTTCCTTAAAATTTCCCTGATGACTTAGATGATCGTTATCGTGAGCTTCTAAGTACTAGAATACCTTTACGACTGGATTGGAATACATTTGTAGCACCCCTCTCTTTTTTGGCCAACACCTCGATAGTAATCGACTACATAATGGGGCTCTAAACCGATTACAATACAGACACGACATCCACAAAAAAATACAGGAACAAAACATCAAAATCCTTACTCAACATAACTCAACCCTTAAATTTGAACTAACAGTTAAATTAAATAAATTAGTTCATCATCCACTACCACTATCTCCACCAAAAATAACAGCTCAATCCTTGAACCTACACTTATCACAACAGAAGTTATCTATAAATACGATAGATATATAAAAAAGACCATTGGCTGTATTACATTCCATAATCCCTTTTCAGGATTATCAAACACAAGTATGTTTTAAAACTTTTCTTTCTCCAAACCTTTTCCCCTCTTATACTTTCAGAAACCACATCCAATCAAAATCCTTTCCCTCGATCAGGACCACAAGACCTCCTGTTTACACACTATGATTGTGAAGAAAACCAATAAAAAAGAATACATAAATACGCAATAAATCGAGTAACACAGAGTGAATCCGAACCACTAGACATCGAATCAGCAAATATAATAGCAACACTTTACTCAAAAGCACGGGCTACACTTCTAACAGGATATAATTTACCGCAAAATTCTCAGAAAAGAAAGTACATTGTTCACAAGTCTCAATTGGAAATAGAAGTTTTGAAATAAAGTAGAATTTGATAAGCTTTTACGTCCTAATCTTGAAGATTGCAACAAGCAAGTACAACGATAAAAATAACAATAAGTAAAGTTACAAATCAAAAACTGGTAATTTTTCTAGCCTACCCACATCATGCTCACCACGCAGAACTTGAACGACACCAAGGTCTGATTAAATTAGACGATAAATATCCATACCACGGCGCATACGGACGTTTAACTTATGACTTATATGCTAAAACTGGATAACGTATATCAGAATTAATAACCCATCAAATTGTAAAGCTGGCACAAAAAACAAAAGCTAACAAGAGAAAATGTTTTTGATTGGAAAATTCAATGACAAAAAGTGGAACTAACTCGTAATTTAAAAGAAGATACTATACTGTATCAAAGAATACGCTTACATTGTAAAAATGATCAAGTATTTTGCAATCCCACTATTCTAACACGGGCAGCCATCGTTCGGTTTCCTAAGACACAAGTACCACTTTTCAAATTGTTAAAATTCGCGCAAGAGTGATAAAGTTCCACCAAAAACATTTCATTGAATCAATCTCTTTTGAAAAAATCAAGGACAAAAATATAAAAACATCGAAGGTAATGAAAATAAATAAACACGTTTTCAAGTTTACCCTAAAGCAGAAGTAGCTTTTGAATATCCCAAACCATTTTTCAAGATACAGTAATCAAAAATTCTTGTCAAATACAATAAAAAAGGCTTTGACATGAAAAGAGGAAATTAATTTTTGACCCACCACACCCATATGAAACCCGAAAAGATGAAAAATCTTACATCCCAGTAACCTTTTAGAAAAGCACAGGAAATCCTGGCGGAAAATTTTTTCCACGAGACATAAATAGTACGCGACTTCAAGAACTTTCACTAATAAAAAAAACACGTTTTTGGTGCAATCTACAACAATATACACCTTGATATGAAACTAGACTATAAAATAAATATAATTTTTCAAGAAATGTCACCCACGGAATTGGAAACACTCCATCATTTATGTGATTTCGAACAAACAAAAATACTACAATCGCTCGCTTTAGCAGTATTAAAAAATACCATATGCAGGATACCTATTATCAAGCAATTTATCAAACTTCATCGATTATGAAGGAAATTTCTTTTGATATTACACATGGACTAAATTTCTTTGACCACTCTATGTTTTTGAAAATAAAAGATGTTACAAACGAATACATATGTTCTATAAAAATAGAGTATAATATGTAGATACACTATCACGACGTACATATTTTTGGGATACAGCTGTTCCCTGTGGATCTGAAAATAGCCACAACGTAGTGCAGTTAAGCCCAAACGAAGATGAAAATTATTTTTTTAACCCATACCCTCTATTGATGCCACCATTGAACAAATTTTCACCAAAAACATACGCGCAATAGCCCGCAACATAGATCTACAATCATTAGGTATTTACTCCAGATCAGACATACAACATCACATTAAAACACAAAAATTTCAAGAGTTCTCACTAAAACGGATACAATGCAAAGACAGTCAATTGACTAAAATTTACAAAAAATCACTGAAACAGATATTTACGCACAAGAGTACAGCGGTTACTTTAAAGATATTAAGCATTACAATTATCTTAACAGTGAAAAATACTGTCCACAAGATATTTCAACAATTGTTATTTTTAGTTTTGTCAATTTTGAAAACGAACTACTAGCCTTTCTATGATGGCCCTATCATGTTTTCAGTAAAATTGACTATATTTTATTTTATATTTATTTTAATGTTTAATTTTTTATCATTATTTTCTCACTATTAAATGGAATGTATATAGCACATGTGCAATTCGCACACAACTAATCATAAAAGTGTAGCAAGCATTTTATTTGCAGGATTTTTTGGTATTATTTGCACCTTAATTATTAAAATCCTTTTTGACGCCCAAATTAGAGACTACAAAAAAACTATCTACAACACCAAATGCATATGACGCCCCACAAAATAAAACAAATTCAGTATTTACACCACATTTACGAAGTCTGCAAAACAATCACCCCTTATATTTAGTCCCAACATTGAATGACACAAGCACTTTCCCAACGTGAACCCATTTTGGTGAATAAACACATAAATATTTCTTCAAAAACCTCGTTATTCTTGCCAGAAACTCTATCACTCCCATCAACATCTTCAGCAACATGTCGAACTGCAAATACAATAAAAAAGGCTTTGACATGAAAAGAGGAAATTAATTTTTGACCCACCACACCCATATGAAACCCGAAAAGATGAAAAATCTTACATCCCAGTAACCTTTTAGAAAAGCACAGGAAATCCTGGCGGAAAATTTTTTCCACGAGACATAAATAGTACGCGACTTCAAGAACTTTCACTAATAAAAAAAACACGTTTTTGGTGCAATCTACAACAATATACACCTTGATATGAAACTAGACTATAAAATAAATATAATTTTTCAAGAAATGGCGGAAAATTTTCTCCACAAGACAAAAATAGTACGCGACTTCAAGAGTTTTCACTAATAAAAAAAAACACGTTTTTGGTGCAATCTACAACAATAAACACCTTGATATGAAACTAGACTATAAAATAAATATAATTTTTTAAGAAATGTCACTCACCGAATTGGAAACACTCCATCGTTTATGTGATTTCGAACGAACAAAAATACTACAATCGCTCGCTTTAGCAGTATTAAAAAATACCATATGCAGGATACCTATTATCAAGCAATTTATCAAACTTCATCGATTATGAAAGAAATTTCCTTTGATATTACACATGGACTAAATTTCTTTGACCACTCTATGTTTTTGAAAATAAAAGATGTTACAAACGAATACATATGTTCTATAAAAATAGAGTATAATATGTAGATACACTATCACGACGTACATATTTTTGGGATACAGCTGTTCCCTGTGGATCTGAAACTAGCCACAACGTAGTGCAGTTAAGCACAAACGAAGATGAAAATTATCTTCTTAACCCATACCCTCTATTGATGCCACCATTGAACAAATTTTCACCAAAAAGCATACGCGCAATAGCCCGCAACCCCAACATAGATCTACAATCAATAGGTATTTACTCCAGATCAGACATACAACTTAAAAACTTCTCCTCACTAAAATGGATACAATGCAAAGACAGTCAATTGAATAAAACTTACGAAAACTCACTGAAACAGATATTAACGCACAAGATTACAGCGGTTACTTTAAAGATATTAAGCATTACAATTATCTTAACAGTGAAAAATACTGTCCACAAGATAGTTCAATAATTATTATTTTTAGTTTTGTCAATCTTGAAAACGAACAACTAGCCTTTCTATGCTGGCCCTACTATGTTTTCAGAAAAATTGACTATATTATACGCAATGTTCACTTTTTCATAATTCTTTTCTCACTATTAAAAGGAATATATATATATATATATAACACATGTGCAATTCGCACACAAGTAATAACAAAAGTGTAGCAAGCATTTTATTTGCAGGATTTTTTGGAATTATTTGCACCCTAACTATTAAAATCCTTCTTGACGCCCAAATTAAAGAATACAAAAAAAACTAACTACAACACCAAATGCAAATGACGCCCCACAAAATAAAATAAATTCAATACTTACACCACATTTACGAAGTCTACAAAACAATCACCCCTTATATTTAGTCCCAAAAAATGTTGATTCACAATTACTGAACATACCTCTCAAGGTAATAACTTCCCACGAACTCCCATTTCTCATATGACACTCCACCAACCAAACAATGATAACACATATGAGCAAACTGTAAAATAACCACATACATAAACTTTCCGTTCTCAAAACAACCATCTTTGTAGCACACGATAAGCCGACATAATGGATCACTCAACCGTTCCCTTTCCTACCCATCCAACCTCCACCGCCAATCCTCTCGCATTTCACTTTCAGACCTGACCGCCTCTCCCCTACCCAACTTTTCTTCTAGCTCACCACGCTTGGATTCAGACGACTTAACCCAAACTGTTTTTAAAACCATCTCTAACTTCACAGCCACAATTTCAACCCATTACCCCCCACCACTCCAATGAAACCTCTTCTCCCTCTTCATAGACTGATGCTAACCCTATCCTTTCCCCGTTGTCAAGCAACCATATTGACGCATCTGGTCCCAGGACCGACAACCAATTAGAGCATGAATTAGACAATTTTGTAACTCAACATCAACACCTCCATGACACAAGTATTGCATTAACAATTCACCAACTAACACACTCAGCCTCAACATCAAAATCCTCAATTCATTCAGGTCATATTGCTCCTACCAGAGCGCGTAGAGTTTTTAAACGAAAACACCCTAACCCAACACCTCAATTTCTTATTAGCCGTCCACGTTCATCCCGACTATATTCTCATCACCCACAACATCCTAACACCACAAAATTTTTTAATTCATAACTTATCCTTTTCCCCCCAATATACTTACTATGCGACCACTAACGACAACCAGCAAAGCTTACACGTTGATGAATATGCCTTGTTTCCTACACTCTCCTGGACCACCTTCCACGTTTTAAAACCCATTAAGCTTTCCCTTAAAAAAACCGAAGACAATGAACTATGTCACTCCCGCGTTTATGAATTAACCACTTCACTACACGAAAACCAGTTCACTACAATTGGATTAAATCAAAGACTTAATGAATTCATAGCACAACGCGCTAACCGATTTTCAATCAATCACTTTGATCATGCAATAACCCAATATATGGAAGACACCCCAAACGACGATGACCCCAATATTAAACCTCAACCAACAGAATTTTTTTGTAAAGATCCGAATATCTATTTCATCTAGATAATAGTAAAACTTGTACAAGAAATTAGATAAAATAAAAGCACATGCACTAGCAAACAAATAAAGCATACGAAACATTTCTTAACAATTTTAATCAGTTCGCACTCACATTTCACTTCCTTACACCCAAAGATTGTCACATTCACTGCTCACACGAAATTATGTTAGGAACAAAACTACACATATTATAGTACACACAAAACTAACGTACGCACATTATAATTTTATACAAAAACACTACATCACTAACTCACCTGCACGTACTCCACAACACCGTTTTCTGTTTATTAATTTAAACTATACTTCATCACATTTCTTAAACTTCACCTATTGTATTAAATCAACAACTACTTTCCACGGCGTCCACCGTAATTATGATCCTATAAGACAAATGTATATATTCTGCTCACCAACCAACACTTTCCTCATTGATGACGCTCGCCCACTTCTTTCCCCCCAAGATTATATACAGCCTATTGAAGTTACCCTATTAGAACATATTCACAACACTAAATTCAACCACAATTTGTACAAATCATTTCAGAACACAAATCATAAAAGCTCACTAGACACCGAATAAGCTAACACCATCAGAGCGCTGGAAATTTTCTGGCCTCTGCTTTGCATTAAAAATTAATCCGCATGCTTGCAAAACTCTTCGTTATATCAGGCACAAAAAGAACTAACTTCTCCCATTGGTTTCCCCCAATGAACAACCTTTTCAAATATGAGTTTATTATTTTAACTAACAAACAAAACAAAAAACACTTACAATTCTTACACGTAATTCTCATTTTCTTTTTGAGATTTCAACGATCATTCACGTAAAAAAAAACAAAACCAAAATTAAAAGTCACCAAACTTTTTTCTAGCTTTTAAAGATTCTGTTTAACAATGAAGTAAATAATTTAAAGCAGTATTTTTTTTTCACAAATGCCATAAACTGATGACTCTAAATGACTATAAATTACAGGAAAACTAACCTTTTTATGTGAGCTTTGTTACTCGCCCACAATTTACACACTCTTTTCACCAAACTCGCACAACTCACTTAGGTAGAAATGTTAAATAGATGAATTCAAGTTTCAAATCCAAATGTTAACAACTCTAACTTAGATAACCGCGTTTCAAACTTTCCCTTAACCCGGTTGGAAAGAATTATGAGTAAGCTTAAACTAACCAACGCAGCTTACCAACAGCATCTAAAGGTTATTAAGACCAGATTTAACCCGGATTGAAACTGGATCCTTTTTTTGCAACCCAGTTTCAAGTTTTAATAAAACCACTTGAAACACCACATGGTAAAAAAAAACCCAAAACAAAATAATCTGTTTTTGAAAAAAAAGGACAAAAGACACAACCAAAAATGGAAAAGAGAAAAAACAAATGATAAAAAAGAACAAAAAGTTGAACGCAAAAAGGGTCTCTGCTCAAAGAGGCGGTAAAAATATACTCCCTCGCTTCCCTCAACAACCAGAAGGATGTCCTGAGCAATCTCTATAGCCGGCCAAGCCCACTGCTCTACAGCACGCTTATGACCCAAGTTCTATTTTTGACGAGTTGCTCTAGGGTGAGCGAATCTTTAAAATAACCGAACTAGATAACGCTTTCGCGAAAATAACTAATAAACATCATGGCTAAAATTGATCTGAGTAACAAGATATAGATTTAAATAAGCAATGTAAAAAGATTTCTTAGAGCAAACGGAACGAGCATCAAAAGGAGATGAAAACTCGACTACATTCCAACCCAGGAATGGCAAATCTATTGGTTTGTTGCCGTAGTCACAACCCTCTTAGGATTTAAAGTATGGACCCAAAATTGTAACAAAAGACCATTGAAGAAGAACAAGGGTCAACTCGAAGTGGACCTCACATACGGATTCGAGTCACCAGGCACTTCACACAGAAAAGTCAAAACTTCATCATGTACGTAGTCTCGCTCTAGCTTAACGAAATCAACATATCATTACATCAATCTGAGATCTCGACACAATCACTCAAGATGATCTACATTGAGACAAGACCCACTTCTGCAACACGAACAACTGCAATCCTTCTCTAGGAAACAACTAAACCTCTCCTTTCTTCACGCAGTCACTGCTTAATTCGCTCAAAAGTAAACTACTTCGAAGAACAAAAATCTCTCCATCCATCCTTCATTACAATAAACAATTTAGAAACTAAAATTCTCTGAACCCCGGATGGTTGGAATCAGTTTAAAACTAGTTTTTATAAACCAATTACATTCTTGATAAACTATCACTATGAAGTATTTATCACTAACGAATCATGATCCATAATTAACACTCAATTTTTTGTAGTGCTGAAACTTCAGCTCCAGAACACTTTTTAGATGACAGTGAATAAATTTTAGAAGACAGTTGTTCTCCTTTTGAACAAGTTCCAGAAACTTAACCCGCAAATACCCGTATGCACTAGATCAATTGCGACTAGGATATATAAGAGTAAGATTAAGATTGGTATTAGAATAAGAAGTTGCACGAATCTATCCGGCCGAAAATAAGATGCATGACGAACAGCGTGACGAACAGACTGCGTTCTTCATCTGAAATTACTCTATGAGTTAGCCGGGCCGGACCTAAACTCAGTACGCTTCTCTGAAATCTACAATTTACTTAGCGTGCTTTTGAATTTACTGAGCAGTAGCGGATTTAGCTCCTCAGCGATTCGACCCCATGCCCATCCAAAGGGTCCCCTTTGTTTTGTTTTGAGATATCCATTTTCGGCTATTTGACCATATAATTTTTCTGAAGGCGCTTTGACGCCACGTTTTACTAATTTAGAGAGGAGAGCGCACGCCAAAAACTTGATTTTTTATTCAAGTTTTTCAAAAAAGATACTAAAACGCATTTTCAAGTCTGTTCTTTTAAACACGCGGTCCAAAAGGGCCTGTAGATTGATTTGGGAGAGCTCAGAAATTCAATTTTATGGACGTATCTGCCCCTGCTTAGTAGTGGCCCTGAGCTAAATGGAGGTAGATTGGGTGCAAAGATTGTAGATTCGATCTAGGGAGTGCTGTTTTTTATGCTGCTGATCGTATAACTTAAATTCATCTTAATATTTCTTTGAATTAGTGGTGTTCCACAATGATATAGTACCTTACAATTGTTATTGTTTTTACTGATATCACACCTGACCGGAGCTGAAACAGCACTTGCACAGTAGTGAAATTTGTCATAGAACCCAATAAAACAGAAAAAAATCAGTAGCTTTGAGATATACTTCCGAGGTTAAAACCTAAAAATAGATGGCCTTAAAGTTTTGAAATTCCAGAACAATTTATGGTTGGCACTTTTTTGATGAAATCCAATCAATTGCCAAAAATATAATTCCAGCAACTTTTGCGTATATTCAACACAAGGATCTGTACGTAATAAGCATCATTATTTATGATCATTACCATTGCTTAAAATTAGAAAAAAAAAGTAGCCAACAGACAGTCGGAAAAAGAGTCACTGCACTTAAGTAGACAGAAAAAAAAGCTTGTGTAAAAACTGGATTGAAATACAATTCTGGGTCACATAGGAAAATTCAAATCATTTTCGAAACTACAAATTTTGCTCGTACTTTGCACCATTTGTCTTACGACAGCTTAAATTGCCTTTTTCACAGCAATTGAATTTAAATTATCTAGTACTGAAATGAGAAAAACTGCAAACAAAAAAAATGAGCTCGGACAAATTTGCAAACAAAAATAGAAAAAATCATGAAAAACAAACACCCAACATCAATCGCACCTACGTCAATGACTAGTTACAGTTTTAGAGCCTTCTACCTTAGAAGTTGGGTTATATGCGGATGCTGTCTTCCAAATATCAACCAATTATTCACTTACTGGTTTTTATCAAATACCTGTTTCACGCACAGTAGTTAAGATATACTACACTGGGATCGGGGGTGATCTCTACAGGGATCATTGGTTATAGATTATACCTAATGATCCCTATGTAAAGCTATTTATCCCTATTGATCCCTATTTATAGCTAATGATACCTATTTGAAATAACTATACCCAATGATCCCTATGTAAAACAATTACACCTAATGATCCCTATGTATAGTTCATAAAGCTGATGATCCCTATGTAAAATGATTGATCCCTAATGATCTCAATCAATAATTTTTACACTTTTTGATCCTTATGTGAAAATTGTGTTGGTTAAAACAAAATCGTTCTGAGGATATATTCTTCCTTTTCACCACCTATGGCTCGGCGAGCTATGATGTATTCCAATTGATCTAAAATTGTGCAATGCGTTTTGCTGTTGAAGGTAATTGCGAATTGGTTCTTTCAATGTTTCGACAAACTCTTTGGACTTGGCGAAAATAGATATGAAATGAAATGTTTGAGTTATACACACAATCTTCTAAGACAAGTGTCGCTTAAAGCTAATGAAAATGTATATGAGTTAGAAAACGATTCAAATTAGAATCATTAATGTAAAAGAAAACAGAAGCTTAACTTCATTGATAAGTTGATTGGAATGTAAACGATAACAGTCATGTAGATTTAAATAATAATTTAATGAAAAAGCATTTGGGTTAAGAAACGTTTGTGTATTGTGTATGTTCGATCTGTTTTGGTGTAGAAATATTGTCAGAACTTGTACCTAATTTGTTACTATAAAATTGAAGATAGAATAAAATTTCTTGTGGTCCGAGTAGAGGAAAACGCACGGCGCTCGACTCTCAGCCGAAAGGCGGTATTTCAAAACCCGTCCGGAAACTGTACTGAAATGAGGCCTCAATTGCTGGTATGGTGATATCCCCCCATAGACCGATTTTGTATTTTTTTAAATTTTGATAGTAACCTAACTTTTCGCATTTTTGCTATTCATTTAAGAATTGGATAAAATGTCAAATACTAAAAGAATATAGTGTTCAAAAGGAAATTGAAAAGTGTACAAAAAATCTACATCAAATAATTAGTTAATGAGCAAGCATGTGAGTTAGAAAACGTTTGCAAACTTGATCATTTATGTAAACAAAATCAGAAGCAACACCATTTAAGTTTTTATCATAAATCAAATGTGCAATTTAAATACAAAAAGAACCGTACATGGTAGAGTTTGAATCTTGCATGAAAAAATTTGTCATCAATTCAGTGAAATAGATTGGTGTACTGCCAAAGAGGAAGACCGAGAGTATCATCAAAGTGTAAAACAATTTTTCTGTTGCAAATCACAACCATATGTGTCCCCGCAAAATCTGATTTTAAAGTGTTCACAATCATAAAAATTTTGTTTGGGATGTGAGGTGGAAAATTGTCCGCTGCAAACACTCTAAGAAACTTATATTTCAGATGCTTACAAATCTGAATGAGATCCTGCAACTGGACTTCATTCATTTTCAGACGGTCGAAATGGGAAGGACGTTCTTTGTAACTTTAAGGTCAGATGTAATAAAAACATTAGATGAGCGTATACCCCAAACAAAATTTAGTAGGTTTGCTGTCAAAGCCATTGAGAATTGAAGATCGATTGAAACTGATCAGTTAGTAAGTTCTGGTTGCAAGAAGTCATGAGAAAAAATCAACTCCAGCGGGTCCATAGAACCAAATTTCTCTCGATTCGCGGACCAGTTCTCGTTGAGATGTGAAACCAGCTGCGTCTATTGCAGCGGGATCAATTTCAAAACGATATCCCTCATACTTGAGCCATGAGTCCTTCGCTCTTTTTCTGTTGGAAATTTCTGTTCAAATAAAGCTCTTATGCGTAAAATTACTATTGGCATTTGAGATTTTGAGTCCATTAGCCGAGAGGGTACAGTCACAGAAAAGGGAATACAGAGAGTTGTTTACGAGGAAGTGCTGCTGGTGTTTACGAGGAAGTGCAGTAGGTGAATCAAACACAGTAGTATCATTGTTATCGTATCTCAGATTAGCTCCATTTGCTTGCACTGCTTTGCATCGTGTTTTTGGATTACGATAGATTTTTTGCAGGTCAACAAAATTGTTACGGTCACACTTGATTTCAAATTCAGGCATTGGTCCATTAGATGAAAAGACAGGTCCAATTTTTAGATCGAAATCATTTTCAAAGGTAATCAAAAGGGGTTACTTTTCAAACAAATATGGGTAGCTTCATTGGGTGACAAATTGGCGATCATTTTTTATGTTTGAGAAAAAATCTGCTCGACTTCTCGCTTGTCTGGTTTTTTTCGAATGGTTGTTTTCTTTTTCGAGCACCTACTGATTTTCTTAGTCGTAATCCATTCGTTGGTGTCTTTCAGTCTTTCTACCACTACTGAGTTCTTTTCTTGCAGTTTTTGTGACAGTGTTTTCCAATGCTGGTTTAGGAGACTTCTTTTTCATAGCGACATCAATCAGTTCTGGCGCTGCACTCAGCAAAAGTTCTCTGGCCCATTTTTTCGCAGCCGGTAGAATAACCCGTCGAGCAAATGATATAGCAACACGACCAATACCAGCAGCCAAAGCGCCAAACCCACTGCCGCGTTGTCAGTAGTGTCCAGAGAAAGGAGGAAAAGAATCTAGCTTTGCATAATTTTGTTCCATTGATTTTCAATCAAAGCGCTTGAATTTGAGATTCAACACAACTTTACCAGTTCCTGCAAAGGGCACTAGTCTTCCAGTTTCTGTGCGCAACTGTGTCGATATTGGTTGTACAAATGAAGTGAATATTTTTTTTGTAGTCCAAATTAGTAAAGTTTTTTTAATGATGAGGTTCAATGCTGCAGGCACTACCGTTTTTGATGCGTCTATTTGAATCAATGACGCGTAACAATGGGGCTTTTGCATCTCCAACAATTTGGTATTGAATAACTTCAAATTGGACAAAAATTAGATTTGTCCCACTTGATAAGTCATATGGGAAATGAGATCCGTACAGTTCGTTTCCCTAATAAGATGCATCGAAGGAGGATATCATTTTGTAACCAATGTGATATTCACCATTGTCGTCAAGCTTTGCATTATAGCCTAACAGACTGAGTATTTGGGGATTTGGGACTGCGATTCCTTCACATGTGTTCATCCAAATGCTCATGCTATTCGTGATTTCTTGAGGACTTGCATCGAAATGAATTTTGTCCTTGAGTTTTGTTTTTATCTCATTAATCAACTGTTCTATAAAAGTGGACTCTCCTGATTTAATAAAAACTTTGAATTGTTTTCCGATTGCCAGCGTTGGATTTACTGGCTACTACTTCGGATGCTCTGAAGTACGTAAATTCCTCATTTGTAACATTGTTTTATTTCGTTGGGAAAATTATTTTTGAGAGAGCAACTCTCCAATCTCCCTCTGCAGCTATTTCTTCTTTACAAAAATTTCTAAAACTGGCCAAAATTTTTTCTGGGAAATGTTCCATTGAAATCAAATGTACGGTTAACTCATCATTGCCCATTTTCGTTATAATCAGCTTTGTTTCCAAATTAACTAGGTTACTTTTCATAAAATTTTCCGTTAGTTTCTTCCTTCTCCACATCAATGAGACTGTAGGTTGGAGGGTTTTCAGTAGGAATGGCAACTATCTTAAAAGGTTCGTCTGTAAAAATCTGCTTGTAATTTTTTCTAAAAGGTAAGTCAGTTTTCGCTATTCGCACATAGTCACCAACATAAAACTTTGGTTTCTGTAAAAACTTTGATGAACTATTTGCAATTAATGAAACTAAAGCAGGTACATGCTTTCTTGTAACCTTGTTCGGAGCCAATTTTGTTACTCTATTCACGCGTGAGTTAATCGTTTGAACAAAACTCTGTAATTTTTTCAATTTAACTGTAAGTCCGTTCAAACTCCAAGTACTTGTAGATAATAATTTTGAGCGATCGAATGTTTCTTTCGGCAAACGCTGATTTTTTTTTCACTGTCAGTATTGTATTTGGTGATTTCTCGTTTAGTACGTAATTTTTCGAACTCTCCCTCAAACTCGGTGCATTTGTCAACCCAAACATTTTTCGGTTGTTTTGTTTAGATCGTTTTTTTGAAAGCTTCAGTTGTTTCTTCAGCATATTTGGTCTTCAGGGGTTCTACTTGTAAGTAGCGAGAGAGACAATTGACAGCAATTAACATATATCGTACCCCTCGGTTATATTTAGCTAATTTATCAACATAAGCCAAGTCAAGAGACCAAATTTCGTTGATATCGTTAACAATCACTTTTAGCCGAGGATATATTTTACGAAACAATCCATACCTTCTATGTGATGATTGACATCTCGGAAAAATTCAAACTTTTGTTGGTGAGAGTCCGCTAGCATTTGTTAATTTTCTACGCTACCAAATGCAGCTAGACTTTTCGTGTAGAAATTTTGAGTTTCTTTTGTTCACTGATAGCAGGATTTCCATTCTTTTGTTGACGTCGCAAATGATTCGTTACTGCTTTCATAGTTTTTGTCATCGTCGCCATTGTCGTCGTTGGAGAAGACAAATTCTTTTCTGGGTTTTTTTGTCGGATTGCTTGGTTCTGGGTTTGAGAGTTGTCGATCGAGGAAGAGGAGGGTTTTGATCTCTTCGATTCCTCAGTTGCCGGGTTGTCGGAGACAAAAAAGAAGTTGAGGGCTCAGCTGCTCCGCTCTTAAGCGAGCGGAGAATCTGTTTGGCATAAGTTCTGGACACTAAACTAGGATCAAGATTCAGTTCTTTCAAAATGTGCGGATAAAAAACACTCTTGTCAATTTTTTTGTGTTTTGCTGTGTATCGTACAAAAAAGGTTGAATTTTAACGAGTGTTGATTTTCCTTGAATTAAAGTGTATCCATCGGCGTCTAAATTCAAGGATTTAACTGTGAACAACTGCTTCAGCACTATGTTTGCCCTTTCCAATTTATTAGCTTCCAATAGCTCTTGAATGGATTCCATAACCTTTCAAAACACTTCAGCGTTTTTTCCAATACTTTTTTCATAGTTTTTTTTCTATTCCCTTTGAACTTGTTTGCTGCAGAAAAATGTCTGATTCAACATATTTCTGCTTTATCATTGCCATCCCCACAGAATTAGGTAAGTGCCAATAGATTTCTTTTTCGAAGATTTTGTACTACAATATGAGGGGTTAACGAAGTAGGAGTTGTGTTTATTGGTGCTGGAGAGTCACGGCTGGTATTTCGTTCATGAAATCGTTTTATGTAATTAAATTGAGATAGTTTGTCCTTAAATAATGGATTAAGAATTATTTGAGATCGTGGTACAGTTTTTTTATCTGAAGCATATGTTTTGCGAGGAAGGAGGATGAATGCTTCAGCATAAATGCCTAAGGTTCTAGTTTTTCAGGTAGATGTAAGACGGTTTTCGGATTGATTTAACCAGTGAAATATTGTTTGCAAGCACTATTCCTTTTTCTCGGATTCTAAACATAGGGTCAACCATTTTTTCAAATGGTATTTTCTTACTCTCGATGAGATTTTTGTTAGCTGGAACATGTCCCAGAAAAACATTTACAAAACAATCGCAAAGAAATCTAATAAAATTTGAATCAGCTCTTGTCCAAATTGATCTACAAAGATGACTATTGAGCATTTGCTTCAATATACATAATTCTTTCTCTTTTATTTTTAAGAGATGTGATGACTGCTTTTGAGGATGGTAAATAAAAATTGGTTGGCGACGGTGGAACTATGTTTGACGAATAACGAAAACATTCTGAAGTTTTGGGACGTAAGTCTATCAAAAGATGACCGAAATCTTCTTTCGTTGCCATTTGATACGCATGACTGAGGAACTTTGTATTTTTATTCAATTGTCTGCCTAAATAATAAGTTTGTTGAAAGTCTCGAGGTGATTTGAACAAAACTAGGTGAGTTGAGTTCAAATCTATTGTACGTGATTGTTTACTTTGCTGAAATAAGTTTTGATTGACTTAAACAACATGAACATTTTTATGTCGCCCTGCTGTAGCTATTTAAAAAAAATCTTTTTCATTAAAAATTTCTTCACAGGTATCATCAAAGACAATCATGGAATCCCGTAAGTTATTAACAATTTCAAGGCTGGACAACTTTATAAACTCAAAATCTAATTTGCTTTGAGAAACAAAGGAACGGTATATGGGCTGATCGTGAAGATAAAAATAAAATATCTTGTTATCAGATGGACAGAATGTACCTCTGAGAAGCGTTTGAAAGATTAAATCAGTTTTGCCAGATCCCGAGGGACCTGAAACGGACATAAACAGACGATCTTTTGATGAAATGATTGATCTTATTCATTATTTTAACTTGGGATTTGATAACCTGTAACCAACTGTACTGGACAGTATCGAAAGGCAGATGGCAGTCTCATCACAATTTAGGTTGTAAAAGGACAGTTTTGATATGGAAAAAGATAGCAAAATGAAAAAAAATCAGACTTGTGTAAAGTAGACAACTTCTGCAGATGGAAGGGAAACAGAATTGAAAAAAATTGCCAGGATCTGTTTCCGTCAGATAGAGACTGTTCGACACCACCAATGTCTACGAAGTCGCAATCATTGTTCTCGACAGTGGTTTCCTAATTTTTCATGTTTACTAGAAGACTTTTTATGCTTTATTGTATCATGGGTTGATAGTTACACTGGCTTACCAATCGCCTTTTTTCTCTCTGACCGATTGCCGTTTGGTTTGTGTTTTACTTTATATTTGCTATAGTTTTGTCTGTCATGTATCCGAACAATTTTTATTTTTTCTTCGTTTCCGGTTCTGATTTCGTCTAATAACTCTTTTGGTAAACTCTCACTTGTCAAATTCATTTTTCTTTTGGCGAAGTTTTTTTTTGCATTTTCGAATTTTCATACACGACATGTTATCAAAAAGTAATCACACACGATCAAATAAAAGTATAAACCATCACTAAATATATTTATTAGTATTCACAAAACTTGGTATATAAATGCTTCTTCATTTCGGTTCAACAGGCAAATCAGCACCTCGTTCAATGAAGAAGAATTCATATTTTTTGAACTTGTCATGATTACAATTATAATTGAGTTTTACAACAAAATGAGCAAGAACTCTGATAGTGGCTG
Organism: Symsagittifera roscoffensis; assembly: GCF_963678635.1. NCBI lineage: Eukaryota > Metazoa > Xenacoelomorpha > Acoela > Convolutidae > Symsagittifera > Symsagittifera roscoffensis. Next base: position 26,508,123 of record NC_087068.1, on the reverse strand, counting down.
AAACTAAATGTGTTTCCTCAATGTTATCAGTTTTAACTAATTCTTTCAGTTCAGCTGGAAGCTGTTGGTCAAGCAAATTGATTTGTCTTCTCTCCCCCAGCTGAGGTAGCAGCCCTTCCAGGTTGAGATTGAACAACATATTGACTGTCAAAGTTCCTGGAGTCTGGACATTGTACAGGTGAAAGTAGTCAAGCACGGTAAAAAAATTTCCGTAAATTATCGATTTCGATATCGTTCAGTGTAATTTGTTCATGTTTTTGCAGGAGAAGTTTTCCTCGACAATCTAATATGCCTGTCCTCATAAGAGTAACCTTAATTATTGCGGTTAAATTGTTTTCAGGGCTCTGATTAGTCATCGAAGCGTAAACCACGAAATTTGGAGATAAGGTTGTTTGCAACATTGGACAGTTCATTTTGTATCCAGTCGAAAACAAATTAGATTTTCTACGGGTACAATGCTTTAATAATTGATGCGAGGGAAGTAAAAAAGAGTGTTTTTTTTGCAAATATATTTTTCTTGACCCATTAACTGTTCAATCTTTGGGCAGCCAAAATCTTCCAAATTTGTCACGGGTAATTTCAAGTAATCAGCTAACAAAACAGATTTTGTGTACCTTTACAAAAAAAATGGGAAATTGGGTTCCTCAAACGATTGCTGTCACAAATTTCATCCAAGTATGAGTAAGGGTATGCACCTTCGTCCCAACGAAGGCCGTGCAGAAATTTAGATACCCAATTGTAAGCTTTTTTCTCTTCTTTTGATAAATTGAGGAAATGAACTGGTGGCAGAAAATGAATTGTATCAATTTTATTAGCAGAGCAAACGGAAAGTTCCTTTATGATGAAAGGTTTCTTGCTGCATTTAAAACCTTCAATATCCAAAATAATGGGATGGTTGAAAAACAAATTAGTAGCTTTCTTTCTTTGGGTTAACATGACTTTTACTCAACATTCCAACAAAAGAAATAACTTTGGTTTGAATGCTTTAAGAAATAACCAAAACACAATACCTGTCACGTGACCCAGTTAACAGTTTTTTATTGGACAAGGCAAAACATATGTGTAACCAGGACCGGTATGATTTTTTTCTTGCAATTATCCTGCTGCGTCATGCAAAATAGCATGTATTCTACGAAATTTGATTCGTTCCAAGTGTTTGTCGAGCGACGAATTGTCTATTCCAATTAAATCACCATATGGACTGCTTTCCAAAACAAAATCCAAATTATTATCAGCATCCAAATACAAACAAGTGTTTAAAAATAAGGAAAATCTGACTAATTTATCTGGATACTGTGACTTTATATTTTAAAAATTTTCATGAATAAGTTTCAAATCGAAAATTGAAATAATGTTTACTGAACTCAGCATAAAAAAAAGTGTAATGAGAATTATCAATTAAAACCTAAGTTTCTCTTCAACAAAAATTTCCACAAACAAAACATCACTATCTTCATCAAGTTTTCCATATAAACTGGTCAAAAGATCCATTATCTTACAAAAACGGCCGAATGAGGTCCATTAATTAAGATTTCAAAATTTTTCAAAGTTTCTGTTTTCATCTCATATGTTTGAATATGTCTGCTTTCTGTGTGTTTCTTTGAAACTGCAGTCAAAAATGTCGCGGATTTGTTTGACGTCGATGATGCAGCAGTCGTAACTGTATTATCAATTCGTTTCTGTCCACAAACGGCCAACGTTTTGATTGCAAACGGCCAACGTTTTGATTGCAAAGATTTCTTGCAAACCTTTTGATTTAGTGGAGTTTGTTTGTTAGATGATGTTACAGAAAGCAATAAATTAGGTAAACGTTTTTTGATTGCAGTGAAATCTAACAAATCGAGATTGGCTGCAACAGGTTGTGCTGAATAAGTGAGACCTAGTGTAAGATTTTCAAATATTTCGCCGCTTTCTTTGACATCTAATGCATGAGAAACCAAGAATTTGAAGCAAATGAAAAAACAAGGAACACTGAAATATTTTTGGGAAGAAAAAAATTGGTTTTTTTTCAGTTTCAATTGGAAAACGGCAATACTCAGATTTGAAGTGGCTTCCGAATGCATAATTTTTAAAAGAAGATGAGAAAGGATTTTTTTCAGTAAAAACAAGTTTGAAATTTGGTTAAAATTTTTTGAAATAATCAGGTAACACAACTTCATAAAAAAACTCTGCCTTTTTGTGAAGACAAATTATTTCGAGTCGGGCTTGAAAATGTTTGTGTTTGAGGAAAATTGGGATTTCCTGGCACGTTTACGCTTCAACTGTGGTTTGTCTTTGTTTTCAGCAGTATCAGAAATTTCACTTATTTCCGCTCGGATTGACTTTCCCGATTTTAGTAATTTTTAAAATTCTTCGTTGGTTAAGGAAAATTGTTGTACACATTCAAATTCAGCACCTCTAGTTGCTTTTTTGAAAACTTTCAAGAATACATAAGTTCCAGTTTGGTCATATGTTTTCAATGTAGCACGCACTAATCTTTTACTGTTTTCCGAAATATCGAAATAGCAGTCGCGAAAATCTTTATCTGCATCTGCTGTGGTGCTTGTTTTCGTTTTAATCACTGTACTGAGTAAATTTTCAAAGTAACTTGATTTAAAATTGAATGCAGAGAAATGGTTTCGATTGACAGTATAGGTCTGCAAAAGAAAGCGTTGTATCTATTTTAACATAAGCACACATTTACTTTATATAGCATCAATTTTGAACTGCAATTTGGTTCAAATTAATTAGTATTTTGTGCATGTCCAACTGATAAAAATTTTAATGGGTGTCAAAGGTCATAATAAACATTATTTTTGATACAAGTTTTTTGTTTTATTGCAAATTAGATATACATAGAATACCACACAATGTAACATAAATATTTAACACGCCCTCCTTCAGTAAACTGATAAGAAATTACATAGGAGGTCCTAAATTTCTAATTTTAGAAGACTGATCCCTATTTTAATCTCTTGAGGAATTTTCACAATTCATTTCAGTTTCTTTTCTCTCTGCGTTACGTTTGTCAATTTCTTCTAAATTCTCTTCAAAAATGCCTTGTTATATTTTTGCCGGATATTCCACGAAAGAACCTTTTTATGAAACCGTTTACGGTAATTTTGTTGTAATTATTAACGAAGAAAAAAGTTTTAATTCTGATGAGTGAACTTGAACAAACCACATTATGATTCCCAAAAATTTTTTAAAGTTTATTCAGTAATCTTTCCTTAAAAATGTCAAAGGAAGACGAAGAAGTGAATATGAAGTATTTGAGTTACCTTACAAATTCTGGTAAATATACGGATCCTGACGAGCCTTTCGCACTTCAGATTGATTTATCAGCTTTACCATAACCAGGAAAAAAAACTTGTATAAATACGATTTTGATGTTACTCCGATGTGTGAAAACCAGTTAAAATTTTTGAAGAAATTGAGTTTTTTCATCGTTTATGGGGAAAGGAACATATTGAGTCATCATTATAAGTAACCCCGAAAGCTGATCCTTTTCCTACAGTGTCACCATGGCTTGATGAACCAGATTCTTCAACTCCAACGCGCACCCCCGAAGCGACAGTGAGTAATCATTAGGAAAATTTGACTCCTTCTCTATGCCTTGCACCAAAGAAAAAGCGAAAACTAGCAACACTAGAACAAGCTCAGGAGTATTTAGAAATTATTTAACTTTGAAACTGAGATTGAGTTTGTTTGATTTTCATTTGGTTTTATTGTGTATAAAGATTTAAACTTGAAACTAAGATTAATATTTAATTGCTTTCATTTGGTGTTTTTATATATAAAAAATGTATAAATTAAAATTCTCTGCCTCTTAATGCTTCACTTATCGAGTTGCTAGGAAAAGGAGAGCATAAGAAATCATTTTGTAACCGAATGTTGGACAACTCTTCAATCAAAATACAAAAAAGAACTTTTTAAATCTCCGAAAAATAATGAAAATTTTTATCTCGTAAACTTGAGTTCCTATAGTCTTCAGGCTTCTGAACAAAATTAATCAACTCGTCGGGAGCAGTATTTTGATATGTTGCACGAATATGTTCAGACCATCCACTGAAGAGATACAGACATTTCTTTTTGGAAAAGCATCATTCTATACCAATTTTCTAACTTTTTGTTGCACGGTCCGAATTTAGTCTACTACTATTGCTGTTCTCAGTGCGCTACACTTTCTTAAACAAGTGGTCAGAACCTGTATATCAATGTTTTATGGAGATCAACATTTCAAGCGCAAAAAAATTCTCTTTAAGAGTTATTTTTTGGGTTAATCAAAGAAACGGGTTAGTTTTAATGGAAAAAATAGTACTCGGTTATACCTCTTTGAACTTTACATATATCCTAATTGTATCAGATAAAATATGAATTGATTTCACATTATTCATAAGGTATCCTATGAAAAGATATACATTTTTTTTGCTGAAATCGGTTTTCTAAATACAAAGCTATTGAAAATTTTTTAAAAATTGAAAGCAAATCAAGTTTGATTTTATGTGTTTTTGGCGGGAAAACAACTACAAAACAAATTTTGACGGAAAAATTTATTTTAACATGTTCAAACATTGTTGATTTAATCGAAATTTATATTTTGAAAAATTTGCTTTCTACTGGTAATTAACTTCCAAAATGTTTTTTTAAACATTTCTAATTGTTAATTTGAATTAATTTTGTTATGTTTTCTAGACATGAAAGAAATTTTCACGCTGTTGACAAAGAATTACCCGTTTTCACTTGCTACCGTTGTAAATTTAGCAGGGCTGAAGGAAACTTTCACGCTGTTGACAAAAAATTACCCGTTTTCACTTGCCACCATTGTAAATTTAGCAGTTTATTGCAATCAAAATTACAGCAGCATATTGAATCAGATAATCAAAAACTTAACAATTGATGTCGATATTGTCTGCTTGGTTTTTGAGAATTTTAAGATTTTAAGGATCACATGCAATCAGAGCATGGGCTACCTTTTTTGGATCAACAACATACATCACTCAGCAACCCCTCTAGCTCAACCACACAGGCAAGCGATATTGATAACTTTTCAGCTTCAATTGAATTTCATCAATCAGCCATGATAAATACCTTAATGACTTTTACTATTCCCAACCAAAATAATAAACATGATCTTAGCGAATTTATGACGTTAAGAAAAAATGAGAATCAAAGTTTAATTTCAGATAGAACTTGTAATGGACCCTGCAAAGTACAATTTTCGGTTAAACTTACTTTAATCAAGCATGCTACTGTTGTTTCGGACCAAAGCATGCATCAACTTTAAGACAAACGCGTTGAAATTTTCGCTTATTCTAAGATGACGCCCCTATATGGAAACGGTTTGTCTGATGAGTTATTTCGCGAAAAGCTTGGATCAATAGAAGCTGTGTTCCAGAATTTTTCAGCCCATAGTAGCGGTTGGGTTCTGCAGCGTATAAATGAGCTTTACATAAAAATCGGAAAAATTTTACCAATCAGAGGCTCTTTGTTTATACCTCTCCCTGCAAAAATAGCAAATTCACAACAATTAATCAATATTCGTAATCACAGCATTCACAATTGCTTTTTTTATATGCTACACTGCCGCCTATCATCTTAGATACAAGCGTGATCTAATTGTCGGGAGGTTAGTTGACCCTAAACCTGAAGAGACAGATCCACACACCTATACAAAGCCCGGAACGCATCAGGCATCTGATGATTTCATTATGCCTATGAACTTAAACATCATTCCTCAATTCGAGTGACTTAATAATGTTCAATTAAACGTGTTTCAATATCAAAAAGGAGATCTCATTCCAATGATTGTCTCAAAGTTTGAAAATTCAGATATTTTTGTGATGGATCTGCTTTTTTTATATGAACCCGGATTGCACCACTTTGTTTTTTATAAATGACCTGCTCCGATTTGTTTGTGAAGTTCGAAAGCAAAAATCGAAAGCAGAAAAATCGTGAAGTTCGAAAGCAGAGATCATGAACCAGCTGTAGTGATAATTCCGACAGCCGAAAATGGTTGCCACAAGTATAAGTATAAAAACTTTCATGCCCTCTGGTATGCACCTATTGTTATTCATTTTGACTTCAAATCGTTCCTGAATGCCGTTACAACATGTATGAACAACCCACAAATTCCTCAACTCGCTTTTTAGAAAAATATGAAAGGTACTCAATGGTTGCTGTTGATCACGAGTCCTCAGAACTATTTTTCTTTAGTCTTGATAGCTCTGAAATTTTTTAAAAAAACTTTATAAAAAAGTTACATCTGTTAGCCCGAGATGTTTACGTCTATAAACGGAAAGTGCCACGATATTTGGGAGATCGTAGCCAACTGTGTAAAGAAGTAACACTAACCTGTTGGATCTGTCAAGAAAACTTTAGTAAAGCAAAGAAAACTGCCCGAATCATTGTCACTCTTCGGGAAAACTTCTAGGATGGACCCACGACAATGTAAATTAGCGCGGAGAAACATAAATTAAATTCCAGTTGTTCGACTCAATTTGCAGAATTATGACTGGCATCATAAATGTCTAGCTGTAAAAGAGTGTGACTCGCGTAGTACAAAACAAGTCATTCCATCCACCGACGAGAAGTATATTTCACTAATTATTGGATTAGTTGTTAAAACCATCACATGAAAAGATCAAACCATACAAAATATTTTTGAGTAGCTTCGTTTTATAGATTCTTTCAAGTTTCTTAACTCATTACTACAAAAATTAGTTCCAATTTGCCTGACAACAAATTTACAATTCTGGAACACCACTTTCAAAACGTAAGCCAAATTTGTAGAACTCTCATACGCAGAAAAGGATTTTATCCTTATAATTACTTGGCCGATCGTAAAAAATTTGACGAAAAAAGAGTAACCGCCTCGCGAAAAGTGGGTGAATAGTTTAGACGGAGATAAAATTGCTTTTAATGCTGATAACTTGATTGTTTTCAAATCAACTTTCACTCAATTTAATTGCCAGAGCCTGCGCGACTATCATGACTTATATTTGTCATGTGACACATTGCTCCTAGCCTGTGTCTTTGAGGATTTTCGCTCTATCAGCTATGAAACATATGGCTTTGACTGCGCTCAACATTTCACTGCTTCTAATTTGGCGGGTATGTAAAGCTGATGTTGAATTGCTAACGGATCGAGATCATTAAGACATGGTTGAAAAAAAGATGCGAGGTGAAACTGCATCAATATTTGAAAAACGACAGTTCACTGCAAAAAACAGGCAATTGAACAAAACATTTAATGCAAGCAAAGATACTACATATGGTTTCATGGCTGATGCCAAAAACTTATACGGTAGAGTAATGCAAACTCACAAACTGCCTGCACGCCATTTCAAGACAATCGGAGTTAGAAATGAAAGAAATAATCATGAAAACGAAGATGTGAATTCCATGCCAATAGAAGAAATTTTAGCCTCTAATGACGATTCAGACTACGGTTATATTGTTGAGAATGATTTAAATACCCTCAATTGTTGCATGAAAGTCACTGTGACTATCCACTGGCACCCACTAAGGAAGTGGTTCGAAAAGATTGGTTAAGCAGATACCAAACAAATCTTTCAGAACAAATGAAAAACAATGAAAACTGTGGACCCGCAATAGGTAAAGTGAAAAAACTGCTACAGACTTTACATGATAAGATTGATTATATATTTCATTAAACTCCTGAAACTCTACGTGAAGCTTGGCCTTATTGTTACAAAACTGTATCGCATCGTAAAGTTCAAACAAGAATTGTGGCTCGAACCGTACATAACTCTAAATACAAACAAACGGAAAGCGGCAAAAAAAAGTTTGAAGAAGCCCTGTACAAATTATTGATCAATTTAATTCATGGGAAAATGTGTGAGTCAAAAAGAAATAGATTGAAAAACAAGATTTTACGAGATGTTGAAGAAGATACAATGGGAAATATAAATAAGTTTGATTTTGAATCCTAAAAAGATTTTGGTGAAGACATAGCTGCATTGACATTAGCGCCAACGAAAATCAGATGGGATTTACCCACAATTGTAGGAGCGTGTATACTAGAGCTAGCAAAGTTTGAGATGTACAAATTTCACTACGAGGTTATGAAGCCCAACTTCATCTGTCACCTCTTATACTCAGACACTGACAGCGTAATGTACGAATAAAAACGTACGAGAAACGTGAAATTTTGGAAAACTTCGACTTCTCCAATTATCCATCGGACCACTTCCTCTACAATGCAGATAATAGTTTTAACGTTTAGAGACGAATTCCGGGTGATATAATCACAGAATTCGTTGCATTGAAGCCAAAGCTTTATTCAATACTATCGCAAAGTAAGTACAATTCCTTCAAATTATCGGCTCAAAGTTGTTCAAAGAGTACTTTTTATTTTCGAAAATTTAAAAACTTCGAAATTTTTTTTTTTAAAAATTGAAAAAAAAGGTGACGAAAAGAAAGAATACATCCCCAGAACAATTTTGTTGTAACCAGCACAATTTTCACGTAAGGATCATTAAGTGCAAAAATTATACATTGGGAAAATTAGGGATCAATAATTTTACATAGGGATCATTAGCTATAAGAATTATACATACATAGGGATGGATCACTAGGTATAAATATTTTACATAGGGATCGTTAGGTATAACTAATTTACATAGGGATCATTAGGTATAAATATTTACAAAGGGATCATTAGGTTAATCTATACCCAATGATCCCTGTAGGGATCATCCCGCCCCCCTTCGATCCCAGTGTCGCATATCTATACTACTGTCAGTGCACTTAAGTAAACAGAAAAATAAAAAGCTTGTGTAAAAACTGGCCTAATATACAGTTCTGGATCACATAGGAAAATTCAAATCACTTTCGAAACTACGATTTTTGCTCGCATTTTGCACCATTTGTCTTACGACAGCTTATTTTGCCTTCTTTACAGCAATTGAATTTAAATGATCTATAACTGAAATGAGAAAAACTGCACATAAAAAAAATAAAAGTGAGGTCGGACATTTTTGCAAAAAAAAAGTAGAAAAAATCATAAAAACCATCCCCAACATCAATCGCCCCTACGTCATTGACTAATTATAGTTTAAAAGCCTGCTACCTTAGAAGTAAGGTTATATGCGGATGCTGTCTTCCAAATACCAACCAATTATTCATTTACTGGTTTTTATCAAACACCTGCTTCACGCGCAGTAATAATGTCACGAATTATGCAGTTGGCATAGAAAAAATGTGGATTCGTAACAAACATATTTAAAATAAAGAAACAATTAAAAGAAAAATTTCAAAAGAAAATTAGGAAGCATTTATGACCGACAATTTTTGATAAATTTAAACTGATGTGAGAAAACCAGATCAAAATTTTATGTCAAAGGGAAATTTGATAAGTAAATTTCTTTTTGAAATTTGGTAGTTGAACACTTTTTTGTGACTTTCACACTTTCGCTATTCGATAGTGGAGTTTGCCTTCTTGTTAACAAAGAAAATGATCTGAACTTGAAAAGAAATTAAAAGTCAAACCGCGAAAAAGTAAATTTCAGCATGACAAAGATCAAACCTTCATGACCAATAACAGAGCGTCGTTTAACCACTTTATCAGTGATTGCTCTGTTATATTGCGTTGTTCTATGTCATTTAGTGTCCAAAAAAAATTTTAAATTCGCAGCTAAAAATTTCTGGTATGATTGATTTAAGTTAGGGAGCTCAAATTGGTTGCAATATTAAGTTGAGTAATCAAATTATGAATTAAACACTGCATATTCCAATCTAAAAACAAAATAGAAGCAAGTCTGTACAGAATTGATCCATGTATGTTTTAAACAGCGAATAAAGAACCATTTTAACTACACATTTAGTTTATTTTTGAGCTGTAAAATTTAAGCCAGTGTGAGCTAGTAACTTGTTGCTCATAACATTGTCTTCGGACTTATAGATAAATGTTATCAAGTCTTATATTTTTCAGTTACAAGCTATCGTTTCCAAATAATTTCTGTTTGTGCTTCAAATCAAAACTGTAATATGTTTAGGAAACAAATGTCTTACCAAAATATTTTGAACAACCTTTAGAAACATTCAAAAATATCAAGCGTCATTTTAGATGTTGATGATTTGAGAGCTAAAAGAGCAGCAAACCTGCAAGTTTAAAAAGACAACAGCGTAAACACAGATTCTCACTTGCCAACTATGGCACAACACGCCAGGGGTGGACTTAAAAGGATCTAGCTATATCGACTATCTGAACACCTTGAGAATTTATTTGCGCTATCCATCTTTTATCAATTTGGTTGAGATAAACAGATTGACAAAATTTTCCAAAACTTTTTGAAGCGCGCCCCCTAACAGGATCCGATTTGTCTGTAGAAAAAAAAACTAGAATGATGCCAAAAAAAAAGTTTTTTATTTGTCATAATTATTAATGGCGTGCTCACGGTCTACTATTGACAGGCATCGTGTAATTTCTGAAATTCAACGATGAGTAGTTATTTGACTGTTGTCTACTTCCTTCTCTAGGTTCATCGAACAATGACTGCTAAAAATTTGTACATATGTAGCTATGGTCTCGATCTGTAAGTCCATATAAGTCCTGGTATGATCTGTTGTCTTCTCTCGAACATATGAAGTGTTTTCATCGATGTATGACCGTTTCCTAGAAAATGGACCACAAACTATGAACTCGTTAGGTGTATGGCCACCATTTTGATGCACTTCCTTTTGCTTTTGCTGTTTATACCGTGTAAAGAGCTTTCCGTGGAGTGTAGTAGTATAAATGTATGGCGACAAACTAGCGCTGTGTCCACAATGAGCACCAGTCGTTTTCTGTATTCGTCTGAGTTGGCTGTTGTGGTCTGTCTGGTGGGCTTGGCTACTGTCTTGGCTGTTGAGGCAATTTTCCTCCTCGTACCCCAGTGGGTCAGATAGTCTATCAGTCCAATGTAGTATATCTCCCCATTTTCTTTGTCTGATATAAAAAAAAAGCTTTCGCAACAGAAAATAAACAAACACTCCTAAATATCCGCAGCGACCTGCACATGAATATAGTGATTGGTGTTAGTTTCTACTGCACAAAACTCTCTTTTTAAGGGAGTCATTTCATTTGTTTTGAGTCGAAAGCCTTAAGTTAACAAACTTCGCTGCTCCCCAACGTTTTGGAAGTTTGAAAGTAAAACCTTCTGATTGAAGCCAAAAAAGTTTTATTGGGCGTCCAGATATGAAAACGAAACCGAAGAACATTTTTCAAAAAAACTTGGCCACCAGATCTAAGAGAAGGACCGAAATGCTAAATAGAATGAAGCAAAACGCAAAAAAAAACTCGAATTTGTTGAATTTTTTAATTTGATAGAATTATAATGTCAGTAAAGGATGGAAACTACGGCAAAAAAGTTAATTAAGATACAACGCTAATTAAGTTCAACGTCGATAAATCAGCGAACCGAACAAACTTCTTAGGCACCAGCCCAAAAAAAAACACCCAATGGAGTCACCTCCTTTTTTTTCCTGTGGTCACTCACATTTTAGTCAGGGCACCCATTCGGAGAAGATTAACTTCTCATACGATTACATAGTAAAATTTCCTCATAAAAAATATCGCTGAAACAAAAACCCATAATTATATAGAATGATAAAAGTAAAATTAAAATTAAGTATTGAAATGAAACTAACTTCTATTAGAGAGAACAGCATAAATGCCTTCCTGCATGACTAGTTCTCCCAAACTGGGGAAGCTGCCTGTGATGGAGCACTCCCTATCTGCACCTGCTAGCATCTCCCCATTTATACATACTCCCTCCACCTCGTAACTCGTCTCCTCGCCACCCGATAGCGTCGGCAGCAGATTTTGATTCCTGATCAAACTCAACTAATTTTAAGCTATTCAGAAAACTAAAAGCAAGCAAATAATATAAGTAGAGCTCCAATTGAAAAATCGTAAGGACTCACATTTTTAATTGTAAGGCCTTCCGTTAGATTCGATAGCATCAGATAAATCGTTAAGCAAAAAATCACCGCGTAAAATGACTGAAAAACTACCCGAATGTCTATGCGAACGTCATTGCTTGCATGCACTAAATAATTACGAATTGTACGGCCATTTCTCAGGTTTCGGTTTCTGTTGTATTTTGGTGGGAATTTTAGAAAAAACTTGTTAACAGAAAAAATTACGGTAAAAATTCTTAGCAGTTTTTTACCTGCTGATGGAGAAGTAGAGAGAAGCTGCTGGGTGCGAGTCACGGGAGAGTCCCCGGCCTGCAGTGGCTCCCGATCCAAACCGCCAAATTTGTTGAAGGACTTCTTCAGTTCGAACTGGCCATTCGTTTGGGATCCTCCTTGCGGTAGAGATGATGCCATGTCACCCGGAAGAAAGGTGTCGTCCCAGAGCAAAAACTTGATTGCATTTTATATTTGCACGCATCGCGGGCATGGAGAGCAACAATTAACAACAGAGCTTTTCATCTAGAATTAACTAGTGTTCAAATTTTGTTCTTAGATTAAATTGCTTTGCTTTATTTCGATAGTCCGCATTGAATATTGAAAAAAAGGTCCAAAATGAGTTTCTAGCAGTCGTCACAAAGTGGAATTTTAGAACAGTCCAAGTTGACTTCAGGAACTTATTTTTTTTGAAACAATAAGTCTGATTGCAGATGAACAAAGTAGTTTATTATAAACTATAAAGAGAAGGAACAATGGTACTTAACCATCTGAAAAATAACCAAAACGAAAGTCAAGGGGGGTAAAGTTTTATCAACAACAGACTTCTTGCTTTAGATGAAAATAATTAAAAGGGATTGTACACAGGCAAATCATGGCTCGTTCTGCAATTCATGAGTTTGTCTCTGTTTGCCGTTAATATCATTAGAAAAGTATTCAATCAATCTTCACAACTTTATTGATATTCTAATAAAGAGGCGGGTATTCCCAACATAAAGGCGTTTATTTCATGTGAACCAATGTAATGTAAACCTGAATGTCTGAGTTAAGTTTATCAAGAACTTCCTTTCGCACTCCTCTCCTATGAACAGATGTTCCTTCTGCCAAACAAAACCCATGTCTCAGAATGAAGAGGAGGTCGTGCGGTGGAGGAGTGGGTCAGTGGTGTCTAAGGGGTCCAGTCCTGCGGAAGCTGCTGCAGCTACTGAGAATACAGTTGCTGCGGCTCCAGTGACGTCAGCAAAAGAGTCACTCTTGACCTTGACACTATCTTTTTCCAATATCTTGCTTTTATTCTCGGAACCCTAAAGCAAACAATAATTTTGCTTATTCATTCGGCTACAAATCGACTTTTTTTTGCTTGACATATGAGAACTTAACTAGTTTCTCGTTAAGATAATAACTAATTCCCATATAACGAAGTTTTGATAGTTGTAGGCTTGGTAAATTTATCTAATCGAGTCTCAAATTTCTAATTGCCTTATCGATCAACAAATAACTTCAATACAAATTTACACACTCAAATTTGCAAATAGTTTACCAATGATTGATTTTTTTTCAGCTGAAATACAACTTTTTCGGCCTGTTTCAAAACATTAAAATTTGCGACAGTTATTAAAAACTATTTATAACCATATATGTAGTGCTTTCCATGCACTCAATGCTTTATACATATTAAACAATTAACCATCAGAATGGATCAAAATGCTTGAAGCGTTATGCGATCTCGGAAAAAACCTTCGAAATAAATTCTGCGCAAGCACACTTCTAAAAGCAGGAAAACATTTCAAGTACAAAAAAGGTGAGGGTCTTTTCTTTAAGTCTTAAGGTTCACAGTAATGACCCACGAAAGTGGCGATAAGAGTGGTCATCGCACAGAGCAAGTAAAGCGGCGCTCAAGAACTTATAAAAGTATAGAGGGCGGAAAAGCAATATGAAATTTCGTGTGAGGCTGAAACCATTATATAAACTGACGTATTTATTCCGACTTTTGAAAAAAATAACGAATATAGACAACGGAAACTCAAAAAAAAATCGAAAAGCGGTGAAAACAGATATTTAAGCGAAAAACCTGTCTTTAAAAATGGCAATAAGAAAAAATATATTTTTTTAAAAACGAGGCCAACACTCAGAATACTCTGCATAACGTTTTCCAAACTTTGAGCCGAAGTGCAGGAAGATCCAGCTGGGAAAACATATTACATAGAGATCAAGAAAGCATGCAAATCACGCGCCACAGATTTCTGGATACTATGATAGAGACAGAAATATATCTTGAAACAACGAAACACTATTGTAAGTCAGAATTGGGCGTACTTGGAGTCTCAAAATACTTCCAATAAAACAATCACATTCACTTTTTCTATCAGTCTTTATCTAGAGCGGAATACACTTTTGAGCCACACAAATTCCTGATAGCTCGGCAAACTGAACAGATTGAAAGCGAACACAAATTTCACGCGTGTCAAGGTCATCGGAAAGAAAATTTACCAACTCACATTTCAGAAAAATTTGATGTAATCAAGAGAAAAAGTAAATCTGGTCAAATCTGGTAAATCTGGTCATATAACGAAGTTTTGATAGTTGTAGGCTTGGTAAATTTATCTAATCGAGTCTCAAATTTCTAATTGCCTTATCGATCAACAAATAACTTCAATACAAATTTACACACTCAAATTTGCAGATAGTTTACCAATGATTGATTTTTTTTCAGCTGAAATACAACTTTTTCGGCCTGTCTCAAAACATTAAAATTTGCGACAGTTATTAAAAACTATTTATAACCATATATGTAGTGCTTTCCATGCACTCAATGCTTTATACATATTAAACAATTAACCATCAGAATGGATCAAAATGCTTGAAGCGTTATGCGATCTCGGAAAAAACCTTCGAAATAAATTCTGTGCAAGCACACTTCTAAAAGCAGAAAAACATTTCAAGTACAAAAAAGGTGAGGGTCTTTTCTTTAAGTCTTAAGGTTCACAGTAATGACCCACGAAAGTGGCGATAAGAGTGGTCATCGCACAGAGCAAGTAAAGCGGCGCTCAAGAACTTATAACAGTATAGAGGGCGGAAAAGCAATATGAAATTTCGTGTGAGGCTGAAACCATTATATAAACTGACGTATTTATTCCGACTTTTGAAAAAAATAACGAATATAGACAACGGAAACTCAAAAAAAAATCGAAAAGCGGTGAAAACAGATATTTAAGCGAAAAACCTGTCTTTAAAAATGGCAATAAGAAAAAATATATTTTTTTAAAAACGAGGCCAACACTCAGAATACTCTGCATAACGTTTTCCAAACTTTGAGCCGAAGTGCAGGAAGATCCAGCTGGGAAAACATATTACATAGAGATCAAGAAAGCATGCAAATCACGCGCCACAGATTTCTGGATACTATGATAGAGACAGAAATATATCTTGAAACAACGAAACACTATTGTAAGTCAGAATTGGGCGTACTTGGAGTCTCAAAATACTTCCAATAAAACAATCACATTCACTTTTTCTATCAGTCTTTATCTAGAGCGGAATACACTTTTGAGCCACACAAATTCCTGATAGCTCGGCAAACTGAACAGATTGAAAGCGAACACAAATTTCACGCGTGTCAAGGTCATCGGAAAGAAAATTTACCAACTCACATTTCAGAAAAATTTGATGTAATCAAGAGAAAAAGTAAATCTGGTCAAATCTGGTAAATCTGGTCATATAACGAAGTTTTGATAGTTGTAGGCTTGGTAAATTTATCTAATCGAGTCTCAAATTTCTAATTGCCTTATCGATCAACAAATAACTTCAATACAAATTTACACACTCAAATTTGCAGATAGTTTACCAATGATTGATTTTTTTTCAGCTGAAATACAACTTTTTCGGCCTGTTTCAAAACATTAAAATTTGCGACAGTTATTAAAAACTATTTATAACCATATATGTAGTGCTTTCCATGCACTCAATGCTTTATACATATTAAACAATTAACCATCAGAATGGATCAAAATGCTTGAAGCGTTATGCGATCTCGGAAAAAACCTTCGAAATAAATTCTGTGCAAGCACACTTCTAAAAGCAGAAAAACATTTCAAGTACAAAAAAGGTGAGGGTCTTTTCTTTAAGTCTTAAGGTTCACAGTAATGACCCACGAAAGTGGCGATAAGAGTGGTCATCGCACAGAGCAAGTAAAGCGGCGCTCAAGAACTTATAACAGTATAGAGGGCGGAAAAGCAATATGAAATTTCGTGTGAGGCTGAAACCATTATATAAACTGACGTATTTATTCCGACTTTTGAAAAAAATAACGAATATAGACAACGGAAACTCAAAAAAAAATCGAAAAGCGGTGAAAACAGATATTTAAGCGAAAAACCTGTCTTTAAAAATGGCAATAAGAAAAAATATATTTTTTTAAAAACGAGGCCAACACTCAGAATACTCTGCATAACGTTTTCCAAACTTTGAGCCGAAGTGCAGGAAGATCCAGCTGGGAAAACATATTACATAGAGATCAAGAAAGCATGCAAATCACGCGCCACAGATTTCTGGATACTATGATAGAGACAGAAATATATCTTGAAACAACGAAACACTATTGTAAGTCAGAATTGGAGTACTTGGAGTCTCAAAATACTTCCAATAAAACAATCACATTCACTTTTTCTATCAGTCTTTATCTAGAGCGGAATACACTTTTGAGCCACACAAATTCCTGATAGCTCGGCAAACTGAACAGATTGAAAGCGAACACAAATTTCACGCGTGTCAAGGTCATCGGAAAGAAAATTTACCAACTCACATTTCAGAAAAATTTGATGTAATCAAGAGAAAAAGTAAATCTGGTCAAATCTGGTAAATCTGGTCATATAACGAAGTTTTGATAGTTGTAGGCTTGGTAAATTTATCTAATCGAGTCTCAAATTTCTAATTACCTTATCGATCAACAAATAACTTCAATACAAATTTACACACTCAAATTTGCAGATAGTTTACCAATGATTGATTTTTTTCAGCTGAAATACAACTTTTTCGGCCTGTTTCAAAACATTAAAATTTGCGACAGTTATTAAAAACTATTTATAACCATATATGTAGTGCTTTCCATGCACTCAATGCTTTATACATATTAAACAATTAACCATCAGAATGGATCAAAATGCTTGAAGCGTTATGCGATCTCGGAAAAAAACCTTCGAAATAAATTCTGTGCAAGCACACTTCTAAAAGCAGAAAAACATTTCAAGTACAAAAAAGGTGAGGGTCTTTTCTTTAAGTCTTAAGGTTCACAGTAATGACCCACGAAAGTGGCGATAAGAGTGGTCATCGCACAGAGCAAGTAAAGCGGCGCTCAAGAACTTATAACAGTATAGAGGGCGGAAAAGCAATATGAAATTTCGTGTGAGGCTGAAACCATTATATAAACTGACGTATTTATTCCGACTTTTGAAAAAAATAACGAATATAGACAACGGAAACTCAAAAAAAAATCGAAAAGCGGTGAAAACAGATATTTAAGCGAACAACCTGTCTTTAAAAATGGCGATAAGAAAAAATATATTTTTTTAAAAACGAGGCCAACACTCAGAATACTCTGCATAACGTTTTCCAAACTTTGAGCCGAAGTGCAGGAAGATCCAGCTGGGAAAACATATTACATAGAGATCAAGAAAGCATGCAAATCACGCGCCACAGATTTCTGGATACTATGATAGAGACATAAATATATCTTGAAACAACGAAACACTATTGTAAGTCAGAATTGGGCGTACTTTGAGTCTCAAAATACTTCCAATAAAACAATCACATTCACTTTTTCTATCAGTCTTTATCTAGAGCGGAATACACTTTTGAGCCACACAAATTCCTGATAGCTCGGCAAACTGAACAGATTGAAAGCGAACACAAATTTCACGCGTGTCAAGGTCATCGGAAAGAAAATTTACCAACTCACATTTCAGAAAAATTTGATGTAATCAAGAGAAAAAGTAAATCTGGTCAAAAGTCAGCTACCGGCCTCCTGTAAAACCGGTCTAAGATCAGGGTGCCTGTCTATGAAAAATTAAATTGCCATCATTCAAGATTGAGGTATCGAAAACAGAGTTCATAAAAAAATCGATAATGTGTTCGGAAACATAAAAACAGCTGAGTATTTTGCAAATAATTCTTCGCGGGAATTCAAAAAACACCAAGCGAATTGGAAAATTTGGGACAAAAAAGTTTTGGTTGGCGGGTATTGAAAATTTTTAGGGTGCATGATGTATTTTCAACGCAAAAAAACTCTGTTTGCATTAATAACTAACACATCATTTTTTAATTCAACTCCCCGTTAAAAGCGGTTGATATTCTTGAGGTAGTGGGGTTCTACGATCGTAGCTATAAAAAGAAATTTCACTTTCATGCAACGTGCTACAAAAGTATTACATATTTACAATAAGTAAGTGGTCAAAAATTCTAAAAATTTCTCAAGTTATATCGAAACGTATCGTTATATTGTTACACTTGCGAATAGCAAGCGTTGTCAAATTGGAATATAGACTTTATTTCGGGTTAAGAACTAGTTTAACAAAATAAGTTGAAACAAATTTGATGCTGCTATGTTGCTGACATGCTCAATTTCATGAAAACTCAACTTAAATACCGGGTACTTGTTTGTTATTTCTAGAACTCAAACAACTGTAAGTATAATTTTTTTTTTGAGCTATAAAATTCTGTGAACCGAAGGCAACAAGCGCCAATACAATGAGACCATCTCAGACAGCGATAAAATGTGACGACTATGTGATTCTTTTTCTCCCGAAAATTGGCCTTGATTTGCCACAACAAAATAGGTTATATGACGTAGGTTATCATCAACGGGCAATTTCGTTCTACTTAGCTGTAGCATTGTTGCACAGGAAAATACGATTACGTCTCAAATGGCATAATTCCCAAATGGCATAAAAATAAAAAATTTCCCAATTGGCATAAATTTCATGCAACAGTTGCTTTGGAAAAATCGAGAAAAATTTTTTCGTGAACAATGTGAGAAAATTAGTCAAATTGTCAATTCAAATGTTGATTGACATTTTATCGTTAAAAAAGTGCAACGTGCTTCAAAAGTTCACAAGGTGTTACAGGTATTTACAAAAATCCTGTGTTCAAAAAATTCTAAAGTCTTAAGTTATATCAATTTGTATCGTTAAATTGTTACACTTGCAATTAGAGGGCGTTATTGAAACGGAATATAGACTTTTTTGAGTTAACAACTAGTTTAACAAAATTATTTGAAACTATAATGATGCTGCTACGCTGCTGACATGCTCCATTTCATGAAAAATCGCACTTAAATACCGGGTACTAGTTTGCTATATCTAGAACTCAAATAATTGTATGTATAAGTTTAGTTTTGATAATAATTTTCAACTGATAGTTTCACGGTTTCATGGTTTTCGACTGCAGCTCTGTCGGATTAGTTTCCAAACTATGTAATCTATTTTGCAGAACCTACTTAAAGAGCTATCGTGAATCCTATGTAGGCGTTACATTATTTTTTTCCTATCTGTTTTAATTGATGAAATTTTTCGGCTCATTTCAGCTTCAATTCTGTCGGCTTATTTACCAAATATTTCCTGAAAATGTCCGGTAGTACTTTAGAAAACAGATAGGAAAATCGGAGATTAGTGAAAGATCTCGTCCGCGTTAGAGTCAAGATTAGAAGAGTATGTTTTTGCTCTTTCACACATGTTTTTTCACAACAAGGCATGAACGAAAAATGAAATATTAGAACGCATGAGTGAAAACACAAATCATTTGCCTTTTTTCACAATTTACGGGGCTCTTTTTTTGAAAGAAGCCCGATTATAACATTTGAAAGAGCAAAAACAAACAAAAAGAGCAAAAAACACACTCTTCAGCAGTTAGAACATAGTTGAACATGGCCTCGGGAAAAAGAGCGAAAAACATCATCTTCAACAGTTAGAACATAGTTAAAGATTTCCTCGGGCAGAAGAGCCGCCATCGGGCCCTTCTTGCCCTCAAGCCAAGCTTTTTTTCCCTTGGGCATCTTTCATCTGTTCTAACTACTACAAAGAACCAGAAAGGTGAACGAGTAAGGATCTATTGTAATCTATAAGCTTTTTTTCGATGCATGCTAAAAAATTTTGCTGGCAAACTTTCAAACTCTTAAAAAAGCTCCAGATTGCAAGGTCAATTTTGTAGGTTTGAAAGCTTTGCATATTTTCCTCAGTCCAAAAGCTCTTGAAAAGGGTATATAAAAATCGATGATTGTGAATAGTAGGACTTTGTTCAGAAGGACGAGGCCACTATTGTTAGAAACAATTAGAAGTACATGAAAAACATCATAGGAATGCCTTCATACAACTTGTTATTCAAAAAGTTTGATAGCAGTTACGAAAAACGGTGCAGCATCACTACTGCGCAAAAGTGACTATGGGAAAATCAATTACAAAAAAATAAGAACGCTGATGACGTTGCTGAACTATAAAATTCTGTGAACCGAAGGCAACAAGCGCCAATACCAGGAGACTACCTCAGATGAGGATAAAATGTGACAGCTATGTGCCTCTTTGTCTCACGAAAAGAGAAGCTTCTGCAAGAAAAAAGCCCTGTACATGTAACAACTTTACAACTGCAAAGAGCTGCTTAATTAACTAAGCTTTGAACTTTATTAGCTGCTTAGTTATTGGCATTGAGCTGTCACGTCAAAGTTTTAGATAACATGACGTAGGTTACCATCAATCGGACGATTTCGTTTTGATGAGCTGTGGCCTTGTTGCACAGGAAAACATTCATATTTTATTATACTTCTGTTTTTCTTCGCTCTTATTGCTTATATTTCTATTTAAGTTGAACTTTTCCTTTTTCAAAGATTTCAGTTTCAGTTAGCATTGTTTCTGCAACTTCGGCGTCAACTGCAGACAGATTAATTTGCTTAACAATAGACAAGCCTACGGCTCGTATTTTCAAAAACCAGTGTTTCTTGCTCTTGTTTATATACTCTCAAATCTAGTTTCTGCCACTTCCGCGTTAGGTAGAAAATAAACTTAACTTGAAAGTCTGCTTTCACCAATTAAAGCAATAAAATTTTGCTTTTCAAACAATTGAAATTTCAAATAATTTGAATATTAAAAAAATATATACTTTCATATGAAACATTTAGTTGACATTAAAAAAATCTTTCTTGCAGCAACTTTAAAGTCTAACTTAATAATAAACCAGAAATCATAGATTTAACGGAAACTTGGTGCAATGATGACACCATGATAGCAGCCAATCACCCCCGCATGATAACCTGTAACAAAACAAGAAAAAGAGGAAGGGTTGGTCAGGACTCATCTAAACAGATTTTTTCTTAAAATCATAATAAGCAAACTGAAATTTTAAGCGTGTCAACATATTTTTTCAGTTTTTCGTCATGAAGATTTTATTAACCCCAAATTAGCCCAATGACAGTTTTTTGTCGGGTTTTTTCAACCACACAACCTCATCAAACCTCAAATTCGATAATCTACATCAAAATTTTGAGGTTTTCATTTGGTAACGCTGCGACGTGATGTCTTTGCAGCCTTTTCGAATTAGGAAATCATGATCATGCACATATTAAAGCTAAAAACTGATATCCCAGTGACTCAAGAGACAGAACAATCAAAAACATAGAACCATTTACTCTTTGCAATTATGATTGCAATTGCCTTGCAATAAAAACAGATATTGTTGATCATGATTCAATTTGGTAAACATCTGAAGAGCTAATAGCTGAAATAACCCCGAACCATGATATACAACGATGATCCAATTAACCAACTTAAGAAGTCGGAACTTCAAATAGATAAAAACTTCAGGTTTTACCAGCGAACAAACTATCAAGAGAAAAGCCAAGTGCGGTAAGATTTCCTAGAACTGGAACTCCTGCTGCAAAAAAAAACTTGAATCAAGCAATTTTTCGATAATTTTTGCCTAAATTTTGAAAACAGCGGTACGAAAACAAAATTGAATTAAGAAAGATGAATTTAAAGTTTTCAAGGTGGTGAGAAATCAAATCCGGAAAAAAACTGAGTAGAACTCTACCAAAGACTAAAAAATTGAATAACTTGTGTGAAAAGTAGAAAAACAGCTACCGAAAAGTAAATTCAAACGAAAGATTAAAAATCCCCGAAAAAATTTCTAATGTCCAAGTTTTTCAGACCAATAACAATGTTCAGAATAACTCAAGAGGACTTTTATTCCATAAGAAGTTTTTCGTAAAGAGCATGAACCCAACACTACCAGAGTATCTGCGCACCCTGTTTAATAACCGTTTGAGTAAAAAAATCCAGATATGCTAAAAAAACGGTGTAGTTTCATTTCGTTTAACATGTCCAAGGCATGAACCAAGCAATTATAGGCCAATTTACTTACACCCAGTAATAGGCAAAGTTTCCGAAACAATTTTAAATGCTCGGATTTATAAAAAAAATCGGACTAAATCACATATATTGTCTCAATACAAGTAAGTGTAGATTTAGGGTAACACAAACACTATCGATGCTATTGTTGCAGTAGTGACAATTCTTCTTGAATGATTGAAAAAAAGAACCTCATTGCTCATTTATTCATCCATTTAGGGCATTCGATACAGAAAGTGACAAATTTCTACTCCACAAGTTTTATCGGTATGGTTTATGGGGACCTACTTTTATAATTGAATTGCACTTTTGAAATTAGAATTCGATCATGTTTTTTGCACCTGTACACTTTCGCTGTTCGATTGTGGATTTTGCTTTACTTTTAGCAAAGGAAATGAACTGAATTTTAAAAGAAATCAAAAGTCAAGTCGCAAAAAAAGTAAATTTGAGCCTGAATAAATTTTAGGATTTCTACTGAAAAACAAATCATCACGACCTATTTAATAATCTAAACTATGTTTATCGACTCTTAATTACCGTAAGCTATAAAAATTATGTTTACCGTCGCGTGACCACTTTATCAGGTGATTGATTTGTTATATTGAACTGCTCGTCCTTTTCGAGAAAAATTTTAACTTCACACTGAGGAAAATTTCTGGAATGATTGATTTAAATTAGGGAGCTCAAATTGGATGCAATATTAAGTTAAGTAATCAAATTATGAAATAAACACTGCATTTCCGATCTAAAAACAAAATAGAAGCAAATTTGTACAAAATTAATCAATGTATCTTTTAAACAGCAAATAACGAACCATTTTAACTACACATTAAGTTTATTTTTGAGCTGTAAAAAATTATGATAGTGTGAGCTAGTAAATTGCTGCTCATAACATTTTTTTCCAATTTAGATAAATGTTATCAAGATTTATAGTTTTCAGTTACAAGAGAGGGTTTCTAATTATCTTCTCTGTGTCAAATTGTAATCTGTTTAGGAATGAAAAGTCTTAAAAAGGTAATTTGAACAGCTTTTTGAAACATTCAAAGATAATCAAGCGTCACTCTAGATGATGTTTTGAGCGCTACAAGAGGTGTAAAACTGCAAGTTTCGGAAGATAACATTGTAAATACAGATTCTCACTTGCCAACTATGGCACAGTGTATCAGGGGTGGATTTACAAAGAGGATCTCGGGGTTCGACTATCTGAACACCTTGAAATACGATATTGCCACATCAATTTATGTTGGGAATATCAATTTGGTTTACCGAATTTTCCAAAAATTTTTTGAAATTCCGCCCCTCAACAGGATTCGATTTTTCTCTAACAAATATTAAATTACTAGAATGATGCCAAACAAGACAAAACTTTATACAGTATGATTATTGTCAGCGTGCTCAGTTTGATATTGACAGACATCGTACAATTTATGACATTCAACGATGAGTTCTTATTTGACTGTTGTCTGCTTCCTTCTCTAGTTTCATCAAAAATTAACTGCAATAATTAATTATGTACATCTGTAACACGTATGATCTGCTGTCTTTTCTCGAGCATATGATGTGTTATAATTGTATATGACCGTTTCCTAGAGTAAGGAGCACAAACTATGTCCTCGTTAGATGTATGGCCACCATTTTGATGCACTTCCCATTGCTTTCGCTGTTTATACCGTGTAAAGTGCTTTCCGTGAAGTGTAGTAATATTAATTTATGGCACCAAACTATGGCTTGTGCTAGTGTATGACTGTGTCCATAAAGTGCACTAGTCGTTCTCCGTAGTCGTCTGGGTTGGCTGTTGTGGTCTGTCTGGTGGGCTTGGCTACTGTCTTGGCTGTTGATGCCATCTTCCTCCTCGTACCCCAGTGGGTCAGACAGTCTATCAGTCCAATGTAGTAGATCTCCCTGTTTTCTTTGTCTGAAAATACAAAATTATTCGGAACAGAAAATAAATACACAAATACTCCTATGTTTAGAGTATTTGTGATACTTTTTTTGTATTATTAAAATAAAAAATTTTTTGGCTTTCAACCAGAAAGTTTTGCTTTCAAGCTTACAAATACTCCTAAATATACGCAGCGACCTGCACATGAATTTATTGATTGGTATTAGTTTCTTTTGCACAAAACTCTTTTTTTAGGTGAGTCATTTCATTTGTTTTGATTCAAAACCCTAAAGTTACCATACTTCGCCGCTCCTCAGCGTTTTGGAAGCTTGAAAGCAAAACTTTCTGGTTGAAAGCCAAAAAAGTATTATTGGGGGTCCAGATATAAAACAAAACTGAAGAACGATTACGTCTCAAATGGCATAATTCCCAAATGGCATAAAAATGAAAAATTTCCCAAATGGCATAAATTACATGCAACTGTTGCATTGAAAAAATCGAGATCAATTTTTTCGTGAAAAATGTGGGAAAAAAAGTCAAATTGTCAATCCAAATGTTGATTGACATTTTATCTTAAAAAAATTGTAGAATTTTTTTCATCAAAAGCAAGAAGCGTAAGCTTGCGGTTATTAATAAGCTTCTTGTGGTCAACTTTTTTGACAATTTGTTGCGTAAATTTGTTTGGAAGCAATTAATTCCAAATCTTGTTCACATGCTTTCGTTCCTGACAAAATGTTAGAATTAGAAATTGATAGAAAATGTTTAAATTACAATGAAAACTTGAAATTTATGCCATTTGGGAAAAGTTTCCATCTTTATGCCATTTGGGAATTATGCCATTTGGGAAGTTACCTGAAGAACACTTTTCAAAAAACTTGGCCACCAGATCTGAGAGAAGGAGCGGAATGCTAAATAGAATTGGTTGAATTTATTAACTCGATAGAATTATAACGTGAAAAAAGGTATAGAAACCGCGGCAAAAATTAATAAAGAAACAACGCCAAATAAATACAACCACGATAAATAATCAAACCGAACAAATGTGAACAATACATTTAAAATCAAGTATTGAAATTAAACTAACTTCCATTAGACAGAATGGCATAGACGTCTTCCTTCATGTCCAGTTCTCCCAAACTGGGGATGCTACCTGTGATGGAGCACTCCTTAACAGCACCTGCTAGCATCTCCCCATCTATACACACTCCCTCCACCTCGTCATTCGTCTCCTCGCCCCCCGATAGAGTCGGCAGCAGATCCGGGTTCCCTGATCAAACTCACTTAATTTTCAACCTACTCTGAAAACTAAACGCAATTAAATAATGTAGCAGCACTTAAATGCTTAGGATTCGAGAGCAAAATTAGAGCTCCAAGTGAAAACTTGTAAGGACTTACATTTTAAATTGTAAGGCCTTTCGTTAGATTTATCAGCATCAAATAAATCGTCAAATAAAAAAACGGCGGAAAATCTTTAAAATCATCACTGAAAAACTACCCAAAGACGTACGCGAACTTCATTGCTTGCATACACTAAATAATGACGAAATGTATGGCCAATTTTCATGCTTCAGTTCAGGGGCGGATCTAGGGTTTTCTCGAGGGGGGGGGGGCGGATTTTCAAAAAACTCCAAGTTTTGTCTACTTTTTTTTAAAAGTTTTTTTAGGTCGACCAAACTAAATTTCTGAGCTCTCCTGATGACCCTGTTGTGGCCAAATTTTCAACGCAGCCGGCAAGTTTTTGAAAAAAAGGCCAAAAAAGCCCCCTGTTTCAGTTCCTGTTTTTTTGGTGAGAATGGTAAAACGTGTTAAAAATACAGAAAAAAAATCTTAGCAGTTATTTACCAGCTGATGGAGAAGTAGAGAGAAGCTGCTGGGTGTGAGCTACGGGAGGGTCCCCGGCTTGCAGTGGCTCCCGATCCAAACCGCCAGATCGGTTGAACGAGCTCTCCAGTTCGAACTGTTCATTTGTTGGGGATCCTCCGTGCGGCTGAGATGACGCCATGTCATCCG
Source organism: Symsagittifera roscoffensis (assembly GCF_963678635.1). NCBI lineage: Eukaryota > Metazoa > Xenacoelomorpha > Acoela > Convolutidae > Symsagittifera > Symsagittifera roscoffensis. The sequence goes on along the minus strand of NC_087068.1, from coordinate 26,481,951 downwards.
GAAGAAAGGTGTCGTCCTATAGCCAAAACTTGGTTGAATTTTTATATTTGCACACTTCATCGCGAGCGCGGAGACCGACAATTGACAACAAAGCCTTTCATGTAGAAACAAATGGTGTTGAAATTTTGTTCATAGACCAATTTGATTTGCTTTCTTTCGATAGACAGCATTGAATATTTTAAAAAAATGAGTTTATAGCAGACGACACAAAATTGGGTTTTGGGAAGATTCCAAGTTGACTTCAAGGAATTCATTTTGTTTTTTAAACAATGAATATGATTGCAGATGAACAAGATAGCTAAATATAAACTATAAAGAGAAGGAAGAATGGTACTTTACCATCTGAAAAACAACCAAACCCAAAATCAAGGGGGAATCGTTTATCAACAACTGACTTCTTGCTTCTCGTGTTTTTAAATGAAAATATTTAAGAGGGATTGTACACAGACAAATCACGGCTCGTTCTGCAATTCACGAGTTTATCTCTGTTTGCCGCCAATATCGGGAGATTATTCGCCCCATCTTCAGAATTTTATTGATATTCCAATTACGAGACGTGTGTTCATAGAAAAAAAAATCCTTCCGTTAGCATTGTGATTTCGAATTTTAGATTTTGTGAGTGACTGAGTGCATTATAATAATACATATATTCGTCTCTAAGAAAATACGCGGTTCAATTATACTCAATATATCGATATGATTATCCTCAATACATCGAGTCTTGTTCAAATATAATTCAGTCCCCGTCTAGTGGCGGCTGTCTCTATCAGCCAACTGGGGTAAATTTACAAAAAGATTGACACTAACTGTAAGAGCGTGCTGGTCTATTCCCAGATCCCCCTGCTTGGCTGACTGGCAGTTGTGGATGCCCAGCAGAAGACTGTAGTCCATCAAGTTGCAGTCCTTCAGGAACTGAATTAGACACAAAATTAGTACAAGCAAATCCAAGTGCAACAGTCAATGTAGCGGAGAGCAAATTCCAGTGAAAATGTTATTTTATTCCTCTTCTGATTCAGACATTGGCGATTTCTTCTTTGATAACCTCTTACTAAGAAACATCTTTAGACCGCTTTCAATCCCCGCACGATTTTATGCAATTGGTTGCCTAAAACTTGAGGGATTCAAATGCAAACACATATCTCAATGAAGGACTTTTGCAAAAACCAGGGTGGCTTTTCCCATATAAAGGCGTTTCTTTCGTTGATGTAAATCAATGTAATGTAAACCTGAATGTCTGAGGTAAGTTTATTCATGAACTTCGTTTTGGACTCCTCTCCTATGAACAGATGTTCCTTCTGCCGAATAAAATCCATGTCTCGGAACGAAGAGGATGTCGAGGGGTGGAGGAGTGGGTCAGTAGTATCTAAGGGGTCCAGTCCTGCGGAAGCTGCAGCAGCTGCTGGGGATACAGATGCTGCGGCTCCAGTGGCGTCGGCAATAGAGCCACTCTTGACCTTGGCAGCATCTTTTTCCGACATCTTGCGATTCTTCTCGGAACCCTAAAGCAAACATTAATTTTGCTAATTGATTGGGCTACAAATCGACTCTTTATTGCTTGACAAATGAGAACTTAAATAGTTACTCGTTAAGATAATAACTAATTCCTATATAACGAAGTTTTGATGATTCGAGGCTTGGTAATTTTATCTAATCGAGTCCCAATTTTCTAAATGCCTGATCGATCAACAGATAACTTCAATACAAGTTTACACACTCAAATTTGCAGTTAGTTTACCCATGTTTGATTTTTTCAGCTGAAATACAACTTTTTCGGCCTGTTTCAAAACATTAAGGTCTTCGACAGTTTTTAAGAACCATTTCTAAGCACGTATGTAGTGCTTTCCATGCAATCCATGCATTATACACATAAAACCAATTACTATCAGAATGGATCAACATGCTTAAAAAGTTATGCGATCTCGGAAAAAGACTTCCGAAATAAATTCTGTGCAAGTACACTTCGAAAAGCAGAAAAACCGTTCAACTACAACTTAAAGGTGGGGCTCTTTTCTGTAACTCTTAAGGTTCACAGTACTGACCCGCGAAAGCGGTGATAAGAGCGCCCATCGCACAGAGCAAGTAAAGCGGTGATCAAGAACTTAAAACAGTATAGAGGGCGGAAAAGCAATATGAAATTTCGTGTGAGGCGGAAACCATTATATAAATTGACGTAATTTATTCCGATTTTTGAAAAAAATAACGAATATAGACAACGGAAAAACTCTAATAGAAAATTCAAAAAAAATCGAAAAGGGGTGAAAACAAATATTTAAGCGAAAAAGCTGTCTTTAAAACTGGCGATAAGAAAAAATATATATTTTTAAAAACGAGGCCAACACTCAGAATACTCTGCATAACGTTTTCCAAACTTTGAGCCAAAGTGCAAGGAGATCCAGCTGGGAAAACATATTACATAGAAATCAGGAAAGCATGCAAATCACGCGCCACAGATTTCTGGATACTATGATGAAGACATAAATATATCTTGAAACAACGAAACACTATTGTAAGTCAGAATTGGGCGTACTTTGAATCTCAAAATACTTCCAATGAAACAATCACATTCACTTTATCTATCAGTCTTTATCTAGATCTGAATACACTTTTGAGCCACACAAATTCCTGATAGCTCTGCAAACTGAACAGATTGAAAGCGAACACAAATTTCACGCGTGTCAAGGTTATCGGAAAGAAAATTTACCAACTCACATTTCAGAAAAATTTGATGTAATCAAGAGAAAAGTAAAATTGGTCAAAAGTCAGCCAGCTACCGGCCTCCTGTAAAACCGGTCTAAGGTCAGGCTGTCTGTCTATGAAAAATTAAATTGCCATCATTCAAGATTGAAATATCGAAAAAAGAGTTCATAAAAAAATCGATGATGGGTTCGGAAACATAAATTAAGCTGAGGAGTATTTCGCGGGGATTCAAAAAATACCAAGCGTGTTGGAAAGTTTTGGACAAAAAGGTTTTGGTTGGCGGGTATTGAAAATATTTAAGGTGCATGATGTATTTTCAACGCAAAAAAAACTCTGTTTGCATTAATAACTAACACATCATTTTTTAATTCAACTCCCCGTTAAAAGCAGTTGATATTTTTGAGGTAGTTGGGTTCTACGATCGTAGCTATAAAAAGAAATTTCACTTTCATGCAACGTGTTACAAAAGTATTACAGGCATTTACAATAAGTATAAGTGGTCAAAATTCTAAAAATTTCTCAAGTTATATGGAAATGTATCGTTATATTGCTACACTTGTGAATGGCAAGCGTTGTCAAATTGGAATATAGACTTTATTTCGGGTTAAGAACTAGTTTAACAAAATCAGTTGAAACAATAATGATGCTGCTATGTTGCTGACATGCTCAATTTCATGAAAACTCAACTTAAATACCGGGTACTAGTTTCTTATTTCTAGACCCCTGGAACCACCGGCCGAAAATAAGATAGCGTGACGAGCAGACGGTGTACCCTATCTGAAATTTCTCTATGAGTACAGTACAAGATACATAACTCAACTCAAACAACTATGTATAATTATTTTTTTGATATTAATTTTCTACTGATAGTTTTTCGATTTAATGGTTGTCGACTTCAGCTCTGTCGGGTAAGTTTCCAAACTATGTAGTCTACTTTGCATACGCTATTTAAATAACTATCGTGAACCTTATGTGGGCGTTACATGAATTTAGCTTCAATTCTGTCGGCTTATTTACCGATTGTTTCCTTAAAAAGTCCGGTGGTATTTTGAGACCAAAAAAACTCTGGTACCAACTTGCTTAACGTTCAAATTCAACCCCACAAGGACCTCTTTGAAAAACTTAAAATCAAACCTCAGAAATTTTTTTTCATTTTTCCACTTCTTTCTTCAATGGTACCATAGTTCGAAATTCTGTTTGCTTATTTTTCAACGTCATGCTGCACTCTTTTTATTATTATTGGGTCGCAAGTCGTGCGAAGATCAGCTTCGCCTTGTTTATATTATATATCTTCATATTGTCAATAAAGGCAATTCCAGATAAGCAAACAAAAACTGCAGTGATAGACCGTGTCAATGAGATCAGAGGCAATCAGGAGAAAACAGAGAGGAAACTCGGAGAGTAGTGGAATATCTCGTCCGCGTTAGAAACAAGATTAAAAGAACCAGAAGGGTAAACGAGTAAGGATTTATTGTAATCTATAACTCTCCTTTTGATGCTCGTGAAAAAAAAAACATTGCTGGCAAACTTTCGAATTTCTCAAAAAAAGCTCCACAGTTTAAGGTTAATGACGTAGATCTGAAAGCTTTTCATACCTTCCTCAGTCCAAAAGCTCTTGACCAGTATATAAATTTCGATGATTGTCAATAGTAGGACTTTGCTCATAAGGACAAGGCCTCTGGTGCTAGAAACAATTGGAAGTACAGGAAAACATCCTTGGAATGCCTTCACAAAAAAACTTGTTTATTCAAGAAGTTTGATAGCAGTTACGAAACACTATGAAGTATCAGTACTGTGCAAAAGCGACTATGGGAATATCAATTACATAAAAGTTAACAACGCTGATGACGTTGCCAGCTATAAAATTCTGTGAACCGAAGGCAACAAGCGCCAATACAATGAGACCATCTCAGACAGCGATAAAATGTGACTACTATGTTCCTCTTTTTCTCCCGAAAATTGGCCTTGATTTGCCACAACAAAATAGGTTATATGATGTAGGTTATCATCAACGGGCAGTTTCGTTCTACTTAGCTGTAGCATTGTTGCACAGGAAAATACACATAACTTATTATACTTCTTTGGTTTTTATTTCTTCATTCTTATTTCTTATCTTTCTTTTAAAATTGACATTTTCCTTTTCTAAAGATTTCAGTTTCAGTTAGCATTGTTTCTGCAACTTCGGCGTCCACTGCTGACAGATTTAATTTGCTTAACACTAGACGAAGCCTACGGGTACGCAATTTCAATAATCAGTGTTTCTTTGTCGTTTTATATACTCTCTCAAATCTAGTTTCAGCCACTTCAGTTATGTAGAATAAAAAATAAAAAGTCTGTTTTCACTAATAAAAGCAACAAAATTTTGCTTCTTAAAACAATTGAAATTTCAAATATTCTGAATTAAAAACTCAATATTTTCATATGGAACATTTAGCCTACATTAAAAATATCTATCTTGCTGCAACTTTAATGTCTAACTTAATAATGAACCAGAAATCGTAGCTTTAACGGAAACTTGGTGCAATGATGACACCATGATAGCAGCCTACCACCGCCAGCATGATAACCTGTAACAAAACAAAAAATAGAGGATGAGTTGCTCAGGACTCAACTAAACAGATTTTCTTAAAATCACAATAACCGAACTCCAATTTTAAGCGTGTCAAAAATTTCTTCAGTCCTTAGTCATGAAGATTCTATGAAACTCCAAATTATCCCATTGACAATTTTTTGTTAGTCTCTTGGCAGCTTTTTCGAAGTAGGAAATCATGATCATGCACGGATTAGAGCTAAAACTGGTGTCCCAATGACTCAAGAAACAGAACACTCAAATAGAATGATCGATTTACTCTTTGCAAATTATGATTGCAATTGCCTTGCAATTAAAACAGATATGGTTGATCATTATTTAATTTGGTTAAAATCTGAAGAGCTAATAGCTGAAAAAAAACCCGAACCGTGAGATAAAGCGCTGATACAATTAACCAACTTAAAAAGTCGGAACTTCAAATGGATATAAACTTAAGGTTTTACCAGCAAACAAACAATCAAGCGAAAAACCAACTGCGAAAAATATTTCCCAGAACTGGAACTCCTGCTTTAAAAAGTCATATTATGATATTTTTCGACAATTTGCGCCTAAATTTGAAAACAGTGCTACGAAAACAAAATTGAATTAAGAAAGAAAGAAAGAAAGAAAGAAAGAAAGAAAAAATTTCTCCGGTCAATCATTACATAAATTTAGCAATTCATAAATATTAATAATTATTAAGATGAGACACGGAGAGGATAGAAAATGGGGCCATATGGCCCACAAAAGCCTACCCTAACTATGCATGATTCTTTCACTATCAGAAAAAAAAATTTAAATATTTTTGGAATTTGTTAAAAATTCGTAAAGTCATCCATATCTCCTAAGCTACGAGCATTTGGACGGTCAAGTATTGTCATTCTAATCAGAATTCTACATTATACCTTCGTAAGCAGGCAACCGCCGGTTAAAAAATATTTAAATTAGATTTTTTTCGAAGTTTTTGATTTTTTTCATAGATCGTAAAATGTCCATATCTCCTAAACTAAGAGTTTCTGTCAGGTCAAGTTTTAGCGTTAGAAGTTCAACCCTAAAAAAACACCCCGTTAGCATGCGGATTCAATAAGTTTTTCTACTCATAATTTGAAATTGTAATCGACTTAAGAAAGGTAAACTACAGTTTTTTCAAGTTGGTTAGAGAAATCAAATCAGGAAAAAAACTGACAGAAAAACTCTACCAAAAGTGGACAAATTAAATCATTTGTTTGAAAATTGGAGAAACATTAGCTAGGTTACACAAGTCTGAACCAATCTACCGAAAAAATTCAAACCACAAAAACCCTCCGAGGAAACTTCTGATGTCGAAAAAATTTTTCAGACCATAACAATGTTCAGAAAAACTCAAGAGGACTTTCATTCTACAACAAACTTTTTCATACAAATCTTGAACCCAAAACTACCGAGTATTTGATCACCCTGTTTAACAGCTCTTTGTCTGAAAAAATCCATATATGCTAAAAAACACGGTAGTTTCATTTCACAAAACAGGTCCTAGGCATGAACCAAGCAATTATAGGCAAATTTATTTACACCCAGTAATAGGAAAAGTTTCCGACACAATTTTAAACGCTCGGATTTTAGAAAATTTGGACTAAATTACATATATTGTCTCAATACAAGTTTAGATTTAAGGATAACACTAACACTATCGTGGCTTGTTGCCGTAATTAAATATCTTCTTGAGGCTCTTGATTGAATAAAAACCTCGTTGCTCATTTAATCATCAATTTAAGGCATTTGATACAGAAAGTGACGAAATTCTACACCACGAATTTTATCTTTATGGTTTACGGGGGGGACTACGTATGAGCTATCAAAATCAAATCTAACAAACAGAACATAATGTGTCAACATAAACCAGAAGTTGTCAGTTTTCAAAACAATTGAATGTGATGTGTCCCGGGTTCAGTTCTGGAATCATTTTTTTTCTATTTATATAAACGACGCCCTAGAATTGAGAAAACACTGAAATAACAATGTTACCTGATGACAGTGATGATTTTTCATTGGTTCGCCAAAAACGAACAGAATTTGAACTGATAAAAAGTTTGCTTATACTTTTCAACCAACAATGGTATGCTTTTATCCTTTTGATGGCTCATTTAAAGGTCAACTAATCGAAAAGCCAACAATTGAGTACTAAGGCATTCAATTAGAACAAAAACTAAACTTTAAAACACATACAGCTGAGATTCAAAAATACAAAAATAACTGAAGCTATTACGGGCGAATATCGTTAAGCTCCCTGGATTAAACTGTCTTTTAATCCAGGGACCCTGACGAAACTTTATAAATTTTGCAAGTAAACTTACACCAATATGAGGCCGATATATACGGCACCACAGCTTCCAAACCAGAAATTCCAAACAACAGCTTTCAAACCGGCAAAGCTTCCAAACCTTTCAAAACCGGAATTATTATGATTCATTAAGCTGATTTGTGTTGTGGGGGGACAATGATTAAAAATTGCAGGGGGGGGGGATGATTAAGTAGTGCAGAATAGTATTCAGAGTGGCCTACACTTACTTTGAGGTTGAACTTGTGGTGTATTGGCAGTCTGGCGGAAAAGATGTTCCTCACTATGATCATGTACACCCCTGGGGGCTTGTCTATGGTGATGCGGAACAGGTCCAGATACTGTGGCAGTAGAGTATCGCCTTTCCGCTCCACCACAAACTAAAAGCGAAAGCACTCATTAAAATAATTCTTTGAGAAAAAAGACCGAAGCAAAAACAGCGGTTTATTTCTTATTTGGTGTCAAATTTACTTGTAAAAACGTTTCTGCCACAAAAAGTCAAATACAATTGTTTTAAGAAACTGAACAATTACCAGCTTCTAGTCCCTTAAAGAACTTAAAATTACCGACATTGCCAACAATTTCTCAAAGTAAAATTGAACGTATTAATTAACAGTTGAGTCAGAAAATGCTTAAGAGATCAATTCAGATTACCAACATCGTATAAAAAGAGCAGGGAAGTTTGCAGCATGAATCTTAACCTTTTCTGCGTCTAAGAACGGCAATCATACTAACCCTGTAGTATCTCTCGAGTATCTCATGCACTTGTGCCACATCCTCACTCGTCATGGTCTTGATGATGTACTTGTGGTCATGAGTGACGTAGAACTTCAGGTCACCCCGTCTGTGGGACAAGTTGGTCGGTGCAGCGTCACAAACAGATCTCTAAAACCACAACATGACGTAAAATAGATAAATAAATAAAACTATCCAGTACACGAACACAGTTGAAATATAAAGCTCAATAACAAAGATTTTATCTCATATCGATCGGAAAGCTTCAGAAAATACCATGCTTCTATAAATTTTGCAATATTTTCAGACATTTAACCCGTCAAATATTTGAGGTCGTTGTAGGCTACTTCTTTAATAGTAATCTAAGAGAAAGTTATTGTGGTCTTTTTTTGGACGGAACATAATGGCTAGATTCAGCAAACATTTGCACAGCATCAGATTTTTATTAGTTTTCCGCAAGTTAAGCTAATTTAAGTTTAACAATTCGGAAAATCTGACCAAAAAATCGTCGTCTGAGACTCCGAATGTTTCGCGCAGACTTCTGAAGACCATTGGCGAGTAGTGTTTAAACTTGAATGTCTTTGGCAGGTTTCTAAACAACAAGCACAAAATTTCAATGCTGATAAAAAGCTAGAGCTGCATTACTCTCGATCTTCTTCAGGGTTGGGACACAATTGCTATTCAGCGACAATTTCTAACAGCAAAGTTTTCAACTAGCTTTGGCAGGTGACAAACACTAACCGTGCGGCTTTTCATATTATCGACAACTCTTATCTCCGCTTTCGACACTTAATTGGGGAAGGGATATGTTTCTTCAAATGCTTTATTGGCAGTAGAATAGCCAACGCGGCCATAAAACATTTAGCAAAAAGTTATTTGCACCCGATTTTTCTGAATTTACTGTCTAAACTGTTGCCAAGATTTGTCAAAATAGAATAAAAAGATAATAAGGATAGCTGGTTGCTAAGCAAGTAACACAGAATGTTCCGACCATATTCATAAAAGCTACCTGATTTTTTTCAAATAAGTGTAATTTTTTGTGCGCGAAAAAAGGCAAATTGGATAACAGTTTTCTCGAAAAATTGTAAGAAAAAACTTAAGAAATGTTTTCCCCCAAGATGGCGCTATTAAAACCAGGAAAATAACTTTATTGGATTTCAACAAAGTTTCTTGGCTTATCCTTGTATAGTAAGAAAGGTCGAAACTGACTTGTTGTATCCATGAGATTGCATTTTCACTTTGGTGTTGGCAAGGAAGTCTTTCTTCATCAGCATCAGGGGAGGGGGAACACTGCTTAGCTCTTGCACCTATAAGTAAATGAAAAATTAAAGAAAACGCTTGCTATACCTCAGAAATCCTGCCCACAAGGAAGCAATCATGCCTGTGTTCTTTTCTGTAACCTAAGAGATACAGTAAAAAGTCCATGAAAACCGAAATCAAAAGTTAATCAATGAGAAAAAATGCAAGCCTATTACTTAAGCTTTCTTTTGCTTTGTAATTGTGTTAAATTTAGGTAGTGTTTAAACCGGATCAGATAAATTAAATATTTCTTTCTTTTTCTTTGATGTGGCTTCAAAAATATATATTTCATTAGAATGACTGCTTTTAAATTGAGTGAGGAAGGTTTAGTTTAGCTGAGGTTAGATAAGGTATGGTGTGTTGAGTACTGACCACGAACTTGGTGGCCCACATGAGGATGTTGAGGTAGGGGTCATTGGACTTGAGGGTTTTCTGCTTGAGGTCCTTCTTGTTCTTCCGCTGCTTACTCTCAATGTCCATCCCAATATCTGCAGTAGACACATCAAAGTATATATTTCTAGTATTCCAGCCAGAGGCCTATCCCGAAGGTTAATTACTCAAGATCCACTGAGCTATGGCTACTTGCAAGAGCTCAACCTGCCAATTGTAGCTAACATTCGTGCGATTTGAACCCGCTATCATATGACCAACATAATCGCAAATATAACTGAAAGGGACTTTATTGTGACCCCCTGGCTATGCGATTTTTTTAAGGTAATGAAAATTGACTGAAAGAAAAACTCACCCTAAGCCATAGTTCAGCTTCACCCTCCTAGGGGTGTGCTCGGGATAAAGTTTTCTCTTATCGCAAACTAAATCATATCGGAAATTATTATATTCTCGGAAACTCTTATCATTGACATTTTCTGTACAAAGCAACCTCCTTTAGATCTTATTCCGACCATATAGAATGAGAGGAATTCTGTATTCGGGTGTTTAGGATTTTTCCCACGCAAAATCAGGTACCACAAATAATCATTTAAAGTCTTTTCAGTCGTGATTCGAACATTTTAACAAGTTTTTAAAAAGAGTCGAGGAAAATCCCTTTGAAATTTTTGATTAATTATCAAGCGAATATAAAGTGAGCGAGCACGCATATTTTGTTTTTCAACCAAAAGCAAATACTACAAATAATCATCGGAATAGGTGTAATGATATATTATATTAAAGCCCTTTCAGCCCAGATTCGAACGAAATTTTTTTTTTTGAAAAGCTGCCTCAAGTGTCGAGAAAAGCCGGTTTAAAACTTTTTGACTTTTAGTTCAATTTCAACCGAGCAAAACAAGCGAGCAGACTTTTTATAGAAGGACAAGCCATGAAAACTTAAATACTCTCCAGCTAATATTTTATCAAAACTTTCTCACCGCCGACTTCTGAATGAAAAAACTTGTCAAATGAAAAAAAAACATTTTTTTTTTGGTTTTCTGATCATTGGTCGACAAAACTAATGCTCCACATTACTGTGACGGTCGAATATGCCTCAGTTCTAGGCTTTCGTCAGATCATTTTATCAAACCACCTTATAAAAAAGAAAATGATTTGAAGAAAAAAAACGTTATATGTATTTTTAGGAATATGGTCTAAACATTCTGAGCTACTTGCACATCAATTAGCTATCCTTGTTTCGTTTTATATTCTGTTGTTTTTCAAAACTTTAACCTATTATTTAAATTATTAGTGACTCTACCTTTTCTTTTCGAATCTTCAATTTATCCCGTATAGTCAAACTGAACAGAAGTCAGGCGTGTAAGTTGATTGAAAGCCATGTCAACAAAATACTAAAAACCGAAATATGACGGTGACAAAAATATTATGAAGGTAGCTTGAGACTGGCAACTACAGTTTTTAAAGGGCTGTGACAAATTCGTTCCATGACAGATCTCGTCCCATTTTAATTTCAACACATTTCGTACCATTTCAAAGCGTACACAGATTTCGTCCCACAAAATTTAGATATGGGATGATAGAAAGTTGGATATGGGACCAAATCTATGTAGGAGAAATCTGTTAACTAAATAAATAGGACAAAATCTGTAGTAGGCGAAAACTGTGCCAATTTTTTGAAGCACATTTAGATCAATTAAAGTGCTTCCTAAATATATTTTCAAAACAATGCAATCATTAAACGAAATTAGGTGCAACCGTTAAAAATATATGGGTCATCCAACAGCGTTTTCCACTTCATAAATTCAAAGATATGAAATACATTCAGCCTGAAATTTTTTATAGGTAAGATGGTCAAATACGCATAACTACTAATTTTACGATCTTTTTTTAGCTCAGAAAAAGGTCCTTGAATTCGGACAACAAAAAACTATATATTTAAACACATAGGCGAAACAGAGCTTCGCAACACTTGAGAAACCAAATAAAACAGTCTCAAAACCGAAAAAAGAAATCGAAAAGAAAAATCTGACGAGCCGAAATCGATCAAAACGAATGAAAAAGAATCAAAAACTCACACCAAGACAATAGAAGATAAAATTAGAATCAAAAGAAAACTTACCAAGCCGTAACAAGCCGAATAGAAGAAATCCTTTAAGCTGAAAAAATTCTTAAAACTTAAAGACTAATAAGTTGTTAGCCCCAATTTCTCTCAATACAAACAAGCACTTAAAAACTCTTTTCGCTCATCAAACGTCGAAGTATGAGGCCACTAAGCCGATATAAAATAGGCCGAAATCTACCAACTCGAGAAAAAAAAGAAATTTAAAAAAGACTTACACTAATAAAAGTTGTTAAAGCCTCATCCCCTTCAATACACACACGCACACAAGTTTTCTCGCTCATTAAAAGACAAAAGATGCGGCCAATAAGCCGATAAAACAGGCCGAAACTTATAAAACCGAGAAGAAAAAAAGGCAAAAAAACGAAGAAACAAAAAAAAATTTAAAAAAGAAAAAAAGACTTAAAAACTGATAAAAATTTTTAGGTCCCATCCCTTTCATTACAAAAACGTATTAAAATTTTTTGCTTATTAAAGGACGCAATATGAAGCCAATAAGCCGAAATAATTTCGGCCCAAATGTACCTAACCGAGAAAACACAGGAGAACAAAATTTAAAGAATGAAAACTTTGGTAAAATTACAACCAAATAAAAGCTAATTTCGAACAGGGCGGATATTGAAAATGCTACATGCTCGAAAAATGTCTGTCTCAGTTTTCAAAAGCGAGACGACTGCTGCAGTTCAGAGTGCAAACAGCAGAAATGATCTCGAAATTGAACATCATCTTGTGGACCAAGTTGTTTACGGGAAAAAAGTCAGGTACGCAAGGGTAAAAAAGATCTGAAATATCTAATTCTTTTGGATCAGCATTTCATTCTCCAATTACTTCTTGAGATTCTAGGTGAACAAAATCAGAATATTTCATCAGATCGTAGGTATATTACTTGCTGCCATCAATCTCTTAATCCAGCGTAATAATTAATAAAAATGAATCAGACTTTTATGAATTCAGACTCATATTTGGCAAACACTGAGAGCAGAGCAAACAAAAAACATTAAAATCAAATCTCGAAAACTAAATACAATTTGAGCAGTCCAGTCATCGTTGAATTGCATATTTGCGACCCTGAGGATACCCTAACATTACACCTATACATTAATTAAAGTAATTTGGTTTAAAAAAATTATAGAAAATTTAAGAAAGGTTTATAAAAAACGTCATACCTCAGAAAATAGGATAAGAGCGTTCTTATTTCGAACACAGATTTACGACGCCGAGAAAAATACTGAAAGAAGCCGCAACCAACCCCTGCTCCAGAGAATTGTTTTTTTTTAAAATTAACACAGTGGCGAAGCTGCACTTTGTAAAAAGAAGTGAGAAAACTGAAAAAAAGAAGCTGCAAAAGTTTTTGCAAGTTGCTGGCATCAAAACGCCAACCAGTAGATTAGGGGTCTCATCTGATCCACGATCGCTTGGGAATAGGCATACACTAGCCACCAATAAAGCCTTGTAAAGTTTAAAACAAGCCATGGAACAGAAGTTTACCATGTCCTGGAATCGATCCACCGGCCTGTAAATTCGAATTCTCGCATTTTCGAATCTGCACAACGGTCGCTTGCACACCGAAAGCCTCAATGTTATTAAATTGCGAATACTACCGAATGCGGTACCGAATGTGTTTGCTGGCAAAAAACCTGCAGGGTAAGGTGTTCGCAGTCCAACCTCTGTAGGTTCAAACCCGAATATGACCTTGAAAATTGGTATTCAATTGTTCGGTTGAACAGAAAAATGTAATTCATCATTCGTATAAAGTTTTAAAACACTGACTTCAGTAAACAATTTAGACATTGCAATATAATGGAATTTTGAATGTGTCAAGTAAAACGTGAATTTTAAAAATCAACAGGTATCAAGTGAAACGCCATAATGTATAGCTAGATAACAGTGTCATGAAAAACTTGGTCAAAAATTGATAACTACTCGCGCTGAAAAAAAATAGACGACCCGAATTAGTCATAATCAAACTTTCAGAAGTCCTGAAAGAAAATAAGCATTCTAATTATTTGCTTAAAGCGTGCTATAATATAAAAAAGCTTTCAAAAGACGAAAACGTATCTTCGCTCAAAAGACGAAAACATACTTTCATACATAAACTTGATGTTGGTAGCAGCAAAAATCACTATAGGGAACAGTAGGGATACATAAATTTTCCAAACTACAATAATTTCAAAAAATATATATCAAAGTTTTACTGAAAGCCTTTAAAAACTATTCACAACCACGAGATTGCAGATCAAAAAAGTTTCAGCTAGACACCTCAATCACCCATCGAGACACCTCAATCATCCTGACGCTGATTTTTTTTCACAGATTTATTGTAAAAAAAATCCGACTACAAATATCCTTCCATTTTTGGTGCCGGGAACAAATCTTGCATGTTTAGATTGCTACAAAAAATATTCTTCCACTAGAAGAATAAGCTGCAACACAGAGGGGGCGCTGAAATTTGCAAACAAAAGCAGACAATATCTTTTCGGTAGCAAAAAACAGGTTTAAAAAATGGGTTTAAGAAGTTGACAACAGACAGTTTGAAAAGAGTCGTGAATGCAAGAAACTAGAAAAAAAATCAACCTAAAAATTTCAGAGAAAAAAGTCCCTAAAGCTTGTTGAAAATCGAGAACGTATGATTGACCTTTTTTCAATAAAATTAACCAAATTTGAGAAAACTGGATTAATAGTTACATTTTTTTATTCCGCTGGGAAAGCGAAAATCCATTTTCGAAACTAGAATTCGGTCACGTTTTTCGTGACTTTTGTAATTTTGCCGTTCGATAGTTGAATTTGCCTTTATTACAACAAAAATAATGAAGTTCAAAGTCAAACCATGCAAAATCAAATTTGAGCGTGAAATCTTTTTCCTGAAAAACAAACAACCAAAAAATCACCAAGATCTATATAAGAGTATTCACAACTTTCATGAATTTAAAAATAAAATACCACCTACGGAATACGAATCTAAGACCTAGAGACGTAGCTTCTAACGTCTTGGCAATTGCGTCATATTCTCTCCTGCCTTTCAAACAACAGCAAAGCAACCAAAAATCGCACAAAACACATGAGAACAAAGCATGACACACGCATTTTAGAGAAAAAACACGCGCCCTACACCGGTATTGAAATTAAAAACTTTTGCTAAGCACCAATATTTGCCAGTTATATTGTAAAAAGTGAACTCATGTTATAACAACGCTTATTTGCATAAATTAATTGTAATTCTAGACTACAGCTTGTTGATGTCTGTACATGTAGCAACCTGTAATTCTAGATTACAGCTTGTTGCTGTACAAACAAATTGTAATTCTAGACTACAGCTGGCTGCTCTACACGTAGTTAAAAGAGTTCCAGCCATAGCTATCTTGGCAACAAAATCAGAATAATAAAAAAACTGTAAGCACAAAGATAGCCACTTGCTAAATTAAAACAAGAAAAATAATAAAAAACTCCTAGTCAGAAAAAAAACTATCAAATCAGCCTAGTCAGATCCAGTAAAAACAAACAATATTAAAATTCACAGAAAATCAGATCTGATTTTATTACAAAAAAAAAGATGATAAATCTGATAACCGCTAGATTAAATCTGAAAAGTTCCAAATCTAAAAAAGAAAAATTTTCTAGACACCTTTTTAAAAACGCCACAGTCTCTTTTTCTTTTCATTTCTTCCCGAATTTTTCAAACTTTTTAATTGGTTGAGGCGACTCAAAAAGAAGCTTCAAAAACGAAATAGCATCAGCCCAGCTAACCATGTTAGTCTTTTTCATTGACGAACAAAAAATATATCCAGACCGCTCACTCAATTCGGCAAAACTTATTCGGACTGTTTGATACAGTTCAAATCTTCATTGAATTGACTCAAAAATGAACACAGAGGCTAAGCTGCACTCTGTAAACACCAGCGAAAAACGCCAAAAAGTAGCTTTTACAAAGGTTGCAAAAAGAAACAAGACTGCTCGTATCAGGGCGAAGCCCTGAATGTTCCAACTGCCTTCTAAGGTTTTATGGAGCAGTAATAACATTAAAAAAATAAATGAAAACAAAATAAAATTTTTTTCTAAAATTTGAAATTTTTTTAAATGAAAATCATCTCCCCACACGCCATATAAAGTACAAAAGGATAGATTTCGCTCCTTGAAACAAATCAATTATGGCATTAAGCTTCTTTCAACCAATTTGGAACGATTTTAAGACGGATTAACTCTCCGCTTGCGCGTTAATAGCGCGAACTATATTGCGCGTTAATTGTCCCAAACTGGCCGAAATTGCAATCTTTAAACCCCCATAACTTTACTAAAAATGATCACAGGTGGAATATCTTTTCAAATTTGAGCTTAAGACAACAATAGCTTTCGAACGATATAAAAAAATTTCGTCAAAAATGGTTAGTAAATAAGTTGAAATTTGTCTGAAGAAAAAAAAACCCACCCCGAGCAAAAATATTCCGTTACTTTCGTATCGAAAGTCGGAACAAAAACAAAATTAGTCTTGGAAACTAAATATTTTCTACAGAATTGAACCTCAGTCCTCGGACAATCAAATTTTCCAGTTGACTGCCCTATACAATTATTGTTCCGACATTCGATACGAAAGTAACGGAATATTTGTGCTCGGGGTGGGTTTTTTTTTCTTCAGACAAAATTCGACTTTTTAACTAGCAATTTTTGACGGAATTTTTTTATATCACTCAAAAGGTATTGTTGTCCTGAGCTTAAATTTGAAAATATATTTCACCTGCGATCATTTTTCGTAAAGTTATGAGGGTTTAATAAAGATGGCCATTTTGACCAATTTGGGACAATTAACGCGCGATATAATTCGCGCTATTAACGCGTAAGCGGAGATTTAATCCGTCTTATAAATCGTTCCAAATTGGTTGAACGAAGCTCATTTGTCATCACTGATTTGTTACAAGGAACGAAATTTCTCTTTTTGTTCCGACTTTTGATACGAAAGTAACGGAATATTTGTGCTCGGGGTGGGTTTTTTTTTTCTTCAGAAAAATTTCGACTTTTTAACTGGCAATTTTTGATAGAATTTTTTTATATCATTCAAAAGGTATTGTTGTCTTGAGCTTAAATTTGAAAAGATATTTCACCTGTGATCATTTTTCGTAAAGTTATGAGGGTTTAAAGATTGCCATTTTGACCAATTTGGGACAATTAACGCGCGATATAATTCGCGCTATTAACGCGATAGCGGAGATTTAATCCTTCTTATAAATCGTTCCAAATTGGTTGAACGAAGCTTATTTGCCATTATTGATTTGTTACAAGGAACGAAATCAATCTTTTTGTACTTTAAATGGCGTGTGGGGGGATGATTTTCATAAAAAAATTTCAAATTTAAAAAAAAAAATTTTCATTTTATTTTATTTCATTTAATTTTTTTATGTTATAACTGCTGCTCCATAAACCTTAAAAAGCAGTCGGAACATTCAGGGCTTCGCCCTGTTACAAGTAGTCTTGTTGTACTTTATATGGCGTGTGGGGGGATGATTTTCATAAAAAATTTCAAATTTTAGAAAAAAAAAATTCATTTTTTTATATTTCATTTAACTTTTTTTATGTTTTTACTGCTGCTCCAAAAACCTTAAAAGGCAGTCGGAACATTCAGGGCTTCGCCCTGATACGAGCAGTCTTGTTCAATTTAAGCTTGTAGAAAGCAGCAAGGAGAGCTCCGAACTGAACAAAAACACAAATTTTGAACGTAATAAATTGGAATGTAAGTAACTATTGGCAACCACACTAACTTTGCATGTAATAAATTGAAAAGTATACAGCCAAATTAAGTATAAATTATGAGTTGCGAAAAATGCGGAACACACTGAGTTTCTGAAAAGTTTCTGAAAAGGAGTTTTCCTTATTGTACTGTTGTATGAAATCAAAAGCTTTATTCTGTTCATTTAACGAAATTAAAAATCTTCAACTGTATTAACTTATTAGTAGCAGCAGTAGAAGTAATAAATTTCTGTGTTTCACACAATGTATCCAAGCCCTGATTAGTTTCTCGTTTCAGATAACAGTTTTGCATTGCAAATTTTTGCTGTACAATCACATGCCAACTTCCAGGTGCAGTTATTCCACTCGTAGCAGATCTCGAACTTAATCAAGAATATTCGTAAAAGGCGTCGTTTCAGAAGATTTCATTCTCTTAAGTCGTTTCCACTTTTAACATATTGGCAAGACAACAGGTTTGGTACATGAAACTCTGCTCAAATTTTCTTTTCGTCGGACCCCACTGTATATGAAGGTACATCAAGTTTACTTATATCATATCGTCCCAACAAAAAATTCGGAAGCAATATCTTGTTCGATTGAACACACGTCGGTACAGGAAGAATCAACACCTAGACTCCTCAACTTCTCGTTGTATGAAGTATTGCTACCGCAGATCTATTTCACTTCGCGGAATTGTCTCTAAGTTTGATGATATCACATACTTGAATAAGTTAAAACATTGAATCTCGTCAAGAACAAGAATTATGAATGATTTGTCAAGTTTAACAACTCTGCTTTTGTAATTACATTCGAAAAATTATTTTAATCATGAAAATCGATCTGTTCAATTTAAGTCTTGCCTGATAAACAACGAAATTCTACTCCTACAGCTCCTAGGTTTTTTTTGGGTATCCACTGCTTTGATTTCGAAAAAAAAATAAACAGATTTCTTGAGATATGTGAAATGCTCTTACGAGCACCTATGTCAACATTAAATGTCCACAAGTATACCATATTGAGTTCAGTTTAAAGATCTCTCTGGAAATACTAAATAAACTTTGTCGAAATAGCACGCCATTACTCTTTGCAGACGACGCAAAGCGAAAGTTAATCGTAATTCAAAACTCAGTGTGCCCCAAGGATGCTACTTTCCGGAACTTCACTTGTTACAGGTGTGTTTTGATTTAGCGCTACAAATTCGAATCGATTGAAATTCGGATGAGAAATAAAGTTGCAATAATTGAATCAGATTTTTTCCGACTCCATATTTGAAAAAAAGAGAACTCTGTAATCGAACATTTAGCTGAAGTCTGTGAAAGGAATGAACATGAACCGTGTTTAATGTAATTCGCATGCAATCTGCAAAAAATTGTGTATTGAGAATTTTGAAACATTGGAGATAAATGATCGTATTATCTCCAGAATATTATTCTTCGAAAAATTTAGAGAGTACGCAGAGAAGTTTTGCAATTTTCAACATTGACTTTATCGTTTTTTTGCAAAGCGGACTGATAATGGCAGATTTCCAGTAGTCTGAAAAATAACTTGTCTGATTCATTTTCAGAAAGATTTGAAGGATAGAATGCAAGAGATGCATGAGTTTCAATAAACAAAATAGGGGTAAATCGTCTGGTCCATTACTTTTGTTAAGATTTAGAGACATGCAAATTTCATTTATTTCGAGCTCAGTAAAACCTAATTGAATCAAGTAATAGATATGGGGCTGCCGGAAACGAAGTCCGGAAAACGTACTCGATGTAATATACACTGAAGCAAAAAAAATCATAAACCATTCAGCCTTGAAAATGTCCGAAGCCCTAATATAGCAATTCGGCAGCCGACTTTCAAGGTGCCACAAAAGTAGCACTCAGAATTGCGACTGAGTTTTGAACAAAAAAAGTATCCTAGTCAAATCACGCTACGCTGCACAAGTGCAAATTTCACCAAATTATCTTCTTTTTGATTTAATGTGAAAAAAACACCGGAGCACTGGGTAGCTTGCCACTACGTGAGAAAAACGTTGTCCACTCCCAAGATACCTTAAGTTCTCCCTGTTATAAAATGGTTAAGTGGGAGCTAGTTTTTCTCGATAAAACTAAAAGCCCACAAAGACAAGAACATACAAGGTAAGTTAAATTACAGAGCAGCGCGTGCTAAATATATGTTACTTGGCCTCAAGTAAAAAAGACTTCGTAAACAATAATCTAGATACATAAATTCAAATTAATCAAGATTACCCAAATTCTCAGCACTCGTACAACTTGAAGCATTCAACTGAAGTCACTGGCACTTTGGCAGCTCTCCGGGTGTTCTCAAAAACACTACGCAAATAAAAACAAGCCAATGAGTTCTTGATATACTATTGGTTAAAACAAAAACATCAGTTGCCATAATCTGAGATCTGTTTTTTTTTTGCCAATTTATTTGAATTCCTCCAAAAATCCGCGGTGGAACTCTTCAAATTTGGTCAACATAGATTCTATTTTGTCCTCTGGTGGTAAAATAGTTGTCCTGAAGTGATAGGTTCCGGGTAGTTGCCCAAAACCAGATCCAGCCACAACACAAATTCCAGTTTGGTCCAGAAGTTTCTCTACGTAAAAGGCATCCGGCGCAACTCCCAATTTTTTGGCTGCATCAACCGCTTTCTGAGGTAGTTCAATTCTTGGGAAGCAATACATTGCCCCCATTATCGGGTTAACTTTCATGCCTGGCATTCTTGAAAACAAGTCATGCACTTTTACTGACTTGCTTTTCAGGGTTCCTAGAATTGCGTCTCGTTCTTTCACAAACAAAACGTGCGATTCCTCACCTGGTTTTGGCGGATTGAGAACAATAGCCAGAGCTACTTGACCTGACGATGCTGAGCAAAGCTGTGCAGACTTCAATTTCTTCAACTCGGTCATCACGTTTTCATCAAAATTCACAAACTCGCCATATCCCCCTCGAATCCCGCATTCACCCATGAAGCCTTTAGACATTGAGTGAAACGAAACCAGTTCCAGAGAGTCTTTATGTTCCGATTCCATCAGCGCTTTTTTAAACGAACAGAACTCAGATTCAGGATCGTAGACGTTGTCTTGGTATACTTCGTCCGCCATTAAAACCAACTTATGAGTTGCCGCAAATTCAATAATTTCATCTATGTTTTTCCGATTCAACACTTGACCGGTCGGATTTCCAGGGTTGATCACACACAACACTCGCGGAGTACAAGTTTCGAATGACTTTTTGTACGATTTCTCCAATTCTTCTATACTCAGAGACCATTTGTTATCTTCGTCCAGATAGTAGTCAACTTTCACGGCACCAATTTCTGAGATAGTCGCAGAGTATAGTGGGTACTGGGGAATCGGGATCATCACACCTGTAGTATCTTTCCCTTCTCCAAAAGTTGCCGTCAGCAAGGTCAGTTTGATAATCTCACTCGCTCCGTTAGAGAGTATTATGTTATTAACGTCTGAAGGATAACCATCTCTTTTCTCAATGAACTCTTTCACTATTTTTCGGCAGTATAAGTGACCTGTACTTTCACTGTACGAACCCAAACTTCGTCCCGGAAGCCCGTCTAGGACTTCATTGGCCCGCTTTTCCACATCTTTGGGGAAAACAGCAGGATGACGGCCGATGAGTTCTGGATACATACATGCTGAGAGAACTTGGCGTAAAAAGGATATTGGCTTTTGCAACATAGCTTGGCAATCTCCAATGTTGGCTTTGATGACTTCGTTGAAAGGAAGTTCATTCCCTTTTCCTTGAGCAATCAGCTCCTGGTAATTGGTTGCCTTTTGAACAATCGGCCCACGCACAGCATACTGTACATTTTTAACGTGAGGGTTCATCGAATTTTCGGTAAGAATTGGCGTCCATTTGGTATGATTGCCGTTACTGATAGTCATGGTTCTCAAGGGCGAGTAGATAGAAGAAAAGTTTACAGTTTTCGAAGAGTAATGAACTGTTTTTGTTGAAGTTTTCTGATCAGAAGAACAAAGTACAGACGATACACACAGAGTTGAACTAATATAGAATGAAAGTTTTGAACTACACGATATGATTCTACCAAACACAAGTCTGTTGTCAAAACGATTTATACTGCTAGCAAAAGAGCTTGCTCCTGTTAAGAACTGAGTTGCTTTGTGCATGGAAAGACTGCGATAAAACAAGAGATATCTGAAAATAAAATACGACCAGCTACTCATAAAATCAATCGAATTCTATTCATATGGTTGTATTGCCATTTTTTGTTCAGCAGTCCAGGTTAAAGCAGAACTTGAAAAATAACTTAAGCTCAATTAGACTCAATTAGATTACCACAACAAAATCCAAAAAATGCACTGAAATAAAAACGGTTTCGCACCGCGTTAGCCATGTTCTCAGCTAAATTAGTAAATTAGGCTGAAGTATCAAAATATAGAAAAAACAAGCTGAGATAATGAAAAAATTTTCTTAAGAATTCTATGCTCTTCAATTTTTGTAAATAAAAAATATCATATTATTTAACCAAACAATCGTTTTGATAATCCTGACCTCACGTTTTTAGACTAATCTCAAAAAAGCAGGTTGACTTATGGCAAATCTCCCAAAACAAAAAAAAACATTTGAAATGACCACAAGAGGCACTGCCTAATGGTCATAAAAACTTGACTTGACAGCATTTGAAAAAAAAACTACAAATCAAAGGAACAAGTCTCTATCCGATGGGTCTAGCGCAAAAGGCCGCTGGTAACTAAAGCAGAATGGAGTTCCTACCCAATTTTGAATCTTTCAACCAATCTAAAACATCTTTAATTTCAGTTTATACCATATACTAATAATTTACCTCAGTTACTATTAGATCGAGATGCTCAAATCATGTTTTATCAACGAATAATTCAACCAATCACATTCGAGCATTATCTTTTCTGGTTTAATATTCGGATATTTATGAAACTAAGCGGATTAATTAAGAAGAACTGAAACTAATTTTGAAATAAATAACTCTTTTCTTTATAAAACATCACTTGCCTTAAACATTGCGCTCAGTAAAATAGGCTACAATAAGAAAATCAATGAACTATCAATGAGCCGAAGTATCAGTTCGCCGAACATACGTGAATCATTATTTCATACAGTCGAAGCTAAATTTCGCGAATGCGATACCTTACAAACAGCATTGCAATCTAGCAGACAGAAAATGATAGGAAATCCTCAAAGTCAATGCTCGGTACTACTATGATAGAGTGGTCACTTGAAAATAATCAGGTCCCTTGAGAATAAGACACATAGAGCTCTCAAATCGTTTATTTCGCCTTGCAGAAAGCTGTCGCAGTATATTTTCAAACAATTTTTTTTTAGTTCATAAGAAGAAGAGAAGAAGAAAGAACACTTGAATTACTATACAATAAAAAGCCGAGGCATCAGTGTAGCAAAGTGTAAATAATAAAATTGGTTATAAATTCATTGGTTACATCAAACAAAAACAAAACATCAGAAAACAAGCAATAAACAAAACAAAAAAAAACAAAATCGGTTACAGTTCGGAAATTGGTTGATTAAAGTATATGAAGTTTCGGATACTATAGAAAATTAAAGATTTAAGAATTAGGAACAAGCTGGTAATAAAACTTTACAAACAATTTTACAGATAGTCCAATTATACAACGTATATGCAGAGTATATACAGTTTCTCTTTCAAGCAATGTGTGAAAAATTAAACTGAATTAAAAAATATAGAACTAGCAAAAACGGTAATCACGCCACGTATTTGTATTAGTACATATAGGATTGTTTCTCAATTCACTCACGTAAAATTCTTTCAATTTTTTCTTGAATTCTGTTTTCGATTTTTCTAAATTGCGCAAAATTATGGGCAGTGAATTCCATTTTTTAGAAGTCAAATGAAAAAATGATTTTTGTAGAGAAGCAGTCGAACAATGTTTGTCAAAAATAATTTGTTTCGTTCTTTCGTTGAGCCTATAATTGGCAGTCGGTAGTCTCAGTGTATTTTCAAAAGCCTTCTTTTTGTTTGTAAGATATTGGTATAAGTATGTTATACACTTTAACTCAATTCTTTTCTCGATTCCAATGAACGATTTGCTAATGCGAAGAAGGGAAGAAGATTTAAAATTCGATCTGAAATATGTTCTTTTTAGCGCCCAGTTCAACTGTTTCTCCAGAGATAGCATCAAAGTAGCATTAATTTGTTGTAAAAAAATTGCTGAATAATCTAAATGTGATAAAACAAGACAATGAAGCAAGGCAACTAATGATAATGTCGGCAGTTGTTGTCCAATTGTATCAATAGTTTTAATCCCTTGGGCCATTTTTTGGAGAATTGTTTTGATTTGAGCATGAAAAGATAAACTTGAATCAAGAATTATGCCTAAATATTTGCATTCTGATTTTTTGGCTACATAATGCCCACTAATTACTAGTTTATCAGTATCCACATTTTTGCTATCATTTTTTTGACAAAATGTTATAAATTCCGATTTAGATGCATTCAGATTCAATTGGTTCTCTGCAAAAAATTCCGTTAGATTATTGAGTGATTTTTGCAATCGATTCAAAGCATCCTCAGAAATTATAGAAGAGGAAAAAACCATACAGTCGTCAGCATATTGAACTAAAGTACAACCCTCATATAATCGCTCTTGTATGTCATTAACATAAATATTGAACAACAACGGACCAAGTACCGTTCCTTGTGGGACACCTCGTTTTTTTTCAATCCAGTCTGAAAAAATTCCATTGACGTTTACTCTTTGAATACGTTTGTTTAGGAAGCTAGCAATTAAAGCATTTGCTCCATTTGAAAAACCGAGAGAAAGCATTTTTTCAATTAAAACTTCATGCGAAATAGAATCAAAAGCCTTGGACAGATCTAATAAAGCTGCATGTACGATTTTTTTTGAATCTATTTGATTTCGAATACTTTCTGTCACATAAACAAGAGCATCTTGTGTTGAAATGTTTTTGCGAAATCCGAATTGAAATGGTGTCATTATTTGAAATTTGTCAAGATGTTCTGTTATTTGGGCATGTAAAATTTTTTCAAAAATTTTAGAAAAAGCACAAGTTATTGATATTGGCCGATAATTTTTTGCATCCATTGGGTCATCTTTTTTGAACAAAGGGGTTACGTTTGCTTTTTTCAGTTCGATCGGGAAAATGTTCTCATCTAAGCAAGTTTTTATGACAAAAGTTAAATGTGGAACTATAACTGATTGACCGTCAATGATTGCCCAAGCAGGTACGGTACAAGGTCCGAGAGGTTTTCCAACATTGATTTTTCGAACTATATCAAAGCATTGCTTCACTGTAATGTGTTGAAAATGAAAAGATGCAGATTCAGAGGCAGATTTGTTGTAATTCGGAGGCTTTTTAGCGCCGAAAAATTCGCCTAAGTTTGAAAAAATATAATTTAAATGATTGGCAATTTTTTTGTCTTGGGTTATCATTTCACTGAAGGAATTTCGTAGAACTGTAATTCGATGGTTGCCAGAACATGTACCTCTAACTTGGTTAATATATTTCCATTTTTGTTGGATAGTGCTGAGAAGTGAAAAACAATTTTTTGAATGATCGAATTGTTTACTTCTAATCAATTTGCTCATTTGATTACGTAAAAACTGGTACTTTGACCAATTATCGCTTGTGCTTTGACTGCGATATGATCTGAGTGAATTCTGTTTCTTAGTCAACAATTGCTGACATTCTGAATCGAACCATTCCGTTTTCAACACGTTTTTTGGTTTAAAATTACGAACAAACTTTTTTTCGATAGGAGCATGTTGCTGTAGAGCACAAGAAATTAAATAAATCATCGTCGAGAACATGTTTTGTGCGTCTGTACATTGATATAAGAGATACCAAGGAAGAGCGGAGAGTGAATTGCAAAATTCATTTTTCTGATAATTTTTCTTATTGAAAGTCGTAATTATCCTCGGTAAAATTTTGCCGCATTTTATATCCGTCAAAATAAATGAAGCAAAATGGTCGGTTTTATAAGGTGTATCAAAACAAAACTCAATGCCGTTTGTTTCATAGTCACTGATTATGTAGTCGATATGAGTTTTTGTTGAGGAACTAATTCTGGTCTCATCGTTTGGACAAAAAACCTTCAATCCATATGGAATAATTATAGAATCTAAATTTTCTTTTTCTTTGCTATCCAGATAATTTATGTTATAATCACCCAAAAGCGTAATTTTATTAGAAACTGAAAAAGCATTATCTATGTTAAGCGTTAATTGTTCCAAAAAATCAATAAAGTTTGATCTGCTTGGGTTATAACACAAATTAACTAACATTTTTTCTTTACTCGAAATGTTAAATGTAGATTTGCACTCAACCCACACTGACTCATATTTTTCTTTATCAAATAAATTTAGATCAGGCCTCAATTTCGGAGCCAATTTGACTGGTATATATAACAAAACGCCACCGCTTTCTTTTTTACCGCTGATTGCCTATCATATCTGAACATCGCATGCGTTCTAGGTTGGAAATTCCATAAATTGTCACTATCTTCTTTTTTAAGCCACGTTTCGGAAATTCCTATAATTGTGTTTTCGCCCATATCATCAAGAAATTTTTTCAATTGCATCCGTTTTCTAATAATACTTTGAAAATTCAAATGAACAAATTTAAGATTTGCACAATTTTTTGAGCAGATACCGTAGACTGTTTCAATGGTTTCGATAGGACCAGGGTTTTTTTCAACATCCCCACTTTGGGTCAGTAACAACGCGAAAAGGAAAAGATGAGTCAGTGTGGTAGCTCTCCGCTCATTTATCCCACATTTCGTTGATAATATCTTTTGCTGGCAGCTTAGATAGCCCCAGTAAACAATAGTTTTTTCTTTAGTTTCCATCTGAGCCTTGGAAATTAGAAAAATTGCACAAAACAACCAGAATTTAATATTCAGCATAATAGGTTAAATAAATTAAATAATCGCCAAAGTTTGCACCAAGAAAAAATGCGAAACTAGTATTTCCTAAAAAATTTTGCACCGTTTTGGAAAAATTGTAACATTTCTGCCGTTTTTGGATCTAAATTTGATGATTGTTGGGTTTGCTTCATTCTGGGGCGGGTTGTAATCTCACATGTGTTTGCATTAATATCAGAACCCCTAAAAGAATCTCTATAACTTTGCACCAAAATTTCAACACCCCCATCAGAAGGATGCAAACCATCCGAGCTAAGAGCATCTGTATTTTGACTAAAAATTTTGTTTATGTCTAAAATATCCAATTTTACTTCGCCCAAGTCTTTTACATTCCGTACTAAATTAAGAATTTGCTTGTTTAGCTTCTGTACATTTGGATTAAAATCTTTTCTAAAAGCGCCTAAGGGAGTTACAGTACATAGTGAAATTGTTTCTGGGGAGAATTTATGATTTATGAGATAAATTAGTTTTTCTAAGCTACTCACGGCTTCCTTCGCGTCGAAATCACTTGAGAGGCAGTCATTTATTCCAATTAGCGTAGTTACATGTTTAAAATGTCGCGATTTACTGTTTCTCACGCGTTCCAGCAATGCAGAAATTTTGTGCCCACCAAATCCTCTCGCCAACACATTTTCCGATATTTGTTCCCCATTGATTCTGTTAACAATTGAGTCTCCCAGTAATAGGCCAGAATATTCTCCTTCTCGTGGTAAAAATAAATGTTTTCGTTGCTGGTCGAATTTTTCTTCTTGAATATTGGTTGCTTGTATTTTGATTTCTTGGTTATTCTTGCTTTCTTGGTTATTTTCGCTTCGTTTGTTCTGATTTCTGCTCCGAGTTCCAATCTTGCTCCATTCGTTTTCAAATTTGTTTTCTGTAATTTTCGAATTGCCCGTGTTTCTAAAATTTTCTAGATCAAAAAATTTGTTTCCTCTTTCTTCCTCTTTCGTTGATACAGTTAAGTTTTCGATAATTCGTTTAAAATAAGTAACATTTTCGACTAAGTCTTTATACAGCTCGTATTTCAATTCGTCGTTCAGATTTCGGAAAGTTTCGAGGTCAAACATGTTGGCGATTAAAAGCGAAATTAAAAATAAGACATTAAAATGAACCGACTGATCGCTAGAAATTTAATTTGGTTGTTGATATATTGAACCGTCAATAAAACCTCTCCCTCGCCATTTTAAGGTTGAAATTAAAAAAAAACGGCAATAGTGTGTTTTGATGCAAATAGGTCAACCCAATTATGGTTGTTAAACCGTAACATAAAGTGAAGAGAGCAAATTAGTGAAGAGAATCTTGATCTTTCAATATATAAACCATGTACTAATTACAATTTTATTAACTGTAGTAATAAACATAGTAATTACAATATTTTAAACTGAAAAGTTACTGACTCAACATATTAATGACTCAAAAGTTACTGACTCAAATTTCAATATATAAACAATGTAGTAATTGCAATTTTTTAAATTGAAAAGTTACTGACTCAACAAATTTAGCGAGATTTTTGAATTCAATAATTTATACACAAATTTAAAGAGTTTTCAAGCATTCGAGCTCCATCAGATTTTGAAACGCTGACTTGAGTAAAGTTTTCAATCCTAGCATCTTTTGGCCTTTTAACAGACCAGCATGAGGACTTCTTAAACCTGTGCTTAATGAAATTTCATAAGCGTTTTAATATACGATATAGCTTAAACGTGCAAAAAAAAAACACTTTTGTTGAACATGCAAAAAATAATACGTTGAAAAGTTTAAACATGCAAAGATAGAGTTCTCTTAAACATCTCAACATAAGGACTTCTTAAACATGTGTGACATGAAACGCCAATTAAATAAGATATAGTTTAATTTTCAAAATTATAGCATACGAAATGCATGCGAGATCTTTCTATCATAGTTGTCTGAAGAAAACAGGTCGAAATAAAATCAACGTGTATCATTCGCCCGGAAGATACATATCGACGGAAAACAAAACTAAGTCTTAAGACGACTGGCTAGCGTCTAAACAGAGCTTTGCATGCTTTTCACCGTCTCTACCAAGCCAGTACTTTTCGGTGGTCTTTTCCAACATCGGGTCGACAAAAACGTTACTGTTCTCCGGCTTCGACCAGAACGCTCAAATTAACTTAATTACATGCAAATAGTGAGCTCATGGCTGGGTCTCAGTATCCCCAGACCACGAGGTCACTCCTAAAAACAGGGCTACTACTTATTATATTACTATTGTTTTTGTTCAGTAGATAAAAATCATCATCTCCATCGAAGATGGATCAACCCTTTCCCCCAACTCCTAGCTTCTCATCCTTATCAAAATGAATCTAGATATTAATTAAATTCAAGTCAGGACATGACAGGAAGCTAAAAGTTGATGCAACAGGATAAAAGTTTCAGTTCCTTTACCCTTCCGGATTGATGAATCCGCTGGATCAAGCTCGCTAATTGTAACATTCGCCCAAATATCACACAGCGACGGAGCGTAGAAAAAGTACCTATCAACGACTGGCAGGCGTCAGTTACCTTAATTCTACTCGTTTTTCACCGTCTCGACCTTGCCAGTTGATTTTCTGGTCTGTTTAGGGCAAAGTAAAAAGTTACCATTTTTAGGCCATCAGTCAAACGACTTTTGATCAGCTTTCGTTTGCATGCGAACACAACCACATAGCTGAGTCTCGGATCCTCAGACTACGTGATTGTCATTAAAAACACGGCTCAAACAACCTATTTTATTATGTTTTTGTGTGACAGTTTTATATTAAATCCATTGGAGATGGATTGACCCTTTCCTTTTTCTATCTACTCATGCTCTGAAATATTAAATAATAACGGTGTTAATTAAGATCTAGGACATTACAGCAGCTGTTATAGTTAGTTTACCCAGTCCCTTCACATATAACAGTCTCTGGGGGACCAAGCCTCCGCTCCCGTGACTTTCTTGAGATAACACTCTTATCTCCTATATTTCGTGTCCCGGGAGGGTTCCGTGGTATTTCTCTTCCCCCCACTGAAGCCTCCGTCTCCACAAATATCTGTCGCTAAGGTCCTTATCGTGTGTTCTTGCCACGATAAGAGGCTCCGTGTTTTTCTGTCTCTGATACAACTGTTCTTCACAATCTATATCGTGGTTCTGATTTTCGTCTTTTCTATTCAAAATGGCCGTCTTTTTTCTATTTCTCAGAAATGTTCTTCTTCCGATCGAAATTTTAAAAATAAAAATTCTAGAACATTCTGACCCTCCGTCGCAACACTTTTCTGTTCATAAGGCCTTTAGTCACTCTTTTTTCTGTCGCGGGAAGGTTGTGCTGTGTCATCCGGCAGAATGGCACATACTCCCCGGACAAGTCTCCATCAATGTCCCTATTGATCGCACAACACCGGGTTATCGTCAAGTAGGTATCCAGTTTTCTGTAACCAATCTTACAAATCGCATAAGAAAATGAAATTTATCTACTCCACTTCAACTCACTACGTGTTCACAAATGGCATCGTACTACATCTCACTGCCTTTCAACATTTTCACAAAATTCGCACCATGAGGAGGGTCCTAGATAAAATTTCTTTTCTGACTACTTACGTCGTCTTGTTATAAAACTTCTTTTCGCTCTTTGTGATTAAAAAGTGGGACGTGGCACGGCCACGCACCCGTTAAAATTAACTTAACTTCACTCACCAAGTATAATTAGTCATTTATGCGGTCCTTTCAATTTTAAAACTAAGAAACTCTGTGGCTAGGAAAGTTATTGAGTTACCCACCCTTCTCGAGCGAATTTACTCAAACTTACCATGTCGCCACACAGTGAATTTGTGTCTTACACAGGTTAAAAACTTCAGTCGGGAATAAATAGGTAAATATACTCACCTATGCTCCTTATACACATACATAGATAGTAGTAACTAAAATCAACAATTTCAACAATTTTAACAATTGCAACATTTTCAAAGTTTGGTCTGACCAAACTAGATCAAAACAAAAAGTTTAACAAGTTCAATAATCAAAACTTGGTTGATTTGTTCAAGTTTTTACACACAAAAACAATCAAGTTTTTTTCTCCTTCTCTTCTCTTCTTCGGTCATCTTCATTCCACCATTTCTCCATCCTAATGTTCAGCGTCACTGTCTTCCAGAACTTTCTCTAACATGTCCAGAGAGTTGCGGGCCGTGCCCCAACCCTCCTGTTCCAACAGCCTCGGTTTGCAACAAGGTAGCAAGTCCACATTCACCTTCTGCTCCCGGTTCCTGCAAAAGCTGTTGTGAAGACATAGGCTCACGTTTCGTTCTAGGTCAGCTCTTAAGACCTCTTTCTTCTCATCTTCAGTAACACAAGGCGCTCCAGCTACTCGCTTCACCGCCGTGGTGACCGCGTTTCTATGCGTCAGGAAAGCTCTCTTATAGGCTCCTGGTCCTATGTCTAGCTGGAAAGATTGATAGGCTTCCGTGTTCCTTGACATGTGACGCTTCGCACGTTCATACATCCAAGATGTCATCACTGCACGGAACCAAGGCATCAATCTTTGCCTTGACCATATTCTTTCGATGGCTTTAGGTATTCTCAGAACCTTGCAGGTGGTTCTGAAAAGATCCAATTCACTACTCATTTTCACGTTGCTCAGCTGTTCAGGAGTCGGCACGGCCGTCTCCTGCTCACTTGTGTCTGCATTAGCCTCGAACCATCTCACTGCTAGCATGGCGCTAACCACCACGATTGACACTGGTTGATTCTGATCGGGCAACCCCGTGGAGTACAACTCCTCCACGTCCCATACTAGGATCAGATTCCCGCGTTTGGGGTACCACAACGTCTGCGCTAAGCAGTGGCAAGGATACTCCCCATGGGTTCTCACTATGTTCCTTCGGGTCCGATACCCTGAGGCTCCCAGTAACGGTTCCACTTCCATCAGAATTCTATGTAGGTCGTCTTTCTCTTCTATGGTGGGGAATTCAGTAGGTAACGCTCCACTCGCTTTCTGTTTCTGGAACTCACTCACGTTGCCTTCGTTCAGTCTCATGAACTCTTCACCCACAACGTCTTGCAACTCGCCTTCGGATCTCTTCGGGACTGCCCGAAAGATCTTTGCCAACAAGTCATATGACCTCTCTGACATTCTGGCCAACCTCACGCACTTTGGCACAGAGAAAAGTTGGTCAACCAACACTTGTTGCGTCCTCGCATCCATCACCACCATGTGCGTAGGATACTTGCTATTACAATACGGCGCTGAGCTTGAACCCACCATATATTTTGAACCAGTAGGTCTGTGATAGGCTTCACTATCCTTCAGATTCATTTCATTCTCTAGGGCTTCTCGCCAGCCTCCAATCTTTTTCTCTGTCTGTAATGCTCCAGGGAATATTTCCACGCTGAGGGACGTCACTAGCTCATGGGCACGCTCCAAGCGCTCGAGCGATTCTATCGAACTCGTCATGCTGCAAAATCCCAAGGCTGTGATCAGGTTTACGTCCGTCACCCCATGGCAGTCTGCGACCAACTCCATGGCACTCTTATCTGACATGCTCAATCTTCCGTACAATCGTGCCAGTTGTCGATGCTGCTCGCTTAGCGTAATCAGGCAGTGTCCCAGGTTACAAACATGTCCTTCCATCCCACTGTGTTGAGCCAAGCATGTGCCTTGCTTCAACCAATTACTCGATGTACCTTCCTCGGACAGCTCCGTGGACGGGTTGCTCTTCTTCTTCGTCAATCTCATGGCCAGCAGGTGTTGTATCATGGCCAGATCATGTAGACTCGCATCATCATCCCGGTCTAACATGATATCCGCGGTCATGTCCCAGATTAAGCCTGCGTTAGGATGGGGACACCAGGAAGGTTTCATGAGTTCCCACATCACTACTAGACTGGTTTTCAAGGGACCGTCCCAAGAACCACAATCAAAACTCACTTGCCCTTTTAGCTCGGGAATCGAGGGCTCGACTACTCGTTCTTCCAAAATAATTCCAAGCTTGGGTTGTTCCACCATCAACATTCCAATTTCCTTAATCCGTTCAACCCAGAAGTTGAGCACTGTGACTTGCTCGTAGTCGAAGTATGCTTCCCTGGCTTCTTCGTTCACGAAGGGATTATACGCCATCCCCGGTATGCCAGACACGTATTGGAACGACTTCAGTTTCCCTAGTGTTGCAAACTCCTTTTGTCCTCTGGCCGCTTCAATCAAGTCTCTGCTCACTCTCAATTCTTTGTTGGAGTATCTTCTCACCTCTTCCAACTTGCGATAGCTTTCCATATCATTCGACTCCTTGCTTGGCACGGTCAATGGCATGTCCTGATATAGCTCTAGGAGTGCCCTAAGGAAGTTCCTTTCGCAATCAACTCCCTTTTGCCGAATGATCTTTATACATTCTCCCAAAACAGGAGTGGGGATACGATCCACCACGAACCTGACAAAGCAAAGGGCATCCTTACGCTTAGCCCATGCTATCGCTGAATCGTCTTTCGAAATCAATGCTCGTAGAGCTTCCGTTAACTCTAGCTCCTGTTCTCGTGATTTCGAGTCATTACTGGCTTCATACTCCGCCTTTTTGATGCCCATCAAGCACCAAGCCAGTCGTACTTGCAGATCAGTTCTCACGCAAGGATGAGCCAGGTATGCTGCCACAGTAGCAGGTGCATTCATCGTCTCATCGAAGTATTTCTGGAGGGCCGCCCTCCAAGAAATCTCTAGCAGTTTTTCCAATCCAATTTCATTCGCTTCTGATGACATCACTGTGCCATACTCTCTTCGATTGAAGTTAGAGTTCTCCGTAAGCCCTTTCAGATATTCTTGCATGGCCCGCTTTTCACTCCAAGCCATCAGGTGCCCTCTCGCGGAGTTCCTCGCTTTCAACATCTCCACATAACCCCCTGCCGGATCTCCCATGTGGACCGATTCCGGCACAGTTATTCGACTGTACTCGACCACGTCGAGTTGTCCTTCCAGTTTCAACTTGGCCATGTTGATCCGCGAGGGCCTATAATCTTCAAGTCCTCCAGATCCACATTGACTGATGACTTCCATTTCTAACTTAGTGTCTGCCAGGGTTCGCGCCGTCTTCTTCGATCTAGTGGCGGTTACGGTCAGACCTGCCAAGAGCATAGGGGGTATCAGATTCTCTTTTTCTCCCCCTGTCAGTGTTGTACTATCTCCCTGCCCGCTCTCGCCTGAACGACCTGCGCTCGTTAAAGAGGTCACCACTGCGTTGGCTCTTGACTTCACCACTCTCGGGTTCATGGCTCGACTTCCTGTCTTTCCTTTTAGTCGCTTCAGCCCTTTCCTGGCTCGTCTGACAGGTAATTTCTTTGCAACATGCTGATCATCGGCACTGTCTTCTGTTACTGACTCGGTCAGAACATCCGACTCCATGGAGCTCACTATTTTTTCCAGGACCTCACGCATGATGGGTTGGTTCAATCCCACCTTCATTATGGACTGCGTCCCATATCGCCTTATCACGTCCCAAGATTTCTCCATGAAGTTTACTCGGCTCCAGATTGCTCCTGTCTTGCCTTCCAACTCCATTTGATATCTTTCCCATTCTTCTTCTGGTAATGTGCTGAGGAACGATATCTTCATTGACTCTTCGATTTTCCTCCTCCTTGGTGATTCATAAAGCAGTTTCTGCGGATCCCTGCTTCGGCACTCTCTAGCCTGGCTTATTGGGTCTATCCTTTGTAGGAGACATGAAGGACGATGGTGCCATTAGCAATAAACTCCCATCGACTTCCCCATCGTCGTCTTCACTGAACCGGTATTCTAGCAAGTCCCTTTCCAACGCTCCTAGATCGGTCTCTCCCGGTTTCTCCGTCTTACTTCCGGTCCCGTCATCGTTATCGTCCTGGTCCATCAATTCATCGTCGTCCGCATCAGGTTTCGGCCTAGGTCCCGAGGGTCCTTGTCGCGCGTCTGTGCCCGAATCCGGCCGAGCCGGTACGGCCATGTCTCCTGCATGATAAAACAATTCATCATCGACCAGGAACTCTACCAACTCCTCGCCATGTGGGGCCAGGTCCTCTATCGTTATATATGAGCCTCCTCTGCTCTCCCTTGCCACCTCCAGCATCACCACTTTCGCTTCTCCTGACCACTTCAGTCTCGATAAGTCATCCGCGGAAGAATATACTTCGTTCCACGTTTCAGCCGAGACCTCTGGTCTCCTGGAGGGTAGTGCTTTGATCTTTTTCCTGCTCCAGGCATCGGGGAATGAGAAGTCGAACGTATGCGCGGCAGCAACGTTCCAGCTGATGAAGCGCGGCTCCATCCCTCCACTCCACTTCAGCATTCTCTTCTCTGCGTCACGAGCTGCTCCAATACGAGGGGCAGTGATGGGAGATGTGACTCCCAACAACATCCTCCTTATCGGTGGATATCGATGGCATTGGTCCGGCAGCGGCCTGGACCCAGGAAGCCATGTTTGTTGATTCTCTTTTGCATGGGCATAGGCTCCCGGCAATTGAGGTACTCCCACAGCCTCTCCTTTATCCTTCACCACTGGTCTCAAATTCCAGAGTTTTGGGTTAAACTGGATGTGGGACAGATCCTCACGGCCCATTCTGCATTTGAAGTGGTTGTTGAAGTCCATCAACACCCAGCCTGGCTCTGCTAATCTTCCGAACAGCCTATCGTCGCTAGCCAGCTTCATCAGTTCACTCTGTTCTACCCAATTCAGCACGGAACAATCCACTACTGAGACCAGGTTGACGTACAACACTGAATTCCTGTACGCTTTAACTTGCACATCCGGGAACGCAAAAGACATCACCGGTCCATACACCACTGTGACGAATTCCCTCAGTCCGTGGACCAGAGCCAACGGATCAATCCGCATCATGACAGCTAAGTCTGTTAGTAAGGGCATGCCACAATACTGCTTACATTCGCCTGCGTTCGTCGCCACCTTGTCCTCTCCTGTGACGCTTCTGTTCTGTTGCAAGAGGTATTGAAGCAGGAGAGTCCTCCAGTCTTTCATCTTCTTGAGCGAGGCGGTTTCCAACTGTGCATTGAACTCACGACTGGGTCCCTGTAGTTGTTCAGGGTAACGTAATAGCATAAGCAAATCTCCCAGTCGACCATAGGTCATGGCAATCAGAGTCAGGAGTCCGTCCAATCTCAAATCTGCCAACGCTTGGGTAAAGAGGTTTGCCGGTCCTTTCACAAAGTGTTCATGACCAAATGTCACGTATAAGGCTAGCACCAGGCCAATCGACAACTTCCTGATGTCTTTGACGAAGCTCGCGATCAGGTTCCTAGATGCCTTCGGATAGCACGTCGATAGGAAAGATGGCGTCCATCCCACTCCCATTCCACCCAAGATAGCATCTGATCGTTCGTACTGTGCCTTTGTGGCCAGCACGTCAGCTTGGAACTTATCCAGCGACATCGTGTTTACGTCTTGCATCAGTTTCAACATCTTGCCTCCAGCCAACTCCCGGGCATTAAGTAGATTCTTCAGATACGCATGTATCTCTTTAATTATTGCCGGCGCATGCTCAAACGCGTCCTCACCCAAGGTGCACAGCCTCGGTGACAGGTACAACCATATATTGTTGTGTGGCTTCGTACGCAAAGCCATTGCCATGAGGTCCTCCTCTGCTGACGTCATATTCTCTCTGATCATCCTTCCCTGCTCATTCTCTGCATGATCCATCTGTCTGAACCAGAGATCATCAGCCACCTGTTGTACTAACAGATGATCGTCACCTACCCCTGGTCTTAGCTTCAGTAATCTTGCGAAGTTGGACAGCTCCAACCCCAGAACTTCATCTAGCACCAACCGAGTTGTGCTACAATCTCTGAGCCCCTGTATGGCATTCGAGATGTCAGCCCAAACGGCGGGAAGCTCAGATCGGGACGGATAGTAATTGTCCGGGTCCACCACTCTGTTTGGGGCAGGAATTATCACGTTAAATATCCCCTCTGCTATCGTCGTGACCATTGTGTACACAAATTGAAGGGGTTCAGGCAACGCAGCGTAGCCTGGTGACAATACGAAGATCACCTTCACCACATTCATGGTGAAACGTTGTCTTGCTGCTGCCTCTACCTCGGCCATCGCCGAGAGCAGTGTCATTATCGCCTCCCCTATAACTTCGTTACTCGGGATCGATCCATCCGTCAGACGTGACAATAAGCCCCTGCTTTGTAGATGATCATTTGAGCCTGCAACCACTATTACCTGCGGCTCCATGCTGACCACTCTCCGTACACTTATCATCATGCCTATCGCCTGTCCCCAGTCCAGTTTAGGCGCCGTTAAGAAAATCACATCGGGCCAGAATAGAGAACGGGGCGTGTAGAGATAATCGGAGCCGGCCACAACCAGATATTTGGCAGCCTTCATGTCCAAGGGGTCATAAGCTGCAAAAAGGCCATCGCCTATTGGGGCCTTCAGGTTCCCGTATCTCTTATCGTCTCCAACCACTGTTGTAGTTCGGGGGTAATCCCTCGAATACTCGCCCGGCGTCTGACCGGGTGGTTTAGCGAATTGTCTGTACATCTTGTGATGTTTGTTATTGGGCTTGTTCTCCGTCTGGAACTTGCCCTTGCGCACAGGTGGTGTCCTTTCCCGGGTCCTATCTCGAACGTCGGTGAGCGACCGGGTGTTTAAAGGTCCAAAGGTATTGTCATGAGGTAATCCATCCAGGTCTACATGTCGGAGTGAGGTCGAGGAGCTGAATTTCTCCTGCTCTGCTAGCAGCCAATCCACACCCGGTATCCGATAAAGTCGCGACACTGTGGGACTTTCACCGCCAGTCATTCTCATCGCATCCTCCCGACACGTCAAGGTATTCATATTCAACTTCGCCGACATGTCCGTCTTATACTGACCCCAATGACTAGGATCTGATCTATTCCAAAGCAGCCTGCTGCCTGATTCGATCCCCTCCGCTGGCACGGTACTTGTAGACGGTCCTGCTGTCGAAGCAGGATTTGTCGTGGCAGGCGAATCGTTCCTCCTAGACGCGGTCTGGGAGTTATTCCTGTTGTTCTGTTCCACCGATCTGCCGAGTCGGCTTCCAATCGATTGCGGCCTGGGAGGAGGAGCAGTCCCTAGCCTGTCTCTCACGTTCGAGCTCGGAGCGACGGTTGCGGCTCCAACCGTCTCCGTTGCCAAGGGCCCTAGACGGTTGGCGAGGGATTCGGGCACGGTTGCCCTTATTCTACTCCCTCCGGTCGAATTGGTCCGAGCCAAAGAACCGGTCGCCCTCGACTCTTGCTCCGCTTCCCTCAATTGCGTCTGAAACACATCGTTAATCCAAGGCCTCCCTCGTTGGGTATTGAAGTGCACTCCATCTTTAGTGAGCGCGATGTGGTCAGTCATGCGCAGCATATTTTCGAGATCCAGGAGTCGCAACTCGCCAGGGTTGTTTCTCACCAGACTGCGGGTCATTTCATTCCACCGCGTCACGTTGCCATTCATGAAATCTGCAGCTATGGTGCCCACCAAAGGATTTGGTGGTATCGTGCACAGGATCACGAGTTTGGGTCTGTACTTTTCTTTCAATTCGTTCAAGAGACACACCAATAGAGGTTCCCACTTGTTCTCCGGAGTCACGGGGGCTCTCGAGACGTCATTGGTCCCCAGCATTATTATTAATGTATCCAAATGATCCTCGCTCTGGAACTCCATCATTTTGATGACTTGAGCCACTGAGGCTCCTCCAAAGGACAGAATGGTAGTATGACCATAGACGAAGATCTCATTCAGATCTCTCACCAAACTGTCTCCAATGATCAAATGGCGACTCCCTGGGGGAATTACTTGGTCGTTCGTGGCGGGGTTCCAGCTCATGTCATTCAGGCAGGCTCGAGGATGCTCGGCTGGCACTTGCGTGAACTGATGACGTGCCATCAGATTCTTCCTGATGTCTACCACACGAGACTTCTCAAAGACTCCACCAGGCGCAGAACACGCTATCGTGCGGGTTGCTCGCTCCGAGCTATTTGATGAATGATCACGACGCTGGGAAGGAACGATCCTAGCCAGTGTCCGCTCAGTGCCTCTGTTGATCTCATCCATCGCGGCTCTGGCCACTTGGTTAAATGATTCCTGGAATTGAGGAGCTAGATAGGTGTCAGAAGGGTCTGGTATCGTAAACCTCTGACTCGAAGCAGACGGTCGTGTCTGCTGAGGAGCCTCGGGCCCCCTTGCTGCACGCAAATCCAGAACCTCAGGTCCTCTCGATGCGCACAGCTCCTGCGCTGTTGTCCTGGGGCGTGTGTCGTTAGATCCCTCCGAGGACCTCATGCTCGCCAGGATTTCCGGTGACACTTGGCTCACCTTCGCCATATACAGCTCCTTCAGGTGCTTTATCTCATCCTCCTTGTAGGCCACCTGCAGATCTTCAAATTTCTTTTTCCATTCGTCTCTCTCCCGAGCTATGGCCCTGTACTCCTGAAGTTTGGCACACAGCTCACTCTGATCTCTCTCCTTCTTCTCCAGTGTCTCAATCGTCTCCGACGTCTGGATCTCTATCTCGCTCACTCTCACTCTCTTTAGGGGAGGAGCAGCTGTTGGAGAGTCGACAGAGTGTGACGGGCCTGGCCCATCACGTTGTCTCTTCGCTCCAATGAGTGGCTGCGCAGGTTGGACAGGTAAGGGCATCTCACCTAACCGGTGGTCCCTTTGCTCACCTAGTCCTGGCTCACGAGCCAGGTCGTGGCCAGACATTTCTCCGCGCCTCCATCTCATCAATCGGTTTCGGCCTCTCTCGGCGGTCCCGGACTCACCGAAGGCCAACATCAACACGACTTCTGTAGGGCGATTCCCTCGACCCTCTCTTCCCAGTGCATTGAGCTGTGCGACCACAAACATCGCCAACCCCGGGTCTTCTCGTGTAAAATCACAATCGATCAGCCGCTGATAGATCTCGTCTAGAGTCGCTCCTAGACTCGCTGAGAGGAATTCCATGAGTTCGTTCGTGTCACCCATTTCTTTTCGTGTTGATTCTTGTTGTCGTGTCGTGTAATTTCTTTCTGTCTCCTCTGATTTAGTGTTCAGTAAACAATTTTCGATCAATCAAGATCTAAAAAACAGGTCGCGACTTAGAACCATCATTTTTGGATGCAACATCAATCAATTCTTTAAAACTCTCAATTGAAATTCTCTTCACAATTCTGATTTAAAATTTAGCACCCAGGTGGATCGTCCACCTTTATCTTTGTCAGAGTAGCACGAATAAGCGCTGTCACCTTGATGACACAAACATAAAACATATCATAACAATAACATAACATAAACACATAAACATCACACACCTATACTATCATATAAAAACCTAATCCCTAATACTGTACCTAAAACCTAACCTAAAACTTGACTCTAATTCTTATCGAGCAACTTAATAAAAACCACTTATCGCCGAGCGCAATTCTTAGCATATGCTCAGATAGTATTTTTTATGTAAGTAAACCTCTATGTCAGTCTCTGAAAATATCACATGCACAAGAGCGTACAACTCTCTCGGGTGTAGCTTCCCTCTATTGGGATCATAAACTGGCAACGAGAGAGAGGTCACACCTCTCTCAACCAGGAAATCCCTAAGTCGAGTCAAGGCCAATACCAAGCTCTCCGGATTCACGTGTTGCCTGTCAGTAGCTTTCGTAACCAAAAAACACAAATATTTCCCTGGTATCTGTGATGCAACAGGGGGCAACGCTATCATTCCTCCTACACCCGGCCTCTGTTTCCACAAAAACTCGATATTCTTGTACTCTCTTTTAAAGTCGGCCGCTAGTGCTGTTTTGAAGCTTACGTCCGCAGTTATCGCTATGGCGCACGTGCGTTCCGTGAGTATGAAATCGCTGTCCGTTATAACGATATTGTTCGAATAGTGGTTCGGGAGATCAAAATACGATTCAAAGATTCGTCCAAAAGGTGGTTTCTTAGCATTCTCGCCCTCTGTCTCTAGTTCTCCGGTTTCCCTTGCCGATTTCAATTTTTTTATTATGAGATTTTCGGTGTGGGTGAGTCCTACCCCCACTCCCGGACAAAAATATCCATCGACGTCCCCGTCGATCGCCCAAAGTCTAGGAGACCGAGGTTGGATTGTGGAACACGTAGAGGACCATCTGGGGCGACCCAGTTGGACTCGGTATTGTCATGGCTGATGTATTTGACGCCGTCTCTATCGACGTCCTGAATCGTCAGGATCGTCTCTTTTGGATCTGTCGGCAGATCGTGGAGCCATTCGAGCACGCGCAAGTTTGTTAGTTCTTGCTCATGAGTCTGTTCCGCTTCTGGTTCGAACTCCACTTCCGGTTCTGATCAATCGTCGATCCAATCTTGATCCATATCGTTCACAAGGTCGATTTCCCCTAGCATCGCCACTTCGTCCAGTCCCACCAGCGAGTCTATGACATCACTCACTACTATCCTGTCTACAACGAAGTCCTCGCCATACGGATTGTATTTCTTCTGGTTTTTTCCTTTCTTGCTTTGGCGTGTTTCCATGGTGAGAGGAAAGTCAGGCTGTATTCCTTTGTCAATTTCGGTTTGTTCCGGGCAATCCCAGTCTTCTTCGGCATAGGGTAGAGTTTCATCGTCCACCTCTACTCGCTCAGTCAACTCGAGATCCAGTGGTAGATCGCAATCGTCCACCACCTCGTTCCCGTCGTTCTTGTCGCGAGTACCCCTCTCATTCACTTCACAAGCAGGATCCACAATTAAATAGTCTCCCTCTTGCATGTCCGCTGGGATGCACCAATCCTCTGACGAGGCATTGTGCGGTTTGATATTCTCGTAATGAGCCGCTCTTCCAGTGCTCAGCCGATAAAAACGACCTCCTTGATGCACCTCTGTTATCTTAAATGGACCACGCCATTTCTTTAATAGTTTCTTGGTTCCTTTTGGTGGAACCACTTCCTGGAACACCCAGACGTAATCGCCAACTGAGTAGGCTTTTGCATCGGCTGTTCTTTTATCAAACCTCCTTTTTTGTCTAATTTGCGCCTGTTGCGTATTCCTCCTGCATAAGTCATTAAGGTCCTGCTGTCTTCTAATAACGTCCCGCACGTACGTTTGCGGTGCTGTCCTCTTCCCTTCATATTCAGGGTAGAAGAACGTTAATGGGAGTGCTTTTTCGTGACCCGTCAGCATCATATGTGGACTTATTCCCGTGGTGGAATGCTCCGTGCTGTTGTAAGCACCCATCACTTGCGGCAAGTGCTTGTCCCAGTCATCCATGTAGCGTGAGCAGTAGACTCTCAACATGGATACCAGTGTGCGATTCTGCCTCTCGACTAGGCCATTCGTTTGCGGGTGATAAGTGGTCGAGTGGGCCTGAGCTACCTGCGACCTTTTCATTAACTCTTTTGTGAGATCACCTACGAATGCTTTGTCATTGTCCGATTGGAACGTGATGGGGCAGCCATGCCTTGCTATCCACACGTTTATCAAATGATCGCATGTTTCTTCTGCCGATGCTGTCATGCAGGGTGCTGCCTCCGCATACTTCGTAAAATGGTCGATCATTACCAGCACCTGATTATAGCCCGTTGCTGTCATGCAGATTTTCTGATGATCAATTTGCACCACTTCGTTGAAACCTGACGATTCTATTGACTGTAGGGGGAACCTTAGTTTCCTGGGATCCTTTGCCTGTTGACAAGACAGGCATGCGGCTATCCATTTCTCACAAGCCTTCTTCAATCCCGGCCATTCGAATCGTTTTTGTATCCTGTTATACACTTTGTCCACGCCTTGATGTCCCATCTGATCATGTGAGCGAAAGAGCAATTCGGTCTGGTACAACTGTGGTAACACTATTGAATTGTATTTATAAAGGACCTTGTCCTCCTCCTTGCGCTTACAGGCTACGATTCCGTCCTTATTCAGGTACAACAAGTCTTTCCTCTTCAGGTAAAATTGCTTCAGGATTTTGTAGCTGTCTTCTTCCAAGTCTCCCTTGTCAGGTGCCCCATTCTCGATCCATCTTTTCAGACTGCTCGTCATTCTATCATTTCGTTGAGCCCTCAGGAGATCCGACAGCCTGTACCTGGCTTTCAAATATGTCTTCACCACGTTCATTTGCCCACTCATTATCTCCGGAGCATGAGCATCGTCCATCAACTTGACACACCATATCTTTTTCAAAGGCGTCGCTTCTTGCACAGATGGTTCCAGATTGGTACGGACGACCGTACCATGTGGCAGCAATCTGGTTGGGCGTTTTGAAACTGCTATCAGCTCGAGCTCGTCTGCGGCATTATCTACCACAGTGCCCTCTTCATCTGAGGTGTATCTGTCCCTGTCTGGATCCTGATGTGTTTCTCGGTCCAGCCCACGCTGCTTCCAGTCTACCAATAAGGAGTGGATTGCGATCTCTGACACATCGGAATTGGAAGTTGTTTCAGACGTGTTGTCCCAGGACTGGGGTCTCGAGTCACCACTTGAAACGACTGATTCCTCAACATCATATTCCAAGTTGTCTGAGATGTTTCTTGACTCCCCGGACAAAACTCTGTCCATCGGTCGCTTTGAACCCGACTCCCCGGACAAAATTCTGCCCCTAGGTGGTCTAGTCAACCTCTCCCCGGACAAGTTGTCCTGCACGGGCTCACAGGTGTCTGACTCCTCAGACAAGTCGTCCTTGACTGGCTCGAAGGTGTCAGACTCCCCGGACATTGTCTCGTCCACGGACGAACAATCTGGGCTTGGCTCGTATTCCTCCTTTGCATCCGTGAAGTGCACTCTCCTCGTGAAGCTAGCTTTCGACCTGATCCTGACTTCCTCAGTAGCTTGGTTTTGATTCGATGTTCCATATTCAGTGAACGAAGTTCTCAACAATACTTCTTTCGGCATCGAGGTCACCAGCTGGTTGACGATCGACCTGCAATCCCGTTCAACGCCTCGGCTGCGAATGGACACTGGCCTCTTCTCTGTTCTCTCGGTGACAGTCAACCTCTGCATGGTCTCCATCCATTCACGATCATGCCTATTCACTTCCCTATCCAACAAGTCACGGAGTTTTCCCATGACGTCCGGCGCCACGTTCACCGTCTTATTCAATAAAGCGATGCTGTTTATACCCAGCCTGGTCAGTTCTTGCTGTACCAAGTTGGATCGGACTAGCAGGTCCAACGGAACGGGTTCGCCTCTGGCTAAAAGCTTTATCTCCGCGGCCGTCTCCACTGGAAGGTCAGGGTGTCCAGGTATAGGATGTCCTGATTTGTCTAACCACCTAGTAAACGGCAGCTTATCGTAGGTTTCTTTGTCCAGAAAGGAAAACCCGTCTTTGATCTCTGATTGGTTAGCCTGCTTCTCCTCGAGGCGCTCATAAAATTCTGTCTTTTTACTGAGGCTATCTGCGTTCTGGTGCTTGTCACGGGTACGGTGCTCTATGATCATGTGGTATCCATCCAGGCGCACAATCCAACGACCAATATAGCTTTGGTCCATCGAATAGGTTTTCAGCCAGGCAAGGGCACGATTATCCACACGTAACTTGAAGGGAGCACTCCCCAAGTAGGCCCTGTATTTTTCCACGAAAGTGATCGCCGCAAACATCTCCGCTTTTGGTGCGCCGTACTTCATTTCAGTATCACTCAGGACTTTACTCCCGTAGGCTATCGGACGAAGAACCATTCTCCCGTTCCACTCCTGCTCCTGGTGAAGTATGCCCGAT
Organism: Symsagittifera roscoffensis; assembly: GCF_963678635.1. Classification (NCBI taxonomy): domain Eukaryota; kingdom Metazoa; phylum Xenacoelomorpha; order Acoela; family Convolutidae; genus Symsagittifera; species Symsagittifera roscoffensis. Next base: position 26,437,570 of record NC_087068.1, on the reverse strand, counting down.
ATCGCAACCACTGATGCATCCGTGTCCAGCACGAACATTCCCTTCTCTGTTGGCATGCCGAGGACCGGTGCCTCGCAAAGTTCACGCTTGATGTTTTCAAATGAAACTTGTGCCTCATCAGTCCAGGTGAACTTTTTGCCCTTGTTTCTCATCAGCCTCTGCATGGGGTATATCTTGTCAGCATACCCCTTGATGAACTCTCGATAATAATTTGCGAATCCCAGAAAACTCATCAGCTGTGTATCTGTTTTAGGTGCCTTCCAGGTCAGCACCGCTTCAACCGCTTCGGGATCTGGTCTCACTCCATGTTTGTCAACCAGGCGGCCCAGATACTTTATGGAATCCCTGAGGATTTCACACTTAGAGGGTTTGCATTTCAGACCCGCCTGCTTCATGCAAGAAAACACCTCCTCCAACCTTTCTATGTGGTCTTCCAAGGTTGGTGTTGCAATCACGACATCATCGACATAACACATAATGAGATTCCCGTATTTCTTAGTGACGCTCGTGAGTGCCTGGGCCATCAGTCGCTGGAATGTGGCCGTCGCGTTGCACAATCCGAATGGCATCCTCTTCCACTGGAACAGTCCCAGCTCACACGCGAAACCTGTTTTCTCTCGATCTTGCTTTCTGAGTGGCACTTGCCAGAATGCGGAGCCCAAATCCAACGTCGTGAAGAACTTAGCGTCTCCCAGCTTGGATAGGCTCTCATCGATGCGGGGAATCGGATATGCGTCCTTTATAGTCACTGCGTTCAGATAACGGAAATCACAACAAAATCTGAGTTGTCCCCCTTTCTTTTTCGCCATGACCACGCCACAAGCCCATGGGGACTTCGACGGCTCAATCATGTCGTACTCCATTAACATTTCAATTTCCTTCCTACACGCTTCTGACTTGTTTGGGGTCATTCTTCTCGCCCCTTCCCTATGAGGTACCGAGCCCTCTTCTATCTCAATCTCGTGCTCTACAAAATTGCAACAACCTATATCGGCCTTATGCTTTGAAAAAACGTCTGCGTTCCGATCTAGCACCGCCCTGAGCGAATCTAGTTCCTTGTCAGATATTTTACCCTTCAGATGTTCTATCTCAGGTAGGACAGGCCTATTCGCTGCTAACTCTGCTTCTGTCGGCCTCTCAGGAAAGTTGGAACAACTAGACAGCCCATCATCTGTTTCCGACTTCATTGAAAACAATTTCCTAGAAGATTTCAATTCAATTACTCTTTTCATTATACATTCTTGGTTCGCATGTAATGGACATTTAGTTACATCAAACTTCTTCAAGTTCTCCACACTCAGAAAGTCTGTGTTCAGAGGCAAAGCGTAGCCAAGTTTCTTTCCCCTCTGTATTGTCACTGTTGTTGCTTCTGTGTTCAATAACACACTCACACACAGTCCGCTCTGAGTGAGTGAGAAGCTTCTTCCTAAAATAGCCGAGCTTTTACTGTTTGGATTTGGTACCAGACACACCTGTCTGTCATTGCTGAGTTCATTCAAGTTCCTCATCCTAAACGTCGCTACTACGGCTTGGTTCGGTTTTAATCTAACTTTTCGATCCAGAAAAATCGGCACCTTGGCCTGATTAATTAAGATCTTATTAAGGGGTCTTTTCTCATACTTTCTTTCAGGATCCTTGATCCTAATCAATCCGTCATTGAGATCAATCGTGACGTCAAAGTTGCGAACGAAATCCCTTCCTAGGATGAACTGGTCGGATTCATCCAAATTCTCTACTACTAGGAAGCTCATCCAAAGATGTCTTCCTCCAAGCTGCAGTGAGATGATTGGGGTTCGTCCGGCGACATAGATCGCTCCCTGATTGGCAGCTGCCAACCTGATGTTTGTCGGTATGAGATCCGATCTTTCGAAACCCATGTCGGTCCAAGTTTTGACTGGCATGACACTAACCACTGCTCCCGTGTCTAGCAGTCCCTTTACTGAAAGTTGTCTGCCTTGCACGTCCAGAACGTGTGCGGCCAGATCGGCCTCGCAACCAATATGCACCGCATCTTGTTCGAGCATCGCGTTGTGTCCGATTCGTCTGACCTTCAGCTCCTCTTGACCAATGTATATCCGGCCAACCTGATCGTTCGCATCAGTTATGTGAGCTTTCGTGTAGATATTGATGCCATCCACTTTCATCAGCCTCGGACCTCCCGTTGTGAGCAGCGCTCGCACTGCCCTGGAGTCCAGTTTGGGATCCTTCTCCTTCAGGTAGTCGGCATAGATGTCCAGGTGGATTAGTGTAATCTCGGATGGTTCACTCAAGTTCTTGACCACCTGGTGCCCTGCGACTGAGATGATGGACATTATTTTGGTCCCCGCCTTCGTCATGCCGAAAGTCTTGCCAGATATAACGTTCAGTTTTAGTCCCTGTTTCTTGGGCTCCTCTTTGTCTTCTACTTTTGTCGCTTTACCAAGGACATTAAGACTCTCCCGAAGATCTGCGCTTTCCAGCTCCGACCTTACCCATTGCTCCACTTCTTTCGTGGCAAGGTCCTGTTTGACATTCTGCAGCGCTGTCCTTGCCGCCAGGCCGTAATCCACCTTGAGTGGACTAGACGACTCTGCTTCGAGGTTCGAGGCTACCACCTCGTCAGGCCATGTCTTAACCTTTTTGGTCGCAAAGGTGCTCGGTGTCGTTTCCTTTCTCCGAGATTCAGCCTCGTTCATCAGACGTGCTCGACTGGCCTTGACACCCGAAAGCGCCTCATCGTGGCGGGGATGTTTCGCGTCCGCTACTGCGTCCCAAAATTGAGTACAATCCGACTTGAAGTGTCCCTCCAAATTACAGAAGAAACACCTCGGACCATATTTCATGATGAGCCCCCTCACGTACTCTTCATGATCCTCGTCGGTCGCGTCAGCGTCCTCGAGAAAGTAGCCTATGGCCTTCATGTTCTGTTTGTATGCAGAACACGCAGAAACGTGATGGTCCATCGAACCACAATTCGCACACGACCTCCTCTTGTCCATGTCATCGCGAGGTTTGTACCAACTGGAATTCGCACCAGTGTTTGTCCCGCTATAGTTGCCATAATTGCTGTAACGGTTTTGCGCCCTCGGTTTTATCAGTAAATACTCGCGTGACTTCATACGCAAGTCGTCGGGCGTGGGTACCTGGTCAAGCGACAGGGTGAAGTGAGTGGCCAACATCGTCTTCAACTCCTCACTCCTTACACCATCCATGAACTTCGAAGCGATCGCCAAGTTTCGTTCGGATATTCTCTCATCCGGGTTGCTCCTCCTCCTGAGCAGTTCAAGGTCATCCAAGAATTTATCTATTGATTCTTCATCTCTCTGTCGCCTCTTCTCGAACTTCACCATGGCCTGGTGCCCTTGTACTTCAGAGCCGAAACGATTCAGCAGGATGTCGAATATCTTGCGAGCGCTGTCTCTCTCATTGGCTCTTTTCGCCATTACACAATTTAATGCAGTACCCTCCAGGTTGCTCGTCAGCGCGCTGCACTCTTGTTTCTTGGAGAGATTCTCTTCCTCAAAGTGTAACTTCATCACCTCTATCCAAGTATCAATGCAGCCGTCTGACTCGTCTTTATATGACTTCGGCTTTTTCAGTGTTCTTCTTGACCTCTCCCCTCTCTCGGTCGACTTCGAGAGCTTGGTGATGAATGTTTCAAGAGATCTGTTCAGTGGCTCAAACATCGAGGCATACATCGTTGTGTCTTGTGAGACTGTGGTCAGATCTGGTACTGAACTGACTTGTGGCACGGTTGGCAATCTTGTCTCCGGGGTGGCATCTGCCTCCGGCGGGACTGGATTCGTCCAGCCAGGCCTCTGCGGGGCTGCCCTTGGCCACTCCTTGTTTCTAGGTTCGTAGTTCGTTCTCGAGCCTTGCTGGGCTCTGGCACTGTTACCCGTACCATCTCCAGCATTCGCATGGCGTGAGCGCTCCCTTGAGTTGGAATGCTCCTGCCAACTACTCCCATTCAGGATCGCGTCAAGCTTCCGCATCATCAAGTCAGATTTGGCGTCCAACCTCTTTTCCAGGCTAGTCATCGTTTGGGCGTAGGTGTTATCATGATCATTCAGTAATCGCTCGATCTCTCTTGACATCCTTGCCTCTCTTTCCTCTGACTCTTTATTTGCCTGTGCCAGGCTCTCAGCCAGGCATTGATCGGTGTTACGAATCAATTGAGCCTGATCAAACCTCGCCTGCGACTTCACGTGCGTTAGCTCATCTTTCAAACTCTCTCGACCATGGTGAGCTCTCTCGTCAACTTTATCTATCTTCTTAGTCATGTCCCGCCTCAATTCATCCAGGCCATTCATCACACCAGCGAACATATCACTTATGTCACCAGCTGCCCCCAGTGGCGGGGTTAGCCCCAGAGAAGATGAGGTCAGCTGCGGCGGTAGCCTAGTACTCGATGACGCACGGTCCTTTTGCTTGTGCATTGACGTCATTAGTCTGTCAAACGTTGATGATGCTCCCATCGTTATCCCATCTGACATGGGTCTGGTCGGCGAGACTGATGACGCCTTCCTGCTCTTCTCGTTCCTTGGGCACGGTGTGAAGTTCACATCCGGATGGGATGTCTCCGGGTAGTCATAACTGGAAGTTAAACCAACAGTTGGTAGTGACGCCATGCGCTCGTCGTACAAAGACCTCCAACTCTTCTTGGCCTTCGAACCCGGTTGTTCTTCACTCGGGCTTATACTCGACATCATCGCGTTGTTGCTCTGCTTGGCCAGAGATGAGTGGGTACTAGCCGAATGTGAGTATTCTCCCCTCCACCTGTGACTCTTGGTCTCCGATTTGGACATTCCCTTGAATAAGACTTCTTCTCGCGGCTCGACCTCGGAACGCTCCGAGGTCTCCTCTGTCCTCTCGACTTCCTCTCGGTCGAGGACCTCGTCTGGCTCAAAGTCGGGTCGAATGAGCGTTCGCTCCCCTTCGTCAAAGGGATCCACCGGCGTTTCGCTCGCAGGCTCGGCCTCGGCGCTCCGCCCTTGATTGCCATCAAGGTTTTTCTCGCTCCTTAGTTTCATTTCGATCACTGAAAGATCAAGTTGACCTTTAGTCGATTCGTCTTCAGCAAACGCGTCGGAAGCGCTGCTAAACGAGGTTTGGCTACGCCTAGTTCTAAATTTCCGCGTGCTTCCCTTGCTCAGCCTGGGAATTTTAGTAGTCGATCCTAACGAGTCCCTGCGCTGCATAGTTTTTTACAAAATGAAAATATTCGTAATTCGATGGCAATGTAAACGCACCACAAACCAGTTTTAGTTAAATCACTTAACGCTGCCTACTCGATTCCGTCAGTATCAAAATGTCTCTTAGATCTCTCACGACTAAACTAGTGACTCAGCTAAAGTTACACACAGGGTCTACCCAGTATTGATGTAATGCTAACTCAACCCGGTTGTATAATATAACAGTAACACTAAGTTTCCACAAGATATAATCGGTACACAAAACACAATCGATAATCAGATAAGAATATCCTACAGGTGACAGCGACTTTTTGTCAGTATCAATTTATCGCCACACAATTTATCAAGTCACTGCTTTGTTAAAATTAAACAATCTTCGATAAAAAGCAGTGATGATTCAGAAATAGATAAATAAAACTTAGTCTTAAAGAAAAAGACTTCCCCCAATCGGAACGATCCGAAAGAACGAAGCCCAGGACACAGTCTTCTCAAGTGGGTGTGTATTTGCCTAATACACCCAACGAGGTCTTCTTTTGGGTGTCCTGCGATTGCCCGAGCTGTCCTACTAAGTAGCTCAAGGCAACCTCTTGGTCGAAAATTCGTCAAGTCTATGAAAAAGCTCTCCCACACTCGGACTGATCCAAGTGCACGAGAGTAGGGAACAATTCTTCTTCTCAAGTGGGTGTGTATTTGCTTAATACACCCACCGAGGTCTTCCTTTATTTGTTCCCGGATTGCCCGAACTTTCCTATTAAGTAGCTCAAGGCAACCACTCAACCAAAATCACAATCAAAAAAAATTTTGTTCGGGTACCTCTAATACACCCAATATAGAATCCAAAGTTGATCACGAATTTCCGGGTCAGAATGGGTTCTTATGATCCTGATAAGCACGCCTAATATCCTAATATGATCCTAATTAAATGGATATTTTCCGTTTCCCAAATTGCCACAGAAGGTTTACTCAAGTCTCTTACAAGGAGGGTCGCTAGAAGGTTTAAGACACTCCGGAGGGTTACCTCGGAGGGTACCTCAATCACTCAAGTTACTTAGGAGGGTATCTTAATCACCCAAGTTACTTCGGAGGGTCCCCCTAAATTTACTAAGGAGGGTCAATAAGATGCTTAATACGCTCCGGAGGGTCACTTCGGAGGGTACCTCCAAAATTTTCAAATTTTCCGATCTCACTTGGAAGGTTCTCCTACTAGCTTCAAAAAGCGTCAAATTAAGCTAAGGGTTCTAGGGGAAGCTGTTTCAACTTCTTAGGGTGATCTCGTGGAAATTTTCCACTAAGGAGGGTTGCTAAAGGGTTTAGCTGACTCCGGAGGGTCACCTCGGAGGGTTCCCCCAAAATCAAGAAAAAGGGTTATATCACCGCAGTAAAGCCTCTGAAAGCGGTCTACCTGACTTAAAACTAGGTTGGCTGACACGGTCAACCTTTCCAGTTGAATAAAAAGATGTTTTGATAAAATTTTCTGCCGCTCGGAGGGTTGCCCGTGATTTGGACCCTCCGAACCAACAAATTCTAAAAAATTTTTCTTTTCCGAAATAATCAACCCAAAAACGGTTGCGATTCGGAAAAGTGGTCAAAAACGTCGACTTTTGGTACCAAAATTATCCCGATCGGATAACTAGTCTTTGAGAAATCGCCAAAAACGCGTTCGTCAAAATGGCCTTTTTCACCACCTGTATAGGATCCGAAAGACTTTTTTCGCAATTCCGGTCGAGAGTGCCTAAAAATACTTGAAATGAGCGTAGCAGCCCTGTACGGCACTGGAATGATGCAAAAAACTGGACCAAAATTGGTTTAGAAACAAAAATTTGGCCAAAAACTATCAAATTTGGACCCTCCGATTCCTTCCTTTTCCAAACCTTAAGTCGTTAGCTCTATCCACGGAGCTACTCGGAGGGTTACCCAAAAATTTCTCTAGTAACCTAGCACGTTATGCTAGCACGCTCCTAACGCAAAAAATTTTATTGCTCTAACTCTAAAAACTCAAAAACTCGATCCCCAAAACAGATTGACAAAATACAGAAAATTATCAAAATTTTGGTCGAAAAATTCTCGTTTTTCTAACTTCTACTGAATCTTTGCTCACGCGGTTTCTTTAATAAAGGGGATCGAACTACGTGGCTACTCTCTATATAAAAGCTTTTTGCCTACCGGAAAAGCTCGGATATCCGAAAATTTGGGGGTCTACAGTTTGGTCGAAAATTGGTAATTTCCGACAAAAAATGGGTGTTTCTTGGGTCTAAATAGGAGATAAGTAATATATAGTAAGGACAATAATCTATAAATAGTCGTTAATAAATAGTACTATACCCTCCTTTGCACCAAAATATTCGAATTAAGACCCTTAACTCGGAAATTTGTAATCGATGGAGGGTACAATCGGACCGCGCCAATCGTGCCCCCCACCACTTAAGTTTTAAGGAAATAGTACCCGAACGATACTAAAATTGCTTCAACGATACCCAACAGTCGTTGCGGATGTTGTCCTTGATGTCCCTGTTGAGTGTGGAACACGCTGATCAGCTTGCCACTCTACCCTCCGGCCACCGGCAAAATCACCATTAACGTGCTTAAACACTCAAATTACACTCGAGGGAGGGTATCCAACCCTTCACCAAAACACACAATCTTTCTATCAGAAACGATATAAATCAATCTGAAACAACAACAAATAGGAAGGTCAGATCACATCTCGTCCGGAAATAACATATAAACTGTCACTTTATGTTTTTTACTGTTTTTGGTCTTTTTTGGATTTTTTACTGTTTTTTGTACTTTTTTGTTTTTAAATAATTATTTTTGGCTTTTTCTTGGTTATACACTATTTTTGTTTGGTTTTACGCTTTCTCTTTAATTGTTTTTGGTCCTGGGACCTCAGGACAAGCGGGCTCTAGATTTCCCACCTAACCCTCCGGCCCCCGGAATTTTCGGTGTTAACTAAGTTAAAAAGCTAAATTGCACTAGACGGAGGGTACGCACCTTCCCCCTAGTACAATAACGGTCATTAAGGCCTCTAACTCGGGCATACGCCCGGAGCGGAGGGTTCGTCGCTGAAACGCTTGCTGATCATGATGGTTTCATGCCTTTAACAGGCCCACCCAGGAGCGCCATAAAAACGTCTATGTAACATTCGCCCAAATATCACACAGCGACGGAGCTTAGAAAAAGTACCTATCAACGACTGGCAGGCGTCAGTTACCTTAATTCTACTCGTTTTTCACCGTCTCGACCTTGCCAGTTGATTTTCTGGTCTGTTTAGGGCAAAGTAAAAAGTTACCATTTTTAGGCCATCAGTCAAACGACTTTTGATCAGCTTTCGTTTGCATGCGAACACAACCACATAGCTGAGTCTCGGATCCTCAGACTACGTGATTGTCATTAAAAACACGGCTCAAACAACCTATTTTATTATGTTTTTGTGTGACAGTTTTATATTAAATCCATTGGAGATGGATTGACCCTTTCCTTTTTCTATCTACTCATGCTCTGAAATATTAAATAATAACGGTGTTAATTAAGATCTAGGACATTACAGCAGCTGTTATAGTTAGTTTACCCAGTCCCTTCACATATAACAGTCTCTGGGGGACCAAGCCTCCGCTCCCGTGACTTTCTTGAGATAACACTCTTATCTCCTATATTTCGTGTCCCGGGAGGGTTCCGTGGTATTTCTCTTCCCCCCACTGAAGCCTCCGTCTCCACAAATATCTGTCGCTAAGGTCCTTATCGTGTGTTCTTGCCACGATAAGAGGCTCCGTGTTTTTCTGTCTCTGATACAACTGTTCTTCACAATCTATATCGTGGTTCTGATTTTCGTCTTTTCTATTCAAAATGGCCGTCTTTTTTCTATTTCTCAGAAATGTTCTTCTTCCGATCGAAATTTTAAAAATAAAAATTCTAGAACATTCTGACCCTCCGTCGCAACACTTTTCTGTTCATAAGGCCTTTAGTCACTCTTTTTTCTGTCGCGGGAAGGTTGTGCTGTGTCATCCGGCAGAATGGCACATATCTTGATTTCTTCCTAATCCGGAGGGCTGTCTTCTTACCCTTCACCGTTGTTCGCAACGGCCTTGCAACTATTGTAGCAGCACAATAGTTGCAACTCGGAACGTCCTCTGCTATTCTGTAGTTTGTTGTCGTTTTTAATCTCGATTTTCGTCCTGTTCGCTATCGCAGATAAAGTTGTTGTGTTTTTTCTTTCTCGTTTTTGCCAAAATGGCCGTTTCTGACGTTTCTCAGAAATATGACGTCATAATTCGAATTTTTGAAATTTAAAATTACTAGAATATTCCAGCCCTCACCGTCTGGCTGATCGTTCCAATAACTTCCTTACTTCTTAATAACCACCAATCCGGAAGGCTCGCTGCTAAAACTCGAAGTCTGCACAAATTGCATTTTGGCCATTCTGGTCGAATGTCACATACTCCCCGGACAGTCCGGTCAATGTCCTCATTGAATCGCGCAATGTTCGTAAAATGGTTACAGTGTCATCGAACAGAATTTACAAAATGCCCGAAATTACTTTTATCCATGTCACATCGACTCACTGCAGAATATAAATGGCATCATACTACATCATTATAGCCTTCAAATTCTCTCATTAATCTGCACATTGAGGATACAACCTAAGATAAAACATATTTTCTGACTCCCAGTGTCAATGTCCCGATTAAAACTTTTTCTCTTAGATTTAAAAGGTGTTGGCTTGCCTGACAGTCCTGCCAACCAACAAGCTAAAATTATCCTATTATGCTTCTTCCCTTCGGAAATCTTGCTTGTCATTGTCCTGTAATATTAAAATTAAGAAACTTTGTGGTTAGAAAGAACAATGAAACAATCTCCCTCTTCGAGAGATTACTCAAGCCTTCCACGTCACCACAAAGTGATCAGTCTTCCTAAGTGATTAAAAACAATCATGCAGGCTGGAATATTTAAATATACTCTTCCCTTAAGCCTTTCTAAATAAATAATAAGTGTCTCTAAAGCCACTTCTGCTAAAATCAAAATGCAAATTTGCAAATGCAACAATTTCAAAACTCAACTAAATGTTTCAGTTTTCAATTACAACTTGGTTACTTGGTTTCTCACTTGAGTTTTTCACACACATAAAACAATTCTGAGTTTTAACTTTTCTTCATCACTCTTTTGTTCTCTTCTTTTTTCGTCGTTTAGAAGTTCTAAATCTTCTAAATTCTTCTAATTTTCTTTCTTGTTGCCTCTTGTTTTCTCGACCATTCATCAATGTTCCATTTCTTCCTCCTGTGATACTGACTCCGCACTTTCGGTTTCCGTGTCTTGTAGCACATCGTTGGCTATCCTGACGCTGTTGGAAGCCGTCCTCCAACACTTCTGCTCTTCTACCCTCTGTTTACAGCAAGGTAGGGGATCCACGTTGGATTCTCTGTTTCTGCAGAAACTGTTGTGGAGACACAACGTCACGTTTCTCTCCAAATCTTCTTTCAGCATCTCTGCCTTCTCATTTCCACTACGCTCACTCGTCCTGGAAATTCTTTTCACGGCGGTGGTCACTGCATTCCGATGAGTCACGAGAGCTCGCTTGAAAGCTCCTGCTCCAATGTCCAGCTGATATTCACTGTACACCCTGCCGTGCTTCGAAATATGCTTTTTCGCATACTCGTACAACCATGCAGTCATGTTAGCTCTGAACCATGGCATCAATCGTTTTCTCGCCCATATCTTCTTCACTTCCATCGGAATGTTTAGAACTTTGCACATTGTCTCAAAAAGATCTAAATCTTTTAGACAATCTAACTTCCGCAACTGTTCTCTCGTCGGTGCCTCCTGTCTATTATTTTCTCTCACATGAGCTTCCAGCCATCGTATCGCCATCATAACTCCCACTATCACTATTGTTACGGGCTGTGATGAATCTGGTAAACCTATGGAGAGCAGCTCTCCAGAGTCCCAGATCAACATCAGATTACTACGCTTGGGATACCACCAGGTCTGCAGCAAGCAGTGGCAAGGAAACTCGTCATGCGTCAACATGATGCTCCTCCAATTACGTTTTCCCGAAGCTTCCAGCAATGGTTCCACTTCCATCATCACTCTGTGGATTTCATCATTCTCATCTACTGCATTGTAATCTGTGACAGTTGATCCTCTCTGTTTCTGTTTTTCGAAGTCACTGAAGTTCCCGCTCACATATCCCATGAACTTCTTTCCTAGTATTGACTCCAACTCTTCTTTGGTTCTCTCTGGAATTGCTGAGAACATCTTACATAGTAACTCGTAAGACTTTTCAGACATTCTCGCCAATCTCACACACTTCGGCACTGAGAAGGCTTGATCCACAATCGTTCTTGTACTCTTCACGTCCACAGCTACGAAATGTACAGGATACCTGCTCTTGCACATTGGAGCCAACGTTGAACCCACCAAATATCGTGCTCCTGATGGTCTACAATAAGTTTCGCTGTGTCTGATGTTCAGTTCTGTCTCGATTGCTTCCCTCCATTTTCCTATATATTTCTGCTCAGTCTGCAGAACTCCTGGAAATACTTCTTCACTGATGGCTGTGACCATCTCATGTTTCTGTTCTAGATTCAATAGTGACTCTAAAGAACCAAACATGCTGTAGAATCCTAGTGCAGTCACTAGATTCACATCGGTTCCTCCATGGCAATCTGCTACCAGTTCCGTTTCTGTTCTTGCTTTCATCACTACATTTCCAAACAATACTGTCAATTGCTTGTGTTGTTTCTCCAGGGTTTTCACACAGTCTAGACCTCCACAAACATGACCCTCCAGTCCACAGACTTCCGCCAGACAGCTACCAGGTTTGACCCAGTCTTCTGGTCCCCAGCCAGGCAACTTCACTTTATCTTCTCCGTTGCTCTTAGAGGCTGTTATCATCACATTATATATGATGTTGAGGTCACGCAGGTTACAGTCTGCATTCAGTTCCCTCTGTACGTCTTGTGTCGCCCGTAATATTGAGTCAGCGTTGGGACTAGGACACCATGATGGCCTCATCAATTCCCACACTGCCATCAAGCTCGTTCTCAAAAATTCATCTGAGAATCCCAACCCAAACTCCACTCTCTTGTCGGATTTTGGTACTGAAGGTGCAGTCACCTCTTCTTCCAAGACCAATCCCAATTTGGCCTGTGGATTGTTAACGCTCTTAATCGTTACAATTCTGGACGTCCAGAATCTTAGTAACACCGCCTGCTCATAATCAAAGAAGCAATCGCGTATGTCTTCACTCAGGAAAGGATTGTACGCTATCCCTATAATCCCGGATACGTAGCTATATGACTTCTTCTTGATCGGTCCACAGTATTCACTGGATTTCGGCAATGCTCCCATAGATTCTTTAGTGAGTCTCAACTCCTTGTTTGAGAATCTCCTGATCTCGTCTATCTTTTTCATGGGTTCCAATTCTTCAGGTTCTTTCATGTTTACCCTCATCGGTTTACTTTGCTGCATATCCAGCAGTGCTAGCAAGAATAAGGCTTTCGTTCGCTCATCGCCTTCCCTCAACATTTTAACACAAGTGTTTAATGCAGGTACTGAAATCTGCTCTATCAGGAATCGAATGAAACAGAGAGCGTCTCTCCGCTTCGCACACGCTACTGCTGCTCCCTCCTGGACTATCAGATCCCTCAGATTCGTCATAAGGAAAACTTTTTCCTCCTTTGATCTCTTCCTTTCTTCTGAATCATATTCTTCGCGAGTCAATCCCATCATGCACCAGGCGAACCTGAGTTGTAACTTTGTTCTTACGTAAGGTACTGCCACGAGAGCATGTATTCTTGGCGTAGTCCTCATTTCTTCTTCGAAATACCTCAATACTACTGCTTTCCATGGAAGGCTCACTAACTGCTCGATTGTTTCCGTCTGTATGTCAGACGATGCCAAAGTTCCATACGCCTTCTGCTTGAGGGTGGTGCCTTGCAACATCATTTCCAGATAACCCTCCATGGCTTTTTCGTCTTCCAGGGCCATTACATACCCTCTAGCCGAGTTCCGGTATTCCAACATCTCCATGTATCCACCAGTGGGTTCATCTATCGACACTGTCTCCGACACGGTTAGTCGGTTGTATTCCACTGGTGTTAGTTGTCCTGCAACACTTCCCTTTCCATGATTCATGGGAGATGGCTTGAAGTCCCTCATTTTGCTCTCTCCACATTGGCTGAGTATTTCCATTTCTAACGTTGCTCCAGTCAGAGTGCGGTCACTCCTTTTGGATTTATAACCGGTTGACTTTATCCCCGCCATGAGAATGGGTGGCACCATCGCTATATCAGTTAATATTCTATCTGCGCCAGACAATTGATAATCACCTTGTCCCAAATCCATGACTTCCTCGACTCGTTTTCTTTTCGCTGAGTTACCAGCTTTCATCGATATTTCTGAATCCACTTTCGTCTTCCCAATTCTCCTCGGCATCACTCTGCTGCCTAACTTCATTTTCATCGCATTGATTTTATCAATCACCATTTTCGATCGCATCGTCCCTCTCCTGGTTCTTGACAGGTACACCACCTCTCCTTCATCGTCCTGCGGTGTCATCTTGATGGGAGAATTCGCTTCACTCTCATCAGTGGCTGAGTCGATCAATAACTCACTCAGTCTCCCTTCACACTCATCAAGCTTGTCAAGTACTTCTCTCATCAAGGGTTGATTGAGACCTGTTTTGAGGATGGACTGGGTCCCATAGCTCTGAATCACGGTCCAGACTTCTTCCATAAACGCCACTCTGTCCAGCTTACATCCCGTCCTACTCTCGTGGTCTCGGTGATGTACTTCCCATTCCTCTTCGGGCAGCGTTCCCAAGAAAGTTACTCTGGCTGAGGCCTCTATCCTTCTCCTCCGTGGTGATTCCATGAGGATTCTATGGTCGTTATTTCTTGAATTGCCAGGAGAGCTGCTCTCCGGCAAATTCCGTTTCATTTCCTCAAAGGCTGACGGAGGTTCCAGTGTCGAGATGCCTTCATCCGCTGGCTCAGTCGTTTCCAACGTGTCTGCATTATTCTCAAGATCACTGAAGATATTGAAATCCAGGCTGGATGTTCCTCCTGTCGATGCCCTGTCGTCTTCCCCACCAGCTTGATCTTGTTGCATGGGTTCTTCAGTCTGACGGCTTCCACCCTGTCCGTCATCTCCTTCTGACTTATCCTTGTTCGAGCTCGATGGTCCTTGTTCGTCATTGTCGGCTTCTTCCTGGAATCTCGGTATGAGCAATGTACCGGCCGATTTATCTTCCTCTTTTCCATGGACCACTTTGATTTCTTCACAGCCGAAGGGTGCTAGGAAGGTTCTCGTCTGCAATATTCCTCCCACTTTCATCTCCTTTTTCACACTGGTCAGGATTAATGAGGCTTCAGGCAATTCTGTCCTGCCTCTCATTCTCATCGGAGCTAAGCCTAGTCCTTTCCATTCCTCATCAAATCTTCCAGGCTTGGGAGTAGCGGCGTTGCTTATTCGCCTTCTCGTCGCTTGATCCGTGTATGCAAATCGTGTGTACTGTAACACGGCGGCATTTCTCCCTACGAAGTATGGATCCATCGTTCCCACGAAATTCCCTATTCTCCTTTCATTGGTTTCGAATGCTCTCAACCTAGGAGTTTGTACCACGGAGACTGCTCCGAGCAACATCCTTCTTATTATAGGGAATTCAGGGATTGCCTCCGGTAGCTTCTTGTAATCGCCCCAGTCCTTCGTTTCTTCTCTCACCTTGTGGTATGCTGCAGTGAGACGAGGCACTCTGGTTATTTCACCATTCGTTTTGTCATAGGTTCTCAGATTCCAAAGCTTTGGAAACACCTCGATGTGTCCTCTTTCTACTTCTCCCATGCGGTCACGGAAGTGATCGTCAAAATTGATGATCGTCATTTCTGGCTCTGATATCTTCGCAAACAACAGATCTTCACTCATGAGTTCCCGCAATGTGTTCTGCTCACACCAGTTCAATGTACTACCGTCCACTGCCGATATGAGGTTCAGGTGCAGCACCGACCTCCTAATGCTTCCACTTTAACGTCAGGGAACGCAAACGTGACTGCTGGTCCATAGATCACTGTCACGAACTCCGTGACTCCTCTGATCAGCGCCAAGGGATCGGTTCTCATAGCTAAGCTCAAATCTGTTAATAGCGGCATGCCTCCAACATGTCGTCTAACATCTTCCTCTCTTTCAATTGTCTCGTCTTCTCCGGTTCCAAAGCGATTTTGCTGCAAGAGATACTGGATAAGAGTGTGTCTCAGGTCTCTTATTTTGTTCCACGAGTCCGTGGATTTCTTCATATCCAGATTCCTCACTCTCTCTTTCATCTGCTCTGGACAACGTGCCAGTTTCATTAGTCCTCCCAAGTTTCCGTGGGTTATTGCGATCAATGTCAGAAGTCCGTCTAGTCGCAGGTTCTGTATTCCATCCGTAAGCAGTATCGCCGGTCCTTTCACGAAACTCTCCGCTCCGAATGTCACGAACAAGGCTATTAATTCCACTATCGATACTCTCACTACTGCTTGGAGGAATTCTTTTATCAAATAGTGCGAGACTTTCGGGTAAACTTTCGCCAAGAAGGACGCGGTCCATCCGGCTCCCAACCCTTCTAGCATGCTGTCTGTCCTTTCAAAGCCCTCCTGTCCTTTCACTTCCTGGGTCCAGAAGGTTTCCAGAGTAATCTGACACATTCTGTTCACAAACTCAGCGGTCTTTTCTCCGGCATTTTCCGCCAGGTTCACCTCCTTCAACAAGTAGGCATGCATCTTCGTGATCATTACGGGGCCTTGCTGAAAAGCATCTGCACCCAATGCCGCTACTCTAGGGTTCAGGTGTAGCCACTGGTTGGCTTCCGGCTTGGTTCTCAGAACCATCGCCTCCAGATGAGCTCTCGTCTCCAGTGAATTTTTTCTTCTTGTGTCTTCACTCGCCACTTCCATTGCTCGGAACCATAAGTCGTTGGACATTGCCGTGATCACTCGATGGTCGTCGTCTATTCCCGGTTTCAGTTTGAGTTGCCGACTGAAGTTGGACAGTTCCAACCCCAGCACTTCGTCCAACACCAACATGTGTAGCGCGTAGTCCTTGAATCCTCTCATCGCGTTTGAGATATCTGACCATACTGCAGGCAGTTGAGCCTTAAGTGGCCTTAGGTTCTCCATTTCTATCATGCGATTCGGGGCCGATATGATCACATCATATTTTCCTTCCGAAAGTAAGGCTACCATTGCATACACAAACTTCAGTCCATCCGGGAGATGTGCATATCCCGGAGACAACGCGAATACTACTCTCAACGCCACTTTATTGAATGACCCCTCCTTCGTCGCATCCACCACTTCACCCATCGACTCCAGGATGTCTTTTAATGCTGGCCATACTGCGTTTTCTGCTGTTGCAGGATCTCTGAGCCTGCTCAGAAAACCTCTACTGTGTAGATGGTCATTGATGCCAGCAAACACAATCGTTATTGGGTTCATGTCTGTCTGCCTTTGTACCCCTATAGCCAAAGATACTGACTGCAATAGGTCTAGGTCAACCGCGGCCAGCATTATGACGTCCGGCCAAAACAAAGACTTGGAGGTGTATACGAACTCTGAATTCGCTACTACCATGATCTTGGCCTTCCTCATCTCTGCTTTGTCATAGGCGGCGAAGATGGTCTCATCTTTCTTTATCGCTGTCAATCCGCCATATCTCTGGGCATCACCATCTTGGTTCACTAGTTTTGGGTACACTCTCTCCTTCACATGACCAGGTGGTGTCGTCAGCTGCCTAAATATCTTCACGTGTTGTCCAATCGGCGCTCTCGCCGTCAGGAATCTTCCCGGTCTCTCTTCACGATTCCCCTCATCATGGTTCAATCTCACATCTTGCAACGGTCTCGCATTCACTGGTCCCATCGTGTTGTTAGAGGGCAGTCCCTCCAAATCAGCAAATCTCAAGGCCGTCGTGGAGCTGAAATTTATGCTAGCGGCTATCAACTAGTCTACGCCGGTTATCGAGTACAATTTGCTGACGGATAGCATCGCTCCATTCAACATCCTCCTTGCATCTTCGATGAAGCTTACTCTCTGGAGATCCAGCTTCATTAGTTCGTCTTTGTATATATGCCAAGGAGACGGTATGGACCTCGACCACAACAATGAGCCTCTGCTCGGTCTTTCCTCTCGACTGGTACTCATCGTCTCCGATCTAGTGTCCGACCTAGATGTGCCTGCTACTTCTTCGATTGGTTGGTTGACAGGTCCTATCCTTCTCCTAGGATGAATTGTTCTCCTCATCGGTGCTTCTCCCAACCGATCCTGCACGTCTGTTCTTCGACCTGGTTCGCTGGAGCTTTGTTGCCGGTGATTCGTGACGGCTGGGACCGTACCCAAGCGTGTCTCCAGGCTAGGAGGCACAAAGGTGGTAATCACCGCATCACTCACCGTTCCCTCTTCCTTCAGCACTCCTGTGTCAAAGAGTTTTGCCTCCAGCTCCTCCAACCGTTCTTGGAAGACTCGATTCAACCAAGCTTGTCCTTCGATACTGTCGAAGTGGATGCCATCCGTGGTCAGTCTGGCCTGATCCATGGCTCTCAACTCATGCTCAATGTCCATGAGGATCATCCTTCCGGCATTTCGATTTGCTAGGTTCCTCAAGATGTTGTTCCATCTCATGACTCCCTCGTTGTGCCTCCTTCCTGATGCTGTCAGGCTTCTCGTATTCATTGGCACAGTGCAAACGGTCAGTACCGCGCAACTGAATTTCTGCCAGAGGGTAGTGAACAAACACACCATCATTGACTCCCACAGTGCTTCCTGCTCGTCTGATCCTCTGGAGATGTCATTCGTCCCAACTAAGATCATCACATTGGGAATCTTCCCTGGATTCATCAGTTCCACCATCCGATATAATTGGGCTATCGTCGCGCCTCCAAAGGCCATCACCGTGGTGACCCACGAGGTCCTCAAATTCGACAGCATTCTGACTAAACTGTCTCCCAATATCAGGTGAGATGTCCCGAGTGGTGGTTGCTGCAGGTTCACAGCCGGGCTCCAGGTAGCTCGATTGAAGCAGGCCTTCGGATCTGTCTCCGGAACTCCCGTGAAATTATACTTCAATTGATTATTCTTCTGCACGTCTATTACACGAGACACTTTCTTCGCTGGCATCTTTCGTACTTTCCTCTCTGGAATTCTCGAGCTCCCCATGAGTGGTGTCACGTTACTTAACCCTTGTCTGATCACGGTCTGGGAGAGTTGTACTCTGCCCGTATCGTCAATCGTTCCATAGGGCGCAGTCACCCCGGAACCTGGCGCATTCTTGTTAGCGACCAGTCGTCCAGCTGTCTCTATCAGCTTCCTCACTGTCTGTTCTACGACGGGGTCACCCAAGGTGTCACTAGGATCCGGGATCGTTACTCGATTTGTCTCTGCTGGAGGTCGTGTCTCCGTTGTTTGACTCATTTCTCGAGGCGTCAAGAGCTCCATCGGGGACTGCCCACGAGGAATATCCCTTGCAGGTATCACTTTCTCCACGGCCGTTGTCAACGCCACCTGATCCGATCGCTCTTTGTATTCCTGCCTTAAGCGTTCGATCTCTTGACCCTGTTTTTTGTTGCAATCTTCAAACAACTTTCTCCACATGTCCCGATCTTCCTCCATCTGGAGCATGCTTCTGGTCATCTCGTCCAGCTCCTTCTTCGTACTTATCAGCTGATCGTTCATCTCGTCCAGATCTTGTATGGTTTGGTTCGTCTGAACCTTCTGTGTTACTTTTGCCCTTTTCGGTGGCACAGCTGCTCTCAGTGGTGAACCAGACGAGGTCGCCTCGCTGTTCATCTCCTGATGCATTCTCGTCAACCCAGGTTTAGGCTTAGAGGGCATTGGCATCTCACCTGGTTGGTAAGTCCTAGAACTTCCCAATCCAGGCTCATTCGCCAAGTCACTCCCTGAGAGAGCCCCGTTTCTCCACCTCATCACTCTCATGTTCGGGCGGTCTAGTACTCCTCTTTCTCCATATGCTGCCATCAACAGGACTTCCGTGGGGCGGTCCCCACGGTTGTCGTGCCCCAAGATGTTGATCAGGGCGGTCAGCAACATGACCACCTCTGGGTCCTCCAGAGCGAAGTCTCGTTCGATCAGCCGACGATAGATCGCATCTACCATCGGTCCTACATATGCCTCTGCCAGGTCCATCAATTCATCCAGGTTGAAATTGTCCATACTGTTCCTTCCAAGTTTGATTTGATTCAATTTGATAATTTGACTCAAGTGAGTAATTTAAACGATCAATCAGGATCTAGAAAAGAAATCACGAATGTCACACTTGTCAGTTTCACCTTAACATATATCGTTAAAATTTGCTTAAAGACAGTTCAGATAAAAAGATATTTATCCTACAATTTTTACTAAAATCAATTGGTTTCTAAAATTTTGGAATTCGACCTAAGATTGGACAGTCCAAACTTTGGATCTATTCCCAAGATCGTCATTTAGTTGTTCATGGTCACTAACCCCTACTTACCCATGATCTTAATAACCTAACACATAACATAACATAACACACATATCACATGCAACTTAGTCTTTGACCTAACACTCTTACGCACATCACTCAGCCTATACTTAAGTAATATTTCTTGTGTAGATATACTTGTATGTTCGTATCAGAGAATATCACGTGTACAAGCGCGTACAATTCCCGAGGATGCAGTCTTCCTCTGTTTGGATCGTACACTGGAAGCGAGAGCTCCTTCACGTCCATTTCCACAAGGAAGTCCCTCAGCCTCGTCAAGGATAAGACTAGGTTTTCTGGGTCCACGTGCTGCTTCTCTGGCGCCCTCGTTACCAAGAAGCATAAGTACTTTCCCGGTATCTGCGACACCGCCGGAGGTAAGGCTGCTACGCCCCCTATCCCTGGTCTTTGCTTCCAAAGGAATTCCACGTTTTTGTATTCTCTCTTAAAATCTGCCGCTAACGCTGTCCTAAAACTCATGTCTGCGGTGATTGTTATCGCACATGTTCTGTTTGTGAGTATGAAATCACTGTCTGTTAGTATTATGTTACTTGAATATTCATTTGGTAAGTTAAAATATGACTCAACGACCCTCCCTATGTCGGGTTTCTTATGTTCTTCGCCTGTTTCTGCTTCTAACTCTCCTGTTTCTCTTGCTATTCTCAATTTTTTTATTATCAGGTTTTCAGTGTGGGTAAGTCCTACCCCCACTCCCCGGACAAAAACATCCATCGGCGTCCCCGTCGATCGCATACCGGATATCAAGTCAAGGTTAGAAGCTGGAATGAGAAGTTGTCCTCCCTGGGCAGCCCAGGAAGGATCATCTCGTTCGGTCTTAACGTATTTCGCGCTTTCACGATCTACGTCTTGAATCGTAACGCTGGTCTCTTTAGGGTCTGATGTCATTTCGTTCAGCCACTCTAAGACACGCAGGTTCGTCAGGTCTTGTTCATATGACTGCTGTTGCTCATCGTCGAATTCTACCTCGGGTTTCGACCAGTCGTCAACCCACTCATCGTTGTGATCATCGACTATGTCAATGTCTTGTGACACAGTTATTTCCTCTAAACCACTTACTTCCTCCACTATTTTCTTTAGATCTATCCTATCCACTACAAAGTCGTCACCGTAAGGATTGTATTTCTTTCTTGGTCTCGTCCCGTCCTTCTGACGAGTCTGCATCGTGAACGGAAGATCTCGTTCCAAGTTCTTGGGACCTCTGTCTGTTCGGGATCCTGCCAATCTTCCTCTGCGTAGGGTAAGGTTTCATCGTCCGCTTCGATCTGTTCGTTTGGATCCAGGTCCAATGGTGTATCCGTACCTTCCTCTACGACTTCGTTTCCATCGTTCCTCTCCCTGGTGCCTTTTTCATTGACCTCACAAGCAGGGTCCATCATTAGATAATCCCCTTCTTCCATGTCTGCAGGTATACACCAGTCTTCTGTCGATGGATTGTGTGGCTTGATGTTCTCGTAGTGGGCGGCTCGGCCAGTACTCAGTCTATGAAAACGACCATCCTGGTGCACCTCCGTAATCATGAAGGGTCCCCTCCACTTTTTTAGAAGCTTCTTTGTTCCTTTCGGTGGTATAACGTTCTGAAATACCCATACGTAGTCTCCCACCGAGTAAGCCTTTGCACCAGCTGCTTTCTTGTCGAATCTTTTCCTCTGCCTTGCCTGTGCTTGCTGAGTATTTCGTCTGCACAGATCATTCAACTCCTGTTGACGTCTGATCACATCCCTTACGTTAACCTGTGGAGATGTTTTCTTTCCCTCATACTCTGGGTAGAAGAATGTCAAGGGTAAAGACTTCTCGTGTCCCGTCAGCATCACGTGTGGACTGACTCCAGTGGTGGAGTGTTGCGTGCTATTATAAGCTCCCATCACCTGTGGAAGGTATCTGTCCCTATCGGTCATGTACCTGGAACAATATACCCTCAGCATCGACACTAACGTCCTATTCTGTCTTTCCACTAGGCCATTCGTTTGAGGGTGGTATGTCGTGGAGTGAGCCTGAGCGACCTGTGAGCGTCTCATGAGCTCTTTCGTAAGCTCTCCTACGAAAGCTGTTCCATTATCCGATTGAAACGTCATCGGACAACCATGTCTTGCTATCCACGTATTGATCAGGTGGTCGCATGTCTCTTCCGCCGAGGCAGTTATGCAGGGCACGGCCTCTGCATACTTCGTGAAGTGATCTATCATGACCAAGACTTGGTTATAACCGCTGTCTGTCATGCATATCTTTTGGTGATCTATCTGCACCACCTCGTTGAATTCAGACGACTCAATCGATTGTAATGGAAATCGTAATTTCCTTGGATCCTTGACCTGTTGGCATGACAGGCATGCTGTTACCCATTTCTCGCATGCCTTTTTCATCCCAGGCCACTCAAAGCGCTTCAGGATCCTCTGATATACTTTGTCGATCCCCTGATGGCCCATCTGATCATGTGACCTGAATAATAGTTCTGTCTGATAGAGTTGCGGTAACACTATCGCGTTATACTTGTATAGGACTCTGTCTTCCTCCCTTCTTTTGCAAGCCACAATCCCGTCCTTGTTCAAATATAACCTCCCTTCCTTCTGCATGAAGTATTGTCTCAGGATGCGATAACTATCTTCCTCGAGGTCCCCTTTATCCGGAGAACCATTCTCAATCCACCTCTTCAGGTTGCTTGTCATGTGATCATTTCTCTGCGCCCTTAGAAGGTCCGAGAGTCTGTATCTCGCCTTCAAGTACGTCTTCATGACCCTCATCTGGCTATTCAGCTCGTTGGGTTGATGTGTGTCTTCTTCCATCTTAACGCACCAAACCTTCGCCAACGGTTGTGTTTCTTGTTCAAACGGCTGAAGATCAGTCCTGACTACCTCTTTCTGCGGCAACAGGCTTATCGAGCGTTTCGATACCGCTATCGTTTCTAAGTCATCCGCTGCGTTGTCAAAGACTCTTTCGCCTGGTATTAGGTAGCGATCACTGTCAGGATCCTGGTACACTTCTCTGTCCAGGTCCCTTGCCCGAGTTTCCACTAGTAGCGTGTGTATCGCTAGTTCTGACAGTTCGGATCCCGAACTCGAGTTCCTGTCTGAATAGGTGTCCATTCCTGAGTTTCGGGAATCATCATCCGTCGAAGAGGTTGTGCTGGAGACTGCGCTCTCCTCCAGATCATGTCTGTGCTTTCTTCGCATCCATCTGAACTCCCCGGACAAAACCTTGTTCTCTAGGTCCTGTTTCTCATCAGGAATTTTCTCGTTTATCTCAGACTCCCCGGACAAATTTCCTTGTCCCGGGTGTTGATCTTGTGATCGCTGGTTCTTCTCATCATCCTTCTCCCCGGACAAATAGTCTTGCAGCAGATTGTGTTCTACCTCTTCACCCTCTTTATCCCGGTCTACAAAGGTGACGGTTTTCTTTCGCTTGCTGCTCCCCTGTTCTTTCTGTCCGTAAGAAGTACTTGCTAAAATCTCTTGGGGTATTGAGGATACTAGTTGCTGAATTATTGTCCTACAATCCCTTTCGTTCTCTTCGTGCTGTCGTCTGGACGGCATGATCTTCACCTTCTCACTGACTGTTAGCGATGCCACTGCTGCTGTCCACTCGGGGTCATCTCTGGTCACTTCTCTTTCTAACAATCCACCCAGCATCCGCATCACTTGTGGTGTGACTTGCACCGTTTTATCCAATAATGAGAGGCTGTTTATATTCATGCGAGAGAGTTCTTACTGGACCAGGTTCGAACGCAGCATCAAATCCAAGGGGACCGGGTCCTCCTTGGACAGGATCTTCATCTCGGCTGCTTTCTCTACAGGTAGCTCAGGGTGCCCTGGAATTGGATGTCCAGACTTATCCAACCATCTCGTCAAGGGAAGCGCTTCATAAGTTTCTCTGTCCAGAAACGAGAATCCCTCCTTTATTTCCGCCTGATTGGCCTGCTTCTGCTCCAATCTTTCATAGAACTCAGTTTTCTTGCTGAGGCTGTCAGCATTCTGGTGTTTATCACGCATCCTATGTTCGATTATCATATGGTAGCCATCCAGTCTTACTATCCATCTACCAATATATCTCTGATCCATCGAGTAGGTCTTCAACCAGGATAACGCTCTGTTGTCCACGCGTAACTTGAAGGGAGCGCTCCCCAAGTATGCACGGTACTTCTCCACGAAGGTGACTACTGCAAACATTTCTGCTTTTGGTGCGCCATATTTCATTTCTGTGTCAGTCAAGACTTTGCTGCCGTATGCAATGGGACGGAGAACTGTTCTTCCGTTCCATTCTTGCTCTTGATGCAAGATTCCTGAGATGGCCACCACCGATGCATCTGTGTCGAGAACATACATGCCCTTCTCTGTAGGCATGCCCAGCACTGGCGCTTCGCACAGTTCCCGCTTTATGTTCTCGAAAGCAACCTGTGCCTCATCGTTCCATTCGAACTTTTTCCCTTTGTTGCGCATCAGCTTCTGCATCGGGTACACCTTGTCCGCATATCCTTTTATGAATTCTCGGTAGTAATTGGCAAAGCCTAGGAAGCTCATGAGCTGTGTGTCCGTTCTGGGAGCTTTCCATGTCAATACTGCCTCCACTGCTTCCGGGTCCGGCCTCACGCCATGCCTATCCACCATTCTCCCTAAGTACTTTATCGAATCCCTAAGGATTTCACATTTCGATGGTTTGCACTTTAATCCTGCTCTTTTCATGCACCCAAAGACCTCATCGAGCCTATCAATGTGGTCTTCCAGGGTCGGTGTCGCTATGACTACGTCATCCACGTAACACATCACGAGATTCCCGTTTTTCTTGGTCACTCTCGTCAACGCCTGAGCCATCAGTCTTTGAAAAGTGGCCGTTGCATTGCACAAGCCGAAGGGCATCCTCTTCCACTGGTACAATCCCAATTCGCACTCGAATCCGGTTTTCTCTCTGTCCTTCTTTCGCAGAGGGACCTGCCAGAAGGCAGAACCTAAGTCCAATGTGGTGAAGTACTTGGCATCACCAAGTTTAGATAGGCTCTCATCTATTCGCGGTATCGGGTACGCATCTTTTATCGTTACCGCGTTCAAGTAACGAACGTCGCAACAAAATCTCAGCTGCCCCCCTTTCTTTTTCGCCATTACTACTCCGCAAGCCCATGGCAATTTCGAGGGTTCTATCATGTCGTATTCAAGCAGCATTTCTATTTCCGCTCGGCACGCTTCCGATTTATGTGGCGTCATTCGCCTTGCGCCTTCCCTATGGGGAACGGCGCCCTCTTCTAGTTCGATTTCGTGTTCGACGAAATTACAGCAACCGATATCCGCCTTATGTTTTGAAAATACATCTGCGTTCCTATTTAAGAGGTCCCACAATTTTTCGAAATCTCCCTCACCTGTTTTCCCTTTTAAATGTTCTATCTCTGGCAAAACCGGTTTGTCAGATTCTAGTTCATATGACGAGGGGCGTTCCGGAAAATTCGAGCAGCTTGATAACCCGTCGTCCGTTTCGGATTTCATTGAAAGCAATTTATGAATAGATTTTAATTCATTAATCCTCTTTAAAATTTTATCTTTATTGGCATGATAAGGACAGTCTTTCACACTATATTTCTTCAAGTTTTGTGTCTCCTCATAGTCGGTCCTCATCGGCAAAGCGTAGCCAAGCTTCTTTCCACGCTGGATTGAAACCGTGGTGTCCAGTGTGTTCAACAACACACTGACACACAGTCCGTTTCGCGTTACCGAGAAGCTCCGGCCTAAAATCACCGAACTCTGACTATTTGGATTCGGTACTAAGCAAACCTGTTTACTATCACTTAACGAATTCAAATTTCTCATTCTAAAAATTGCTACCACAGCTTGTCCTGGTTGTAATTTTACTTTTCTATCCAAAAAAATTGGTACCTTGTTTTCGTCTGTTATTATCCTATTAATTGGTCTCTTAACATACTTTCGGTCCGGGTTTCTAATCCGTATCAGACCGTTGTTCAAGTCAATCATCACGTCAAAATTCCTGACAAAATCTCTGCCCAAGATGAATTGGTCGGCATTGTCCAGATTCTCTACCACCAGGAAGCTCATCCAAAGATCCCGTCCTCCCATGTGGAGGACCGTTATTGGTGTTCTTCCGGCTACGTAGATAGCTCCTCGATTGGCTGCGGCCAGTCGGAGATTCGTTGGAATTAGATCTTCCCGCGTGAAGCCCATTCTTTCCCAAGTTTTTATCGGCATCACACTCACTACCGCTCCTGTGTCCAGAAGCCCTGTGACTCCGATTTTTATTCCGTTGGTGTCGAGCAGATGTGCTGTCACATCTGCTTCATATCCAATGTGTACTGCGTCTTGTTCCATCATGGCGTCATGGCCTATCCTGCGGACCTTGAGTTCCTCTTCTCCCAAATAGATCTGCCCCATTTGGTCATCATCTGTTGTTACATAAGTCCTGGTGTAGATACTGATTCCATCCACGTTCAGCATTACTTGATACGGCCCATAGACCTCTAGGTAGCGTCCATGAAGTTTCTTCATGCGAGGGCCACCCGTCGTTAGAAGTGCTCGCGCAGCTCTCGACTCGGTGCGTGGCTCCACCTGTCTCAGATAATCTGCATATGTGTCCAAATGCATCAAAGTGAACTCGGATGGTTCACTCAGATTTCTGATCACCTGATGTCCAGCCACTGAGATTATCGACTGTATCTTGCTTCCTTGCGGCATCATGCCGAACCTCCTACCGGAGATCACTTTAAGTTTCATGTCTAAACTGCTTGGTGTTTTCTTCTCCTCGAACTCCGTTGCTTCGAAGGTATTCAATTGCTCCTGAAGCTTTTCATTTTCCAGTTCAAGTTTCACTTTTTGTTCGATCTCTTTCGTCGCCAATTCCTGTTGTACTCTATTTAGAGCATCCCTTGCGGCTGCCTTATAATCGATCTTGAAGTCCTCAGCCGCAGTTGCCGGTTCCGGCTCACGTGTCTCCCCTGCTACCGCTTGCATTTTCTTTGCCGCCAGCTCTTGAGGTTTATCCTTTCTGCGTGCCTCCGCTTCACTCAAAAGTCGAGCCTTGCTGGCTTTCACTCCTGACAAAGCTTCTTCATGTCTTGGATGCTTGATGTCTTTCGTCGCCAATTCCTGTTGTACTCTATTTAGAGCATCCCTTGCGGCTGCCTTATAATCGATCTTGAAGTCCTCAGCCGCAGTTGCCGGTTCCGGCTCACGTGTCTCCCCTGCTACCGCTTGCATTTTCTTTGCCGCCAGCTCTTGAGGTTTATCCTTTCTGCGTGCCTCCGCTTCACTCAAAAGTCGAGCCTTGCTGGCTTTCACTCCTGACAAAGCTTCTTCATGTCTTGGATGCTTGATGTCTGCCACTGCATCCCAGAATTGCGGACAATCTGATTTAAAATGACCTTCCAAGTTGCAAAAGAAACATTTCGGGCCGAATTTCGCAATAACTCCTCTCATGAAATCCTCATGGTCCAACTCTGACGCATCTTCGTCCTCGAGGCTAAAGCCTATTGCTTTCATGCCTTGTTTGTAAGCTGGGCATGCTGACACATGATGGTCTGTTGAACTGCAATTAGCACAAGAACGTCTCTTGCCCATATCATCCCTCGGTTTGTATCAATTGTTCCCTTGGTTTGCTGGTCCGTTGTTAAAATTTCCATAATTGTTCTTGTAATATCCAGATCTCAAAGGAGGTTTCAACAAAAGATACTCTTTTGATTTGAGCCTCAACTCCTCCGGTGTTGGCGCATTAGTTGATAGTGGTGTGTAATGCGTTGCTAGCATCGTACGAAGTTCATCATTTTTCACACCATCGATGAATTTTGCGGCTACGGCCAGGTTCATCCTTCGGTTTGACTCATCCGGTTGGCTGCGTCTTCTCAGCATTTCCAAATCATCGAGAAACTTGTCTATGGTTTCATCCTCTCGTTGCCTCCGTTTCTCGAAGCGCATCATCGCCTGGTGCCCCTGCACCCCTGATCCGAAACGGTTTAACAAGATTTCGAAGATTTTTTCAGCAGTGTCACGTTGATATTGCTTCTTGGCCATGACACAGTTCAGGGCTGTCCCTTCTAAGTTGCTGGTGAGCGCGCTGCATTCCTGTCTCTCCGATAAGTCCTCTTCCTCGAAATGCAGCTTCATTACCTCTATCCAGGTATCAATACAGCCATCAGATTCGTCTTTGTAGCATCTTGGCTTCTTAAAGACTCTTCTGGACTTCTCACTGCGTTCATTGGTTCTAGATAACCGCGTCAGGAATGTCTCCAAAGACCTGTTCAGGGGTTCAAATGCTGTGGCCATTGCCGTAGCATCCCTTGAGTGTCCCGCTTGAGTGTCCTCACACCTCGTCGAAGGCTCTGTGTGCGGTGCATCCCTGCAATCCGAATCACCGTGAGCGCTTCCCGCTTGGTCCACATGACTCCTCCTTGGGCTTGCATGCCCCCTGTTGCCGGAATCACTTCTCCCAGTCGCATGTGTGCTTTGCGTTGGTCGTTCGTTAGAAGTTTGTCTGTTCCCCGTTGAACTTGCTCTACTGCTCGGGCCCCATGCTGCATTACCCCTTGTGGCATAGCCTGATGAACTGCCCCTGCCTCTAGTGGATCCATACGTCTTCCTCCTTTGATGTTCATTGAAGTTCACCCTAGGTTCCCTGCTGGGACCTCCCGAGTTCGGCTCTCCTTCCTTTGGTCCACTCTTGCTGCTTAGTAGCCCGTCCAACCTATCCATGATAGCCTGAGTTCGCCTCGCCATCATCGCGTCTATCTTTGTGTCAAGAGTCCCAAGAGACTGCTCTTGCTGAATTCTTAACTTATCCATGTCGGCTCTTAAGCGTAACTCCCTCTGTTCCGCCTCTCTTGTCATTCGCGACAAGTTCCTCGTCATATGTTCGTCCGTTCTTTCTTTCAAGCGTTTTTCGCTTCTGCCAACTTCTTGTCTGTTGCGGTTTATTTCTTCCCGCAGACTTTCTCTTTCAATGTGAACTGCTCTTTCTAGTTCACTCATCCTTATCGACATCTGTTCATTTTGTTCTCCTAAACTGTCCACTATGTTGTTTAAGGATTCCTCTAGTGCTGTCCCGTTATCCATGAGTGGCGTCACTAGTGGTGGTGTAACCCTGTCGGTCCCAGGTAACTTCGTGCTTGTCGAGATCCGGGCCTTGACCCTCTGCTTCAACGTCTTTTCATTATTTATTTCAGGATCCATTAACGCGTTGCCAAGCCCTCTGGTTCTACTCTCTCCAGGTTGTGGCTCCGAACTTGTCCTAATCGCAAAGTCCTTTGACTGGCCCGGTGTGTTTGCCTCTTTGCTTATCGTTGTCACTACACCAAATTTGTCCATGGTTCCAGTCTCTCTTCCGACGTGTGTCTCACTCTCCTGGATCGAACTATTGAGGCTGACTTGAGATCCAAAGTCCCCTTGCTCCTCTTCATCCTCTTCCTCCTGGGTTTCAACTTCGTTCCCCGTGCCTCCTCCCATGGTGAATGGAAAGATGTTTCCGAAGGTGTTCTTCATTCTTTCTGAGAACGATGATGACGTTGTTTGTTTCCCAGTTCCGCCTGCCATCATAGTGTTGTCTGTCGGAGATCTTCTCGTTGCCGCTACTTCAGTTGAGATGTCGGACAGTTCCGACATCTCTTCCCGATCCAATGTCCCGGTGGAAGTGGCAAAATCATGGCCTTGTTCTACCGGGGTAGATTCACTCGCCAGCCTTCTGCCTCTTCCTTCCAGTCCATTTACTTCCTGGTTGTCATTCATGGTCTGGTCCGTATTGACCTCCACTTCTAACAGTTCTCTTCGCTCTTCTGAGGTCTTCTGACTTCTCGTTTCAACCATTCTGCCTGAAACCGTCCCCCTTTTGTCAGACCGGGATCGCTTGATCCAATCCACAAAAGGATCGGTCATCGTTTTTCTTTGCTTTTCAGGTATGAATTTCCTAGAGCTATTACCTCGTTTTGGTATCCTTGACTTGTCTAGACTCATTCTCTATTTGTCACTTTCCAATGCCTACTCTTGACTCAATTGCTAGAGACCTTATAGTTTTATTAACAATAATAATGACACAACACAATAAATTTCACCAGATTCTATTAAATAGTGACCACGAATCCCTGTATGTTGTCAGAGTACAGTTTGTATAAAATTTATTCACACTAACCGATTATTGGTCCAAAGATTTTGAAATTAGCACAATATGATGTTATCAGTCAATTTAAAAGATAGTGTACTCACTACCCAATCAAGCACAACTTATGTTGATTTAAAATCAAAAACAAATAATTTATTTTGACACAATATGAATGTATATATATAAAAAAAAAACGTATGTGTCTTGTACTCTTGGTCGGTCGCAGTACAATAGTCGAACCTGTCTTTTAAAGAAAAAGCTTTCCCTGCTCGGTGCCGCACCAAACAGACAAAACTTTGAAGGCAGTAATTTTCTCAAGTGGGCGTCTATTGCACCCACCGAGTACTGTGTTACCTATCTGCCTTCGGACTGCCCGAGCTAGACCTACTAAAATCCTCAGGGCAGTCACTTTTCCCAAAAACGTATTATGTTTCAATCCACACCAATGAATCACGCTCTTTTTAATTTAGACTTAGTGTCGCGAATATCCGAGTTCGGACCTGTTCTGTATTAGTCTGGTTCTTATTGAAAGGCAAGTTACCAGTGCAGTCACTGATACCTAGCCTGTGTGCTAATAACCTAATACCTCTCACTTTTTAGTCTTTCTTTCGTCTACCTAAGTCCTTAATAAAATAATACCCCTCCGGATTGGCACAAATAGGACCCTTCCGGATTGATAGAATCTAGACCCCTCCGGATTTGGACCCCTCTGAGTTGGTTAATAGAAGACCCCTCCGGATTTGGACCCCTCCGAATTAGCAACTATAAGACCCCTCCGGATTCGGACCCCTCCGGATTCGGACCCCTCCGGATTCGGACCCCTCCGGATTCGGACCCCTCCTAACTTGAAAATGTTTGACCCCTCCGGATTGGGAGCCCTCCGGTTTTGTAAAAAGTAGCTTTTCGGAGATTTCCTTTTTTCAACCTATACCCCTCCTGATACGTTCTCCGATGCAATTATGCTCTTTCAATTAACTGGGAAGGGTATGTGCTACCTTCCTAGACCCTTCCGGATTGAAGTTAAGCTTCTTATTTGACAATTCACACCAACGGTGAAGGGTCTTATCGCTGGCCTAACTTCGGCTCGATTAAGCTTTTGCTGTGCCTTTAGCCCTCCCTTTTGGTCTAGAATGGCCTAAAGTTACTTTATTCAACCGCTATTACCTTTTGGTAGGGGTCTAAGGGTTTTTCAGAAAAATTTATAAAACGTGAAGGGTGTACCCCTCCGGATTTGTGTAATTTGCTAAAAACAATCTCCAAAAATTTTCTCGCTCGCTTTTTCGAGTAATTCTTTTTTCTACTAGTAAGTTCAGCTAATTTCTGATCTAATGGTACCAAGATTAACCGGATCTGTCCAGTTGTCGAAAAGTTATTAGCCAAAACGTCTTTCTTGCCAACTCAAAAAATTTCTCATTTATAGGTTCCACCTAACTTTTTCCGCAAATCTGGTCCTTTCGACCTGAAAATTATTGATCCGAGCTCAAAAGGCCTATACTCTTCTAGTTCAATGCAAAAGACCCGATCTAAAACGCTTTTTTAGAAAAAATTTGCGAAAAACTGTGCTACCTGGACCCCTCCGGATTGATGAATCCACCAAATCAAACACGTTATGTCCGATTTCTCTGCAACCCGGAAGGCTTTCGGGTAGCGGGTTTTAAAACTTGTAGATTCACTAGTGGACGTTGTCCGAACAACTATTTTTACTGTTGTAACTCAAAAATTTCAAAAAATTTTCTAAATTTATAGTGTTTCGTTTTCTCAAAAATCACGAAAATTCGGTTTTTGGTTCCAAAATAGTTCCAACCACTTCCAAACTAAACTTAACCGGTTCTATATATTGTGGTAGTGCAGTTACGATGTAACACACTAACTTAGCGCTTTTTTCCGTTTGAAAAAATATCGATATCTCAAAAATCGCGACTTGTGGGGGGATCAAAATATCGCTATTTTGACCCTAAAAACCGGTCTGTTTTCGTTGTTTTTCACTGAAAAACGATATAAGACTATTAATATAGGCTATATAAATAATAATATTAGTAATACTATACCCCTCCGGGTTTCCTTAATATCCGAATTAAGGTGCTTAACTCGGATATTCGCAGTTCGGTGAAGGGTCACTACAGTGCAGCACTGTCGAGCCCCCCACAGATTACTATCTTACTTTTTGTACCAAAAGGGATACAAAACTTTTTAACGATACCCAACAGTCGATTGTTGTTGTCGTTGAGCCCCTTCTTGTTGCTCCTTGTACTGCTTGCCGGATCGGTCTTCACCCAAGACCCTTCCGAATTGAGCGCAAATCAGCTGACCCTTCCGGATTGAGCGCAATTTATCATTAACGTGCTTAAATGCTCAAATAACCCTACAGTACAAGCCTCACAAACGGGCTACAAACCTGATCGTAACAATCCTGTCTGATATAAATGCCTGTAACAACAATATATCTATCAACAACAAACGGGGGGTCGGATCACATCTTGTCTGGGGGGATGATTTCTACTGATTTTTTACTTTTTTACTGTTTTTGGTTTTTTCGGCAATTTTTTATGTTTTTTGTTTTTCTTGGGTACTATACTACTTTTTGTTTGGTTTTACTTATATCTTTAAGTGTTTTTGGTCACAAACCACTCAGGGGATGAGGGAATGGCCGATCCCCCCACCCTTCCTGGTTCGTGAATTTTCGGTCTTAACTAAGTTAAAAAGCTATTCACGGTAATCCGGAGGGCTTCCGCGCTCCGAACCACCCCTCCGCCCCGGCGGTTTAGGCCTAATAAGGGCGTTAATGTGAGCATCCGACCGGCGCGGAGTGCTCTTTAACGGTTCTGCCGGTCATGATGTTAAAAAGAATAACACCCAGGAGCGCCATAAAAACATGTATGTAACATTCGCCCGGAAGATACATATCGACGGAAAACAAAAATAAGTCTTAAGACGACTGGCTAGCGTCTAAACAGAGCTTTGCATGCTTTTCACCGTCTCTACCAAGCCAGTACTTTTCGGTGGTCTTTTCCAACATCGGGTCGACAAAAACGTTACTGTTCTCCGGCTTCGACCAGAACGCTCAAATTAACTTAATTACATGCAAATAGTGAGCTCATGGCTGGGTCTCAGTATCCCCAGACCACGAGGTCACTCCTAAAAACAGGGCTACTACTTATTATATTACTTTTGTTTTTGTTCAGTAGATAAAAATCATCATCTCCATCGAAGATGGATCAACCCTTTCCCCCAACTCCTAGCTTCTCATCCTTATCAAAATGAATCTAGATATTAATTAAATTCAAGTCAGGACATGACAGGAAGCTAAAAGTTGATGCAACAGGATAAAAGTTTCAGTTCCTTTACCCTTCCGGATTGATGAATCCGCTGGATCAAGCTCGCTAATCTTGATTTCTTCCTAATCCGGAGGGCTGTCTTCTTGCCCTTCACCGTTGTTCGCAACGGCCTTGCAACTATTGTAGCAGCACAATAGTTGCAACTCGGAACGTCCTCTGCTATTCTGTAGTTCGTTGTCGTTTTTAATCTCGATTTTCGTCCTGTTCGCTATCGCAGATAAAGTTGTTGTGTTTTTTCTTTCTCGTTTTTGCCAAAATGGCCGTTTCTGACGTTTCTCAGAAATATGACGTCATAATTCGAATTTTTGAAATTTAAAATTAATAGAATATTCCAGCCCTCACCGTCTGGCTGATCGTTCCAATAACGTCCTTAATTCTTAATAACCACCAATCCGGAAGGCTCGCTGCTAAAACTCGAAGTCTGCACAAATTGCATTTTGGCCATTCTGGTCGAATGTCACAACGGCATTAAAGTATTAACGAACAATAACCGAGCGAACACTAAGCCGATCAAAGTTGGGTAAATTCCCGTTGAGAACGAAACAAAGTTGTTATTATGGAAACTTTCGATAGCTCTGAAAATCTAAATTTTTACGCTCACCTCTCCAAAAAAAGAATACAATCTATTTTCTTTTGAAACAACGCAAGACAAGGTTACTTAACCAAAAACAATTGAGGCCGAACAAAATTTTTCAGCAACAAAAACGGCAGTTTCTGGACCATTTTTTAACCTACGACTGTTACGTCGCAGGCATTGTCTTTAACACTAGACCAAGAAACCCAGACAACCTTAAATATTTGAACAGATTATAATCCGAGCTATCAATAGAGTTGACTGATTCTGTTAATCGAAAAAAAAAATCAATATACGGTTTAATGACGCTTATTAAGCGGAAGCTCAATTATGAGTTTGGATAAAATTATATCTTCCGGAACTTGGGTAATATGATAAGAAGTATACTTAGATGGTGCAATATAGAGGTAACAAAAGCCAATATTTTGTAAACAGTTTACGAAAAATGACTAACGTTCAAGTTGTTTTCGCCACAAGAAAACTAGAATCATTGTTACCATCACTGGTCCTCAGGTTAAAAAAGTTAATATAGGAAAATTTACATACGTTGAAACATCATAAGACACACTTAAATGGAACTAAGCAAAAAAACTAACCAGCCTACCCATCAAAATTAAGCATTTTTACGTAAAAATTTCGTAATATTTACTTCTACTTAAAATTACGAGACTTTTTATCTTACTTAGCGTTTCCTTAAACTAACTTTTCGATCACACAATTTGACATGTTCTTTGCTCTAAGAATTTGTTCTTTACTGACATGTTCTCTATTTAAATATTTTTGATTCAAACTTTTTGCATCTAAGTCTGTATCATATATTTAGCCCCACTAGGGAAGGGATCTCACGTTTTCATATTTGCAAGGTATTTGCGGTTAGTTCATTATAATTTGATTCAAATTGTCGCCACAGTTGATGGAGTATTCGTTCCTTCAGTCCGATACTATAACTGAATTTCACACACTTTGGAAGTCAATTCACCAGTGCGCTGAATCAAATGAAGAAATTCTGCCCGCATTTCATTGATCGCGGTTTCTTCACGGTATCTTTGCTCACTTGCTCACGATTTGGTTGCCTCTCTAAATTATATTCATCTCATGTTCTTCCCTCCTCTATTTTGCTTGAGTAGTAATTTTTGATCCAACTAATACACTTTTACTATGCTTTTTCTAATACTTTTTGATTTTTGTTCTTCAGATACCAGGAGAAACTTCCGTATAGCATGACACCGACAACCATTGGTTTTTAATTAATTGATTAATTTCTTGATTCTAGTCTCAGTGAGCTTCTTTCTAACATTTAGAGTATTTTAAAGCTTTATTTACTGCAGCCTTGATATGTATAATCCACTACATATCTGCTGATATTTGATTATCTGAGACTTCTTGAGTGTTTGTTCTTTCAATTTGTTTGCCAGAGAAGTCAAACGTGTTTGTCGAGTGTTTCATGGAACTCTGTGAGGATTTTGTCACGTTCAGAGGTAGTTTATATTCGTCGCTCCATTTCTTCACTCGTCAGAGGTCGATTCGAAAGCTAAGACTTATCGTGTCAATGGAAGTAAAGTTTGCTTTATCTGCGCATATCAGTCGGAAAGACTTTTTACATACCTCTGATGGTCGTTTATCTATACCACAAATAGTAGAATTGCTAAAATTGATCCTTGGGGCTCTCCGCTTGTAATCAGAACTGTTTTTGATAATTCGCCACAAACTCAGTTTCTCTGGTATCTGTTGGTTAGATATGATTTCATTAAGTTAAAAGTCCTCCTACGATACCTAATCTGAGCAGTTTCGACATTGGTAGGCTGAGATAAACATTATCAAAGACTTTTTCCTAGTCAGTGTGTATTTTGATTCCATTATTAAAGGATTGATACACTTTGTCCAAAAAGACCAGAAAATTTATGACACATGATCGTCCCTTTCGCAATCCGTATTGAGAATCGTGGTATTATGGTTGTAGGTGTTTGTACACATAAATGAACAGATATCGTTCGAATACTTTCGAGATTAGCGGTGATAATGACATTTGCCATAATTTTTTAAAATTGACTTTAAGTCTTTCTTGGGGAGTGAACTCACATTCGATTTTTTCAGCAGTTGGGAAAAATTTCTGTTTGTTTGATTATGTAAAATTTTTCACTAACCAATTTTTTTATGCTTTTCGCGTAGCTTTTAAGTAAGCTTGATGGCAGATGGTCTAACCCACTAGCCTTTCTTGTTATTAGGTAAGATAGGATGTACATGACTGTCTCGGGCGATAAATCGAGTCATGAAAGGATTGCTTAATCGGCGGTGAGTTATCAGGTTCACATGCCGTTGATTTGTGGAAGATTGATTGATGAGAACTATTTTGAGAATATTTTTTCTTGAATTAAAAGATCATTTGAAATTTCAACTTTCTATTGAACCAACGCTGGAATCTGTGTTGTTTCGAATTTTTGAAATAATCAAAAAGTAGATCTGTTGACCTGGTGTCCGCCAGCTTTGATTCATATTAAACTTTATCTCCATTTATCATCTGTTCACTTGCGTCTTGCAAATTTGTACAGGTCTTGTGGACGTTTCAATTTGGCTGTGTTTAGGTTCCTCAGCAGCTGTGATGTTTCGGGTTAAGTACATTTGAAAAAAATTGAGCGATGTTTCGTTCTACACGGTGTGTGTTTCAATACAATGTTTTTCTTCCCCATGTACCACTGTTCGCTAAGAATTTTTAAATTACTCCAGCATATTTCATTCAACTCATGATTTTCAATGTTCCAAGTGATACTGTCAAAATCAGCTATACAGTAGCTTATAATTCTCTGATAGTTTGTCATGAAATTTGGCAATTTTTTTGAGTAACTTTGCGTCGTGGTTTGATATTGAATTCAAGACGTTCCCTGCTTTCTTGCAGAAATTGATTTCGGTGTTCGTGTTGGTAATATAAAGTATAGCGAAACAGTTGATTTTAGCGGGAAATCTACCAGTTGCTGCTCATTGTTTTCAACGTGAAGGTCAATCAATTTGTGGGTTTCAGTTCCATGTGTGGTCTGCACAGTCAACATCTTTTACGTTGAAGTCACCATATATCAAAATTCTATCATAAGTTTTTGATAGAATTATTATCTCCTCAAAAATGTTGATTACATATTCCAATTTGATGTGGTTTGGTGAGGGGAGCGGTGGCTTGCAGAAGCTGATCGTGTGAACGTAATTGTCGTTATATTTTACCGAGCATGCCAGTGTTGCTCCATGTATTGAGTTATTTATTTGGATAAGTACGTCTTTTCCACTGAAGTGAGACACTACCATGTTTCAAAAAGAAATAGGTTTCTTTGTGGTCAGATCTGTAAATTGTATATTTGGAAGAAAGTGTTCACCGTCATAAATAGTGTGGTAAAATCAAAAATCCGTTATCAAGAAGAACTCAGCTAGGTCAGTATTTATGAAATTCACTTTCTTTGCGCGTTTTTCGTGTTTTGTATTATGAGCCTACAAAATTTGAATCCAAAACCTTTCAGCTAGTTGTCGGTGTTCCTAAATGGGAGTCAATCGGAAATTTTGTCTTTCTTTAGAATAGTCCAGAGTCTTTCTTTTGGTAGATATAGCTACCCGGCGCGAGCTCTTAGGTTTTGTTTTACGTGACTCCCAGCTTCAATTAGCTGACGTCGTCTCATCAAAGCGTTGTTTTCCATTTTCGCATCTTCTTTTGCATATTCGTTGCTTAAGAACAAAGGTTGATCGTAATTCTTCTGACATGCTGCTGATGTCAAGATTGTTTTCTTCTTCCAATAATTTGGCAGCTTTAATACAATCAGTCTAATTTGTCGTCCTGTTTTTTTCCAACTCTTGTGAGGTCGCTTATTTACGTTTTTACTTCGATATGATGAAATAATTCTTGTGATTTATACTGTTCAAGTTTCCTGTCGTTATTGAGCTATACTTCTAATGCAGATGCCATCTGTCACACTCCATTCCTCCCCAGGAGGTTGCCTCGTCATTTCATTACTGTCAGATTTCACAAAAAAAGTGTTGATTTCCATGACTTTTTTGTTGAGGCCTTTTTTGCCCCCCTTCAATTTTTTTCATCTGTAATTGATTTTGATTCTGTTTTTCTTCTTCTTACTTGTTGTCTTGTCTTGTCTTGTCTTGAATTGGCGGCATTGCGTTCATTGCACACATGAAGCACATTTTTGTCTTACTCAAAGATCCATCTTGGGCCTTAGGCACTCAGTTGCGTCCGCGCTTCAGTAATATGCCTGTTGAATCCACAGGAAATACATTTGGTATCTTCTCTTTTCTCTTGAAACTTTTGCTACAGGACTTACAAGATGATTCATTTATACAGTTTCTTGTACCAATCATTATCAACTTTACCACGGCCACCGAGTCAAAGGCTCAAAGAGTTCACCAGGCTGAATAATGGGTATTGTCTGGCACGCCGAATCAAAGACTCAAAGAGTGCACCAAATTGATTTTGAATTTTATATAAATTGTGACTCTCAATCAAAGACTCAAAGAGTACAAAAGTTCAAATAAACGCACAAATTCTATTGATCGACGCTTTCTTGAAGTCTTCATCATTTGGCTTTCCTTTTGCTCATTGAAGGTTTCCGTTTGTTTGATCTTGTCCTGAAGTAGGGAGTTATAATGGTCCCATCTATGTATAAAAGACCTTATGGTCCTTATAATCCTTAAAGCTCTTTATAATTCTTTTAATAATCTCAATATGTGCTTCGTCAGGGTTTTTGAAACAAACCAATCTAAAGTACGATGAAACATCAATTTATTAGTTTCATAGACAATAATTCACAAAACATTTAATTTTGAACAACCATTTTAAAAAAGTCAGCCAACCACAGTTTACCACGTCAACTATGATTCAGATTAAAAGATTTGATCTTAAGTTTTCTGAGTCATAAATTCGATTTAGACATGTAGGTTTTTGTATAAAAAATCCGAAAATGTTTTGGAACTAACCTTCAGTGTCAAATCCCTGGTTCTAAATACATCGCGCTTGTTCAAGCCCGCTTTTCTTTTCCTGATAAGTTTTGCCTCTATTGTTAATAGTTTTTGGTTGATCGACCTATATGTATCTTCCCAACTAACATCTGCGTTATTCCCCTCAAGTCTGCATTGTTGAAACTACTAGAACGTTATTTAAAACTCGTAGCCTGTTTGTGAAATATTGGTGTTAGATACCTTTTTATTACACCATGAGCACTTAGGGCTTCACATCCTCTGGTGGTTGAGTTGAAGAACTCCACTAACTGTCCAGGGGCTTGCACTTACCCTCGATGCCACATTTTTGTTCAGGGTACTGATTTGTCAGCCATGCGCCCGATTAGATTTCATAACCTTATTAAATTGCTACGAATTAGATGTACTCCTAAATAGTCTACCTTGGATAGCACTGGGCTTGTACTGAGTTGGAGGGCAGCTCCTATAATTCAGTTGAATTCCAGTATCTGTATCTGTTGGCTTTCGATAACAACTGCAGACTCCCCATTTATCCTGAAACACATTTTTGTTGAAATCCAGGAACAGCAAAACTTCTTTTAAATTAGTTTCCTCTAGTGAAATTAGGTATTGGCTGAAGAGAAATGGCCAGATCGAGAACATGAATTGACTCAATATTACCTGTTCTAACAATGTCATCCACATACATGAGGAACAATTTTACCTGTTGAGCATCCTTTTTATTGTTCTTAGTGCGCAGCAGCTTTCAGAATACCAGATTACCTCGGTTAATGATGTGCATACATAATCGCATACTTCCTTGCCTTTAAGATGGTACCAGTTTCGGCATCTCTCCTACTCAACCCTTTTGATCTATATGTTTCTTTCCTGTTGCAACATGGACACAAAACGTTCTTGTCATCCGCTGGCTGTATCCCTGCTCCTGTCGGTCCTGCTTGTCGTAGACCAAACTCAATCTCTTTCAGCGATAGGTTTGCAAGATTTATTGCGAGGGAAGTGCCCATTGCTAGACCATCAATTTGAACATACCATGAATCCTTACATTTGAAACAGAGCTTGCTGACCACCACATTCAAAAGTACTTCATTGTTGCTCTTTAATTTTCAGGAGAGGCTCCTGGCGGTACAGCTTCAGTAAGGTACGTTCAATTGCTTCCTTCAAGGTAACATTAGTGTTTCAATTTTACCCATTAAGTTTTATTATGGTTTCATCCGGATCTAGAGCAGTGAATCGATTGTTTCTCTGGCATATTTAAGGTTTTTTACGATAATGACTCCATCGATGGTGTTATAAAAAGTTGCAAGCGTTTGGTTGAGGTTCTCATACGAGCTGTCCGGAAGTGATAGAACTGGTGTCTAAGCCTTGCGTACTTTAGCTAAACGAACGCTAAACCGTACAAACGGGCGAGTTGCCCTCCTGTTGACCTCATCTTTGAAAAAAAAGATCCCTTATCGCGTCTCCTGTGTTCATGGCGAGTAACTTCTTCTTAAATTCTTTCTGAATTTTAAGTATCACCTCATCAGTGATAGCTTCGCTTTCACCAACAAAGGAAAAACCAACCTCTACGCAAAAACCCACCCACTTATCGAAAGGCACAGTCAGCAAACAATTATCTTTAGCATATTTCCTTACTTCTTCGCAAATGCCTTTGCCGCGGCTTCTATTTTATATAGAGTTTCATTCTTTCTTTTTTGGTTTTTCAGTTATGAAAGTGTCGATATAAGCCAAAAAGTGCGCATTTCAATACAATTGTCTCTTATTGGATGCTTCAGACCCATTGACAGCATTTCATGTACCCGTCCACGCAGTTCACTGTTTTCAAGCGCCTTAACTGATTGCTTATTACGCCCCCAAGTGGTTTATATTGTCTCTCGGATACTTTTTCTTTTTTTTCTATGGTCTTTTGACGTTGTTTTTAAGCTTGCATCAACTTGACGCATCACGAAGCGGAAAACCGCTTCACACAACTGTTGGTGGATTTCTTCTGCACCAGCAATAGGGCTTTCACTACCACCCTCTCATGTTTTTTCCTGCCCTCACCAGCCCTTGAAGTCTCAATTTTTAGTAGCGTCAGTTGAAAGCTATGCAAGGCTTGGTCCAAAAACAAAAAAAAACCTTCTCGGGGAAACTAAACAGCAAAAAATATTCCTTATTAGATCGCTTTTCAGGCCCTTTCTTAGACACTTCAGTCTAAGCAAAAAATTTTGAACTTTTTTGAAGAATTTCGAATAGTCTAACACAAATTTCCCCATTTGTTTTCTCTGTAGAACTTGTCTGAGCCAACTTACAGGCAAAAATCTGCGGTCATTGGTTTGCAGGCCACGAGTAATAAAACTCACAAGCCAAAAAGAAAAACAATTCTCACTCACCTCCTCGCCCCTGTCTTCAAAACCCAGACTCTTCCTCTGCCTTCAGCTTCTACTCGCGTCTTGCTTTCCTTTTTATCCTTGACTGCGATGGTTTCTGTTCGTTGCCCCTGATAATGCCAATCAGTCCTGCCAGTCTTTTTTTGTGAGCCCCTAACAATCGCAAAAATTTCAGCTCCATTCCTGCACTCTGGTGCAGCTTCAAACATTCCTTGAGCTGATGCGGATTGCTATTTTTGCTTTCGGAGAAAAGCCGTTGTGAGACAATGATAATGAGCACTCTGGTGTCGGGCAGCTGACTAATCAAGTCGGGCGATCTTTCGTGTTTGCAAAAGACGATCGCCGGTATCTGCTGCTTCGTCGACTTCATAAAGCCTGTCAGCTCTTCAAATCATTTTGTGAGGAAGTTGATAGTTCTGTGGCTGCTGATGCTGTTCTTCACCACAACGTGCGACAACACCATTTCTCTTTCAGCGACTCTCTGCCAGTAACCGACGAAGGTTTTTGTCGCGGTTCAGTGGGTTGTTGTTGAGGGATAGGTCAGTAATTGCTGTAACAAAGCTCTTTTACTGATTTTCCTCACTTTTAACTGCAACAAGTAGCTGCAACAAAATGAAGCATTTTCTTAAGTCAATATTCCCTATACAATGAAAAACCATCAAAACTTTAGAAACTGGCTCTATAACAAGGAAACAATTGGACTTTTAAGCCTTTCGCTTTTGGGTTTTTTGCAAATTTACAATTGAAATCGAAGGATTTTCTGAGAGAAACTAAACTTAAAACAATTTCAGAACTAGGTGGATTATCAGGATTTTTCAAAAAAATAATCTAAATGACAATAAAACATCAATTTAAAAGTTTCATAGCAATATTTCACAAAACTTTTAGTTCTCTTTCATCATTTTGACGAACTAAACCAATTAGCCAACAGTTGATTTCTAAAATTTTTAGTCAGAATGAAATATTTTCAACCTCTCAAATTAACAAAGAGATTTTTAATTATAGTGTCTGGAAATTTCTGAGTCATAATTTTGACTTAAGCATGTACGTTTTTGAAAAAAACCCAAAAACTGTTTAGGACTGAAATTCGAAGCTAAAATCTTATTCAGACCTATATCTGGGATAATGTGCAGGTGATTTTTTAAGTTGTAAAGCACCAACAAGCCAGCTGTTGTTAACTCTGCAAAAACCGCTGTTTCACGAAACTAAGTTCTTCATATAAATTTCTGACACTGTTACCTGAGCTTGGAACATCTTACACAGTCAAGCAATTGTCATTGTGAGCCTTTAAAACCTTGGAATACAAACACAACCCGAGATTAACTTCCTTAAGCTTGCATTTTTTTTTATCCATTGTTTGTTTAAATCATTCATTCGGAGTTGTTAGCTCTATTCAACGTTTTTTCTTTTTCTTT
Source organism: Symsagittifera roscoffensis (assembly GCF_963678635.1). Taxonomy (NCBI): domain Eukaryota; kingdom Metazoa; phylum Xenacoelomorpha; order Acoela; family Convolutidae; genus Symsagittifera; species Symsagittifera roscoffensis. The sequence goes on along the minus strand of NC_087068.1, from coordinate 26,395,168 downwards.
TTTGTTATAAAGAATCAGAAGGTCACAAATAACAAATCGGCCCAAATTACAGCTAGGAGTCTCTGCATCACAAGTTTCAGACAAAATCCTTGGAGATATGGATATGGAAGAGTAAAGTATAAACTCGATTGGGATTGAACTTAAGAGATTCAGATGGTTGGGAATCAAACCAACCTGATTGATAAAATACTGCCTGCACATAAAAAACCAGAACCAAAAAAAAACACGAATAGATTAACCTGATATGAGTCTATCAGATACTTATACTCAGCTGCGCTTTTGTTACCTTGGCTCTGAAAAATTAAACCGAAATTAGTTTTATCATTAAACAGGCAGCGTTCTTCACTTGATTTGTTAGGGAGATTCTCTGCTTTAAAAAAAATTACTTGTCCTGGGTTCCTCGGTACACGTGCTTAAGTTCTTACAGCGCATAATTAGAAAAAACTCTGTGCTAGGGCCGGCGGCAACCTGAATTCCAAAAGATTTTATTAGAAAAAAAATCACTCATTAAAAAAATCTTTATGTTTGTCAGATTTGCAATCTTTCGCCTCGGCCGCCGCCGTTGCGGGGTTTTAAAACGAACCTGCTCTTGTTCAACTAATGGAAAGAGAGTCAATACCGTTAAATCCCACGAAAGCTGCCTACTAATCGCCCATGGGACGAGCAAATAACCCTCTGATCAATCCCGAGGAGGTGTCTTAGCTCTAAGAAAAGAAGAAAAATTAGTGGAAGTGAAACTTTGCTTTATAGGGGCACTCAAACTTGAATGCTTAGAGAATCTCCCTGCTTTTTTCAGGCGAGATATACCATGTCATCCATCATGGGTTACAATTTTTTCGCAAACGCGTTTTTCAAAAAACTTTTAAGCCTTAGGCGGAGTCTAAACGCGATTCTAAGCCGCTGATTTGACAAAATTCTTATATAACTTCTACACGGATTGGCACTCAACCATCCCCGGCCAAACTTATGCTGGTAAGCATTGAACCTTTTTACAACAGTAGATTCAAGTTTCGAAATCATTTGAGAAGTTTTCTTATCAAAAAAGATTCCCCCAACTTTTATGAGCTCCATTTTCTGGAGGTACTTCACAATTTGCTGAATCAAAACGAAGTTTTGATACATAATTGTATGTTCCATCTTCATGCTTAAAACCAAAAACAAATCTTTTAAGCTACTTTTCGCTCCTCTCGATGCGGCTAAAAAAGCAGGAAACGCTAGGCGATCGAAAGAAACACCCAAGCCACCCTGGGCTGTCGGACACTGCTTGCAAAAATAATTGAATTTCTTCCATTTTAATACCTCACATAATGAATTTCTTCAAAAATGACCTATCGTTCCAACAAATTAACTTGCAAAAAAACAAAGAATTTTAACCAGAAAATATAGGAGTTCTGGCTTGCTTAACAGGTACAAGCTTAACCGGCGTGCTTTTGAGGTACAAGAGATAATGTGCATCCAGTTTATCAATAAAGTCCAAAGCATTTTCCAGATAAATTTTTTTTTCATTTAGCATTCTTGGCGACAGGATTCACCCAAATAAGATTAAAAGCTAGCTCAAACTTTTTTGCGTTCAGGCATAAGCTACAGTTTTTTTTCCAATTTCAGTATGTTTTTAAGGTCTCGGTGCATTTTCCGTTAGATTTTCAATATCTAAATACCAAACGCTTATTTTGAGTTCAAGCTTTTCTAATAGCCCCTGTTTTGTTTCATCAAACAGCGGCGGAGCCTCCGGGTCACCTTTTTGAGCTCCGTCCTCCGACATAATGATTGAAATACCGTAATAAATTTAACTTGATTTGTTCTAGGCGCATTGATATAACTTCGGGCAATTCGAAAAGTTGTGATTCACCGTAAGTTCTTTTTAAGCGAATTAAATGAACTACTAAGATCTCAAGGAAGTAAAACTGAATAACTCAGATTATCATCACATTCTATCAAAATTCTAAATGAGTGTGTAGCATTTTCAGCTCGTTGTTTAGTACCACATCCTACCCGAGACCTCAAAAAATTTTTGTCGCTCTGCGAGAGGCTCTGTTCGCGCGCAATTTCAAGCGATGCAATTGAGCAAGTAGCCGATGGCAATTTGTCGTAATCCTTCGTCTACGTTTTTCAGGGCGAAAAATTTTTCTCTTGAAAAAAGGTCTGGTGTTAAGCTTCGGATGTTTAACAGTCTACTACAAGGTGTAGGAGCTTTGTAAGCAGTTTCAAGAATTTTGAACCTCGCATTGCCATCTGAATTAATGAAAAAATTTTATCACAATTTGGGGAACAATTTTGACCGGACCGGTCCCCCGCTAGCGAAAAAAGCATAATAGCTCTATAATCCTCGGACTCAACTACAAAAAAGCTAGCAATTCACATTTTTTGGGTTTGTGACAATATAACAGATTTCTTTGGTTGCTGTGATACCAATTTCTAATAGATAGGCGAATAAAAAAATGCTAAACCTATCATCTGAAGGGACCAGCTTTTTTCCTCTCTTGATATTTCACTCATCGATCTGACTGATGATTAGCTTGATTCGCTGCTCGAGATCTGTTTTAGACTGGCTTGAGATTTGGAGAAGGGGTTAGGCAGTGAAACAAAATAAGCCCTTTTCTTGTGTATAATAGAACTCATAGTTGTCGCGTGCTTACGACCACTTCTTTTGAGTTTTTCAAGACGTCAAAAAATGCCAAAATGTCATATTTTCTACATTGTATCCGAAAGACATTCAGCCAAGGGATTACGGGAGTTAGTCCTAATGTAGTTTCTCGAGTAATCGAACTTTAGAAATGGCTCCATTTTTATAAATAAATAGAAATAAATCATTAACAATTGAAATTTAATTGACAGATTTCACCTTAACATACACAAGACAATGAAATCATTGGATCTTCCTAGAGACGCTAACAGTTATATTTACACAATTGATTTAAAAAACCAATGATTTTAGAAAAAAAAATCACATCTAATCCAATTTAGAAGATTTTGAGTTTCCTTTGCTTGACGGCGCGGCGTTAGGGTAAAAGAAAGAAATTCGAATGGAACAAGGGGACTAAAATAACACTAAAAAACAAGGTTGGAATTATAAAGATGCAGAAAAATTATTAATGTTTTTGAAGTTCGCAGATAAGGAACCATCTCAACGGAGCTCGGAAGGTCCAGCGGCGCATCACCAGATTCACCAGGTCAGAAACTCTTTCTCCCACATCAGAGACCTACTTGACAGAGCTGTCTCAATAATCTCTCAAAGGGGGCTTGAAAAACATGAGAAAACATCAAATATCTCACATCTATTGATTAGGTTATTAACAACCATTAGGTTTCTTTCAAAAAACAGATATAAATTTTAAAAAAAATCGATTTGTGCCTCATTATTCGTTCAATCATCAAGTTTGTAGAAATTGAACTATACGCATGCATTTGGCTGTGGTAATCTTAAAATTAAAAGGTATTCAAACCTTTTTTGATTGATTTTATCTTTTCCGAAATTCGTCATCTTTTTGAGAGTCATCAATACGGTTTCATGACGAAGGGAAGCACGGTTACTGATATCTTACATCGATGAATTATGCCCGGCATCTGATTCAGGATTTCCGTGTCTTTCACATTACTTCAAAAAATTTTACTTTTCCAGGAAAAAAGTTTCGTGAAATATATCACAAAAAAAGACTATGCCTCATTCTTGAGAAACCTTTGATTTTTGCCTATCAATAACCAGTTGATTAAAGCTGACGCGGTCTTTCTTTGGATGCTTTGCAACAACAGTGTTGACATTGACCACACTCTTTCGTTAAATGAACTTCCGATGAGATCCTCGGAAATGGGATTTTCTAACAATCTTCTGACTATGAACGTCATTTCTGTTATCACTTACTATGTAAAGACAACACGATGAGCAAACGAGCTTTCTTATTGTCACAAAATCAGATTTGACGTATCTCTGGCTGAGCTGAAATTGTACCTGAAAAGTTTACTTTATGCTAAGAATCAACATGTAACAAAGACTGTTTGTGTTTAGTCAATTGCTTTTGCATGAAATGCCGCTCCCCAATTCTTCCCACTTTTTCAGTATCATATTCTTGTATTTCAACTTATTCTTCTTCATCATCATCATCTTCTCTTTAGTTCAATAAAACGAACAGGTCAATGTGAAACATCGCAGATATAGAATGGCAAAAAATCCTAAAGAAAGAATGATAAAGGACTGTAATCCAAACACAGAGGTGAAGCCGAGCTGCGCACCACTTGCAATGCAACACAAACACAAAAGTTTTAATAAAAAATCAATTAAGCAACCGAGCAATTTTATGAAGAGGAAACAAAGCCGACAATCTTTGATCAGACACAACTTGATTCAAAAAAAAATATAAAAACTAATTTCTAAAATTAAACACCATCAACTACCTTGAACAAGACTTGCGATTCAATTAAAAATGAATTTTTGAAAAAATCTCTGATATGGTCACACAGTCAAAAATCTTTGAGCATACACGAATTAAACCAAAACACTAAAATAGAAATCAAAAAATTTTTTTTTCAAATACCTTGTTGAAACTATACTTGTAATCGCATTGAAAAGCGCTCACAGCACAGGAAAAATCCGTGATGTGGCAACTTTGTCGACAAAACTTGAGCTGACAACAAAAATCGAAAATTCACTTGTAACCGATACAAAATTTCAACAGTGTTTGGTCTGTAAAACCATGGTCCGACCACGAATTCTCCCCAGACCTTAAAAAAGGAACCTGGAAGATGATAAGAAAGAAAAGAAAAAAATAATCATGGAAAAAAATTGGTTACCGGAAAATGTGTAGTTCCAGATTACGAGACACCTGCTCTCGCAAAACAATTGTTATGATTGAACACATTTACGAAGCAAAGCGACGCTTCGCACATACGATACCCCAAAAACATAGAATTGCAAGCAACCCAAAAAAAAACGAATGAAAACAACAAAGACTTAGAAAATTGGCCTGAAAATTATTCTATTCGAAGAAAAGTAGAAAAACACGCTTAGAAAAATTTTCACCAGCTGCTCTCCTAGAGCAAACAGAACGAAGCAGAGCAGCTCAAAAACATTTGAAAAGACATCAGAGAGCAGAACTTGAATTGAAGTCTTTGCGATTGGTTGTGACTCGCGAGTAGGAACCGGCAGCACTGATTGGCAATAACAGGAACAACCAGCAAAGACTATCGCAAACAAAAGAAAAGCAAAAGCAAAAAGCAAGAAGAAACTAAATCAGAAAATTTATTAGAAAGATGAAATTTGTTTTAAAAAAATTGATTTTTTGTCTGTACACTGACTAAAATTTCTGAGAAAAACTTTGAAAATGTATCCGGACTTTCTGAAAATCAGAGTCTACGAAAAGCAGTTCTTTTTCGGACTAAAATGCGGAGCCTTTAGTTTAAATTGCTAAGGACTGAGAAGTCTAAGGATAATAAAGATAAAAAAGGTATGACGAGATCGTAGTGAAGGTTCATTCACTGGTGCAGAGGGAAATCGACAAACAATTGTGGGCATACTTTTCCCGTTTCATGAAGCGTCAAGCTGATGCCAGCGTAAAACCAAGCACTTCAAAGACAGGGGTGAGGGAATTGAGAATGGTTTTGCTTTGTGTCTCGTGAGTTTTGTTACTCGTGGCCTGCAAAGCAAGGAACACAGTTATTCTGCATGCTGTTTGGCGCAGCCAAAACTTTCAGAAAAATTGAACGTTTATACTTTTTTGAATATTGAAAATGATTTTTTAAAAAACCCAATATCTCCACTTAGACTAAAGTTTCTGAGAAAAACTCTGCAAGAGTATCCGCACCTTTTGAAGTTCACAGTACCCGAAAACATAATCTCATCGAATCAAACACATAGTTTCGGCTGAAAATGTTAAGAACTGAGACGTTTACGGTTGATTAGGACACAAATAGGTATGATGAGATGGTAGTGAGCGTCCAATGGGTGATGCAGAAAGAAATTGACGATAATTTGTGTTATCCGTCTTCCGTATCGTGAAGCTTCAAGCGGTTTCAAGCAGAGAAACATAACCAGAAAAAAAGACAAACGGTTTGAAAAGTTGTCGAGAGTACAACATACACCTTTTGGTGAGCAAAATGATCAATCGGATAACAATGATATTCCAGGATGGGAACATGAAACGCTCTCAATAAAACTAAAATATACAGATAGAAACAGGCTTGACAAAACCCTGTTTTTGGCTGACAGGGACCTTTTCAATTCACAATCTAAAACCTTAAAAACTTCTGATGAGAGTTTTTTGAAAAAGAAGCCGCTGCATACGCATAAGCAGAAAGACATAAGCAGATCCCAAAAGGTAGATCGGTAAAAAAAAAGTGAAAGTTTCAAATAATATCAGTTACTGGTTGTGCCTTTTAACAAGGGGTTGGTTTTTGCGTGTTGGGTACTCAAATAATTGGAAAAAAAAATATGCGACCATTGATGAGGTGATACTGATAATTGAAAAAAAAAATAATGAAATTTAAAAGCCTCGGAAAAAAGAATTTAGATTAGTGACAATTTTCTTGCAAGAAGAGGTCCACAAGTAGGCAACCCACCTCAGTTAGCGAATTTAAACAAAGCTGAGACACCCTGCGTCCAGTTCGATTACTTCCAGGTCTTCCATCTTAATAAAAAGCTAGCAAAATTTTCTGACAACAGTGACGGCGCCATTTTTGAAAACAACACTGAAGATGTCGGAGAAAACAGCGAAAAACACTGCACTAGATACGGATGAAATTAAATTAGTTTTTAATGTGGAAGAGTTTTCCACTTATGTTACACCAAAGGAAGTAGAAAATATATCCTAACGAAGATTTACAGGGTTCTCGTACTTAAAATCGTAGAACCACGATGGACAACCTTTCGAAAATGGCGGTCGGCAAAATATCTTTTCAAGTAATATGATTCATAGTTTTAGAAAAATTGGTTTAGCAAGGGGCGCCCCCTCAAGGTAATTCATGCAAATATATGGCTGAAGGAGTAAGCAGAGAGGGCTGAGAGATAGCCTGTGGATCAATTGAACGTTGCCCATGGGCAGCAGGGAACCATTGTATAGATCAAAGGGTGTTGAATTCGAGAGAACCCGAATCTAGTACTACTTCTAAAGCGGAAAAAATACCATGAAGTATACGCATCAGAAACCGAGATGATATGGTTATTTGAAAGCTGCTGCCGCGCTAAGAATAACGAGAAGAAATTTCACTGTGGAAACTAATCCTCAGCTCTGTAAAGGTGTTTTAGATGCCGCTAAATGTCTTCATTCGATTTTAGAGTTCACAAAAGAAGAAAATGTTCTAGACAAAAGTATGCTGTTTCCTGATTTGAAAACCTGCAATCGGTATCAAAAAACTAACAAAGACTGGGAATATAATAAATTGAAGAATCTTCGCCCAACTCGATACCAGCGAATTGTTTTCTAAGGCACTATAATTAGGTTTAGGCTTACATTAGGAGTGGTTAGGTTTACATCTAGCTGGGAGAAATTTGATAGAGATTTGGAAACTAAAAGTGCGCATGGGCTGAAAAATCAACTTCGGGAAATCTGTGCCCGACTCAATCACAACAAAACGTGAAGCCTTGAAAGCTGATGCTTCCATTTAGAGGTACCCAGGGCTAAAGGTTTTTAAACATGCTACAAACTTTTACAAAATTTCAAGCAGTTCTCACCACCAGCAAACGACACTACAACTATGTTTACCATAGTTGAAGTCAACTTCTTCTTTCAAACGTCAGGAGTGGTTTATAAACTGAGTTGAAGTGAAAGATCTTCCACCTAGTCGCACAAAATGTTCTGTATTTGACCACTAGAATGGAGAACAAGTAGTTGGTGTACAGATTGTAGATAGATCGAACAACCTAATTAGATTGTGAAAACAAAATTTAATATAAGTTAGGAAAAAAAATCGGACTTGATTTTGCACAATTTTTTTAGAAGCAGAGATTTGATATCACTGCGAAACAGGTTTCAAAGTTTCTGGTTTGTTATTCAAAAGTGTAAATGTTCAGATGGAATTATTTAATCTCTTTTTTTTAGTATTCAGAGTTTTTAAATACTTTTACAAGAATTGAACAATTCAAGAGGTCAATTGTGTTTAGCTAACTCTTAACAAAATGTTTCAGCAACAGATTTTAAAAGAATTATTGAAACAAAGGGTCAAAGGGTGTTAAATCAAAGGGTCAAAGGGTGTAGATCAAAGGGTGTTGAAATCGATAGATCCCGAATCTAGTACTACCTCCAATGCGGAAAAATTACCATGAAATATACGCATCAGAAACCGAGATGATTTGGTTATTTGAAGGCTGCTCCCGCGCTAAGAATAACGAGAAGGAAACTTCACTGTGGAAGCTAATCCTCAGCGATGTAAAGTGTTTTAGATGCCGCTAATTGTCTTCATTCGAATTTAGAGTTCACAAAAGAAGAAAAAGTTCTGAACGAAAGTATGCTTTTCCCTGAATTGAAAACGTGCAATCGGTATCAAAAAACTGACAAAGACTGGGAATATAATAAATTGAAGAATCTTTGTCCATTTCAGTACAAGCGTATTGTTTTCTAAGTCACCATAATTAGAGTGGTTAGGTTTACATCTAGCTGGGAGAAATTTGATAAGTTTTGGAAACTAAAAAGGTGCATTGGCTGAAAAATCAACGCCTTGAAATCTGTGCCCAACTCAATCACAAAAAAAAATGTGAGGCCTTAAATGCTGATGCTTCCCTTTAGAGGTACCCAGAGCTAAACTTTTACGCAAACATGCTACAATTATTTTTTTTACAAAATTTCAAGCAGTTCTCACCATCAGCAAACGACACTACAACCATGATTATCATAGTTGAAGTCAGCTTCTTCTTTTAAACGTCAGGAGTGGTTTGTAAACTAATTTGTAGTGAATGACCTTCCACCTAGGTCGGATAAAATATTCTGTATTTGACCACTAGAATGGAGAACAGGTTGTTGGTGTAAAGACTGTAGATAGATCGAACAACCTAATTAAATTGTGAAAAGAAAATTTAATATACGTTAGGAAAAAAATCGGACTTGATTTTGCACGATTTTTTTAGAACTAGAGATTTGATATCACTGCGAAACAGGTTTCAAAGTTTCTGGTTTGTTATTCAAAAGTGTAAATGTTCAGATGGAATTATTTAATCTCTTTTTTTAGTATTCAGAGTTTTAAAATACTTTTACAAGAATTGAACAATTCAAGAGGTCAATTGTGTTTAGCTAACTCTTAACAAAATGTTTCAGCAACAGATTTTAAAAGAATTATTGAAACAAAGGGTCAAAAGGTGTTAAATCAAAGGGTCAAAGGGTGTAGATCAAAGGGTGTTGAAATCGATAGATCCCGAATCTAGTACTACCTCTAATGCGGAAAAAATACCATGAAATATACGCATCAGAAACCGAGATGATTTGGTTATTTGAAGGCTGCTCCCGCGCTAAAAATAACGAGAAGGAAACTTCACTGTGGAAGCTAATCCTCAGCTATGTAAAAGTGTTTTAGATACCGCTAATTGTCTTCATTCGAATTTAGAGTTCACAAAAGAAGAAAAAATTCTGAACGAAAGTATGCTGTTCCCTGAATTGAAAACGTGCAATCGGTATCAAAAAACTAACAAAGACTGGGAATATAAAAAAATTGAAGAATCTTCGTCCATTTCAGTACAAGCGTACTGTTTTCTAACTCACTATAATTAGAGTGGTTAGGTCTACATCTAGCTGGGAGAAATTTGATAAGTTTTGGAAACTAAAAAGGTGCATTGGCTGAAAAATCAACGCCTTGAAATCTGTGCCCAACTCAATCACAACAATATGTGAGGCCTTAAATGCTGATGCTTCCCATTAGAGGTACCCAGAGCTAAACTTTTACACAAACATGCTACAATTATTTTTTTACAAAATTTCAAGCAGTTCTCACCACCAGCAAATGACACTACAACCATGATTACCATAGTTGAAGTCAGCTTCTTCTTTTAAACGTCAGGAGTGGTTTGTAAACTGATTTGTAGTGAATGACCTTCCCCCTAGGTCGGACAAATATTCTGTATTTGACCACTAGAATGGAGAACAGGTTGTTGGTGTATAGACTGTAGATAGATCGAACAACCTAATTAAATTGTGAAAACAAAATTTAATATACGTTAGGAAAAAAAATCGGACTTGATTTTGCACGATTTTTTTAGAAGCAGAGATTTGATATCACTGAGAAACAGGTTTCAAAGTTTCTGGTTTGTTATTCAAAAGTGTAAATGTTCAGATGGAATTATTTAATCTCTTTTTTTTAGTATTCAGAGTTTTAAAATACTTTTACAAGAATTGAACAATTCAAGAGGTCAATAGTGTTTAGCTAACTCTTAACAAAATGCTTTAGAAACAGAATTTTTAAAAAAATATTGAAACAACAAGTGTCATTTAAAATAAGTTCAATGAAAAATCCTGAAAAATACCCAGCTGCCAAAACCTTCGAAATTTACTTTTAAGGAAATTTTTATTCGCCTAAAAACCATTCTTTATTAAAGCGACACACAATTTTTTTTTCGTCAACCGACACCGGAACAATTAAGGCAAAAACTTTCATCCAAAATACCTTTCAAAGTTCATACATTTACAAAACATTCAATTAAATTGAAACGTTTCAACCGTACAAAAATGGTGTAGAAACTAAGCAGACGAAATATCAGCAGATATTAATAGGTCAACAACTTTTTTGAAACGTAAAAAGTCCTGTTTTTAAGTCCATTGAAATTGAAATGGTGGTCGTTATTTCTAGAAAATAGTGCGGTGCCTCTGAAACTAACAAACTTGGTTTTTTTAAGTTTGGTTTCGTTAAACAGAATTAACCCAAAAAACGTATCCTGATTTGATGAGGCCTTTTACTTCCAAGCTGAGATAAAATTAATCAAAAATAATATACCAAAAAGTTCCTTCTTTTGACTCAAGTCAGCCTTACTATGTTAGAAACCTAATTGACAACGAACAATTTGCTTTAGAACAAAATTTACGAAGCGCGAACTAAGTTGAAAAAACTTTAGGAGACGCCGTTTAACCGAAACACATTTGTCAAAGAAAGTGTTAAGTTTTAAACAATTTTACATTTTTATTAAGCAAATATCCCCCAACAGGCACAAATTCATAAGAGATGATCGAGAAAAATTATTTTTCATCTAAATGACGCAATAAAGCCGTTGTTACTAGCAAAAGTTCAAACGTTGAGCATTCTGAAGGAAAAAACATTAAAATACTGATACTAAACAGTGGGAAAAACTACAAGCAGAGCATGGCAAGATAGCCGGCAGCCCTGATCAAAACTATATGAAAAAAGTTTGAAAACAAAGTATACAGGGTGCCTTGAGGACGGCGTGCACAGCTATATCCTCTAAGTTTCGAAACAATTACGAGCTGTTTTGATAATAAACAGCGCTACTGGCTGTCAAGATTTATAATTATTTAGTTTTGTAAAACAATATCCACTTTGAGCGGTTTGAAATATCTATTGAGTTAGGACCGATGGGTATAACTCATAGAGTAATTTCGGATAGGGTACACCGTCTGCTCGTCACGCTATCTTATTTTCGGCCGGATAGATTCGTGCAACTTCTTAGTCTAATACCGATCCTAATCTTACTCTTATATTATCTAGTCTCAGGTTGTTTAACTAGTCTCTGCTAGGCTCAATAGATCTAGGGTATACTGGTTTATTGCGGCTGCTGAAGTACTCGGGAGAGTTCAACTAATTTTTAAGTTAAATTCAAATCTCTCTGGTGCTGAAATTACAAGTAATTTCAGCACTTACAAATAAGTGGATTGTTAGTTAGATGGATCATGATTGGTTAATATTAAATACTTTACATTGGTAAAATATCTAATTTATCCAATCATAAAATGTAGTTTAGATCAGGTTCCACCCATCCGGGTTTTACAGAGTTTTTTAGAATAGTTTTTCTGCAATTCGAAAGATGGATGATGGACGTTGGTATTTGGCGAACATCTTATTTCTTCTGGGTTTTCTTATTAGAGAAGTCCCAGATTCAATCATTGTGTCTTCTCAAGACAACGACTGGGTTTTCGCAACAAACTCAAATCTGATTTCAGAATGGTTGGCTATGTCAGGTTTTTCTGTTTCATTGGTGAGAACTTCTTTGTGTTTGACCTTGTCTGGGAATGGCGTGGAGATTGTGCGTGGAGGGGATGCCTGGTTACTCGGATCTGTACGTATACTTGAACATCGAGGTGGTCATTGGTCTAGTTCAATGAAGTCCTTTTCTGCGAAGTCAAGTCGTACTCTAAATCCTTTGAGTTGTGATTGTGGGCGGCATATTGATTGTAGTTGGCCATTCTTTCTCGAGTGTAGTAGGGTCGTTTTGTCTTTGGATGTTCGTCCTTGGTGTTGTATTCTGATCTATGTATTGCATAATGTAATTTACATTTTATAAAACTTTTATTAGTTTAATATTTTTTAATTATGATTTTAGTTAGTTGTTTTCACAAAAGCTTTTTGTTTTAGTTCAGTTATTTTGAAGAGTTACTCACCCTTGAGTAGCTCTTATTAAAAATAGGAGTGTGGTCACAAAGCGTGGATGTAGCACGGTGGGTTAGGCCGGCTATAGAGCATGCTCAGGACTTCCTTTCTGGTGGGTTAGGCCAGGAGTGGGAGTATGATTGCATGCGGTTTTTGTGAGAGGTCCTGTTATGTGACAACGTTTTATGTTGGGTTTGTTGTGGTTTTTCTTATGTTTTGTTGGTTGTGTCCTTTTTCAAAAATCAAATTGTTTGTGGTATGGGTTTGTCTTTCGACTTTTTTGTGTTTTATTATTTCTTTCTTAGACTTTATAATAGTCTTCAAAAGAATAAATTATCCAGTTTTAAACTGGGTTAATCCGGTTTGGGTACCGTTGGTTTCCTTTTCTTAGTCATGCTGTTATGCTATGTGTTGTGGTGTTTAGTAAGCTGCATTGGTTAGTTTTGTTTAGTATATAATTCATTTCCAACCGGGTTAAAGGAAAGTTTGAAACGTGTTATCTTGTGTTAGAGTTATCGAGTGTGAAAGCTTGGAACTGAAATTCATTAGTTTAAACAATTCTTCGTGGGCGAGCTGTGCGAGTTTGGATAGAATTCTTATGCGAGTGAATGAAAATATCAAAAGGTTAGTACTGCATTTGCTTCTTATGAATTTACTACATAGAATTTTAATTTTACTGCTAGTTGTTGGGGGAAATTAAGTTACAAATTTTCATCATTATTAGATTTACTGCTTGTGGGGGAAAAATTATAAATTAATTTACTGCATTGGTATTATATTTATTTAATTGTTGGTGCAAAAATTTAATAGGGTCTTAAACAGTTTTGAAGAAGTTTGCTATTTTTTATTTTTCTTTTGTGAATTTTTCAGATGATCTAGGATGAAGGCTAAAATTCTAAAGAAAACATGGATAAAGAATGGTGAGTGTCTAATATTTGAATTAATTAGTAATATGTATAATTCATACTTACCTGTTAGTCGTCGGGGAAGAAACCGTGGGGGAAAATGTCGTGGATGAGATCTGAAGTTGTTAGTAGTTTGGCTAAGATGCGGATGATATTTTTAGTTTGAAGCAGTGGCCAAAGCAATTGAAGTGCCTTAATGGTGGTTAGTTCTTCAGTGCCAACTGCAAATTCATAAGGTGTGTTTTGGATTAGATTATATAATTTGTGGTTGAATTTAGTGTTATGGATGAATTCTAAAATGGGGATTTCTATAGGTTGTACAAACTCGTGTGGGATGAGGAAGGGTCGGGATTCTTCTGCGTTGAAGGTCTTGGTGATGGGACAAAAGATATACATTTGGGTTATGGGATCATAATTTCGAAGAATACCATGAAGGTTAGTATCTTTAATGCAATATGTGAAGTTAAGAAAGAATGGTGAGGTGTATTTGGAATTGATGAATTGAAAACGATGGTGTGGTTGTCTGGAGGGAGTGTGTAGGTCAAAGTGATTTTGGATGAAACGATAATAAGTATATGTGTGTGTTTGTTTAGTGCGCAACATAATATCGTGTGAGCAGTGCAAATCTCTTTCATGTGGTGCAAGGAAATGAAAGGTTAGTGAAAATATTTGGAAGCGTTCTTTAAAACTTTCGTAGGCTTGCGTGTCTGTTAGTGCTTCTGAGATAATGTGGTCAAACTTGCGATCGAAGATATTTAGTGTAAATACATATGGTGTTTTAATGAAAAATTTCTCGGTGATTTGTGGGTTAGCGAAGCGATCGTCGTCTAAGAATTGATCTTGGTTAGTTCTGATGATGTTATGATCGTAATATTCTAGTGTATATTCATTAGCTCGGGGTGCAGTGTGTGTTTTTAGTGATTTTTTGTATCCAATGTAAGTAAATTGTCTAGGTGTTAGTGGTGTAGTGAGTCGATATAGCATGTCCTTATTTCGTTCTATATCGATATGAGTGTTAGATAAAGGTAAGCAAAGGGGATTTGTAAAATGATAATATGAGGTCCAAGGAAGGGTAGGCATTAAAACGTATTCGTCTACAAAGTTACGTGTCTCGTTAGTGTCATGAGGGGTGTTTAAGGTGTATTGTGGAAATGAGGGTAAGGTGATAGCTAAAAATTCTTTTGTGTTAGTGTGTTGTGGATGGTTGATATATTCACGGGCTGTTCCTGGTTTCGCTGGGAAAGGATGGTTGGGGAACTTCCTTTTAAAAGTGCGGTAAGCTCTATTAGTGCTGAGTGAAGATTCAGTAGTTGTGGATGATGGTGCTAATGAATCAGTATAAATTGAAGAGGGTGTAGGGGTAGGAGGGTTGGATGAATCTATTGTGGATGAGATTTGGTTTATGGTTGGGGTGTCAAGGTGATAGGATTGTTGTTGTAGGGTAATGAAATTATCTAGTTCTGGGGAGATTCGGGGGGTGTCTGAAGAATGAGATGATTGGTCTGAGTGAAGTGAGGAGTAGGTTGGAGTGACTTGGGAAGCATAAGAGGGTGTAGAATTGGTTGGGTCAGGGTTATTTGGTAGTATGGGTTGAAAAGGGGGTTGGGAAAAATTTAAGGGATTGGTGTGAAAATTATTTGATGGAGATGGTTCAGAGTCGGCAAATTCATCGGGGGTTTCAATATTCGGGTTATTGAGTTGTGAGATGGAGTATAAAACTGAGATGTGTGAATTAGTATCGGAATTCATGCCGGATAATACATTACTGGATGGGAAATCGGGTGGCGGAAAAGCAAAAAGTGGTATTATTGGGATTGGAGTGGTGAGGTTGGTTGGGTGGGAATTTGATCGGTGTAGGGATCCAAGTTGTCGGCTCATCGTGGGCTAAAAAAATTATTATTTTGAGACTGAAAAGCGGTGGTATGGGGTTGTTCTATAATTTGTTCATAAGTATTTTCATCTTGTGAGTGGTGTGGCATTATATGTTGGATGGGACTTTGTGATATGGTTGGTCTAAAATTATTATGTGTTATGGCTAAATTTCGAAAATTACGTGGGACTAGGGATAATGGATGGTTATGTGGTAGGGGTGGTAACTGTGGTGCTCTTGGTGTTGTGTCTGCATTGTTATGTTCTTCGTCGTATGTGTTCTGTCTTGTTGCTATTTTTGTGTTATATTCTTTTATTTGTGCGTCTAAAAGAATTTTGTTTATAGATGTAGAAAATATTCCAAAAAATCCTGCAAATAGTATGCGTGCTACACTTGCTTGTCTATTGACTTGTGTGTGTATAGCACATGTGTTATAGATTCCTTTTAAGAGTGAAAAAAGAAATCCAATAAAGTTAAACATTGCGTATAAAATAGTTAGTTTTTCTAAGATGTAGTAGGGCCATCCTAGAAAATCAAGAATTTCATTCTTGAGTGTAACAAAGCTAAAAATATTGATAGGTGATATATCTTGGGGACGGTATTTTTCACCGTTTAGATATATATAATCTTTAATGTCCTTAAAATATCCGCTATAGTCTTGCGTATAGATGTCTGCAAATCCTGCGGTTTCGGCAAGTTTGCGTAAGTTTTGGTCAATTGATTGTCTTTGTATTGTGTCCATTTGTGTTAATAATTCCTGGAATTGTTGTGTTCTAATGTGATGTTGAATATCTGATTTTGAGTATATTCCTATTGATTGTAAGTCTATATTTGGGTTTCGAGCGATAGCGCGAATGCTTTCTTGTGAAAATTTTTTGAGTGATTGCATTAATGTGGGATATGGGGTGAGAAGGTAATATTTATCTTCATCAGGGTTTAGTTGTACTACGTTGTGGCTATTTTCTGATCCACATGGAACTGCGGTATCCCAGAAATAGGTTCTTCGTGAAAGTGTGTCAACGAAATGTACTTTATTCTTATAAAAGATAGGGATTCTTTTATAACATCGTTTATCTTCAAAAACGTATAGTGGTGAAACTTTTTTAGTACAAGTATAAAACCATAAGATGTTTCCTTCATAGTCTAAAAAATTTGATCTATTTCCTGATAGTAAATATCCTGCGTAGGGTATTTTTAATACTGCTAGTGCAAGTGATTGTAATATTTGTGTTCTTTCTAATTCGCATAGTTGGTGTAATGTTTCTAATTCGGAGAGTGACATTTCTTGAAAAATTCGGCTAATCGTGTAGTCTAGTTTCATATCTAAGTGAATATCATAGTGGATATTACCAAAATATGTACTATTCATTAGTGATAGTTCTTGTAAACGTGTGCTTTGATCGTTTTGGGGTTTTAAATGTCCACCAGGTTGACCTGTATTCTTTTGAAAATTAACTGGTATATATGATGTTCCTTCGTTTAGGGGATGACTTGTGGCGTATGGGTCGACTTTTATTTTTCCAGTGGTCATGTCGAATCCATTTTCGTATTCAACTAATATTTCAGAGTATTGTGTTTTGTGAAGTGGGTTTCTGTATTTACATGCAAGTTCTGTTTCTTGATATATTTGAAAACGTGTTAATTTATGTTCTATATTATGAATGTTTCGAAAATTAGAACTTATTTTTCGTAATGGATTTACTTGTTCATATGGTATTGATTGTATAAAATATTTTTCGTGAAATTTTATCATACGAGCGTGTGTTTTTGCTACTTGAAATGTTGTACATGTGTCTTCGGGGAACCAAACAATTGTTGCTTGTGTTCTGGTTGTAGGGTCGCAATAACCTTGGTCGTTTTTACAAGGTAATCTAATTCCTTGATAAATCATTGTGTTGTCTGATAAATCTCGTGTGAGTTGTATTTTTTCGAGTTGTATTTTCCAATCGAAAAACATTATTTCTTGGTATCCTTTATTTTTTGTGTCTGCTTTGCAGTTTGATGGGTCATTTATACCAATGTGTGGTATCCAGTGTTTATCGTGCATGTCATAGGTTAATCGTCCGTGTGCGCCGTTGTATGGGTATTTTTCATCTAATTTTATATGTCCTTGATATCTTTCAAGTTCTGCTTGATGTACAGAATCTGAAAAAACTTGGAAATATACTAAATTTCTATCTGTGTTTTTATTTTTTGTGATGTTTAGTCGGAGTAACTCGTTTTTACAATCTTCGGGATTGAGATGTAAAAGTCGTTCTATATTACTCTGGTAGAATGATTCATGGTCAAGTCGGTTTTTATTTCCGTTTGAGACTTGTGAACAATGTACTTTCTTTTCAGAAAATGTTGCTGTGAATTTATATCCTATAACTGTAGTTGCTCGGGCTTTTGAATAAAGTGTTGCTATGACATTTGCAGTTTCTATGGCTTGGGGTTCTGTTTCGCACTGTGATACTTGATTTATTGCATACTTGTGTAGTGTTTTTTGTTCGTTTTCTTCACAATCGTAATGTGTTACTAATAAATCTTGGGGTCCTGTGCGGGGAGAAGGGTTTATGTTTTGATTTGAGATTACTAGAAAAAGGAGTTGGAGAAAAATTAATAATTTTAGAATATACATGTGTATGATAATCCTGAGTATGGGTTATAAAATGTGCTGTAACCAATTGTCTTTTTGGTATATCTGTCGTATTTATATATTACTTCAGTGGTTATAAATGGTGGTGGTAGTGATTGAGCTGTTATGTTTGGTGGGTTTAATGGGTAGGGATGTTGAGTAATGTTGTTTAATTTAACTGTGATTTCAAACTTTAATTGTAAACTGTTTTGTTGGAGTATTTGGATATTGTGATCACGGATATCGTCGTGAATGTCTTGTCGGTATTGTAATCTATTAAGTGCCCAGTTGTGGAGGCGATTACTTTCTAGATGTTGTCCAAATAATTGTGGAGGGGCTGTAAATGTATTCCAATCTAGTCTTAAAGGGATATTTGTTGATGATTGTTCTCGATATCTGGCGTCGAGATTATTTGGAAAATTTAAGTTAAAAGGTGGTGGTGAAATCTGGCTTATTGATGGTGTTGATGGTAGTGATAATGTTTCTGGTAGTGATGAGGATGTTGTTGTATCCGTAGAAATATCTATTGGATCATTGACTAAATTTAATTCACCTTGTGTAAATGAATGTGTTGTCCAATATGGTAGTCGTGATGCCTGGTTTGGGGGGTTAAAGGGATTTTCACGTATTTGTTCAGATGTTGGTGTTGAACCTAAGTAATCTGATGGTAGGCTTGAGGTGCTACGTTGTGAAAGAAGCGTAGGGGTTTCTGGTAATATACCAATGGGGTTTTCTGGAGTGTTTTGTGATGGGGATTGAGGTATATCAAAATGAACTCGGGGAGTTAGAAAATTCCTGTTCCGTCGAGGATGTATAATTTGTCTATTTATTTCGACTGTATTTTGGTTTTGACTAGGATTTCTTATTCTACTTAATTCTTGTGGTAGTGTTGGGTATAATTTATATGTTGGTTCGCTTAGAGGTGCTTGTCGTTGAACTGGTTCTAGTGGTTCTGATAAACGAGCGTGTCGTTCTTCAAAAGTGTATGGGTTATCTTGAAAGGAAATTCGTGTAGATGTTTGAGGATTATTGGTAGTTGAAGGTGTTGTTGGGTTATCTTGGGATGATGTCGGTGAAGACTGACTTGGTGACTTTTGGGTAGCAATTTTTGATAGCTTTTTGGTCTATTCTTTTAGTGGAAAAGTTAATGTTTATTAAAGTATTCTTCTAAGAAAAGAATTAGGAGGATTGTTGCTAGAGCGAATGTGATGATTGCTTTCTTTATACATTTGCATATGGTCAAAATGAGGGATGATAGAAATGTTATGAAAATTAAAAATAGTAGAAAAATATCAGTTCTACTGAAAATAGTTAGTATCATTTAGACAAGTTTTATAAATCGTACCTGTGGATATAATCAAGGGTTTTTGAAAGTTGGAGAAATAGTTCGAATATAGTGTAGAAAATTAAAAAAATATTACAAAAAATGATTAAGAGTATTAGAAAAGATTCAAGGATATCAAAAAGAAATATTATGAAAGTTTCAAGTATCGTAAAAAATTGTTTGAGGTTTGTGATAATTTTAGTGACTGTTTGATAGAAGAGCATTTAAGAAATGGCTTCGTGATCGAATATTTTTTGTTGTTTGGGGCAATTTTCAAGTGTGGTCGGATTATTTATTAGTTTTTTGACAAGTGGGTTGAGTTTTGTAAAAAATTGTTGGGGGCAATTTTTATGGTGATCGGGAGGTCTTCTTTGTCTTTATTTTCATTTGTCAAATGATCTGGGGTATTTTTGAGATTTTTATACTTTAGGCTAAATAAAATGGTCGTTCTTTTACTTTAGGCTAATTTAACATATTTGTTTGGGGGGTATTTGAGGGCTGAGTTGGGGAAATATTGTTGATCTTTGGTTTATTAGATAAGGGAGGGTTATGATATTATGGTGATATTTATTTTAGTTGTCAAGTTGGAGTGGTTTGCTTATTTTTGACCTGGAGGTCGTAGAGTTATAGTTATAGATATGCCTGGAGTTTAATATTTTTCGTCTAGTTGGTTTGTGTTAAAGTTATAGAAGGTGACGGATTGGATGAATCCTATTGGCTAATTTTGAACTAGAATCGCTGCGTGTTTATCAGCATGTTATCTTGAAAAATGAAAGTGTAAAATGTTTCAGAGGTGCAAAGATTTTTAAATGTAGAATTTAAGGTTGTTTTTGAAATTCAACTTTCTTTAATATTTTAGATTGTGGGATGAATACTTTATAATTTTTACGTGGTTGATTTCTAAGTCGTGAAGACTCTCTATGTTCTGATTTGTCGATTTGTTTTTGGGGTATTATTTGTTCTGTCATTTTTCTATTTTTTCTTTCTTTTTGAGATGTATTTTGATCGAGATTTTTTGTATTGTTTTTTGTGGTGTTTGATTTTGTATTTTGATTTCCGAGGTGAATATCATTTTGTTCCTTTGTTATGTTGTCCGTATGTGGGTTATTTTGAATAACTTTTAAACCTGTAAAAGAATATAATTGAGTTAGTTCGCGGAGTGCGTATTCTTTTGGATAATAAGGTAATAGGTTATTTCGGTGTTGAACGATTTCTTTTTTATCTGAGTCGGTGATTTTATATGTGACATCAGTGGGTTTTGCAATTATTTGGTATGGTCCTTTACGAAGGGGTTGTAACTTTTTTGAAATTCCTTTTTGAGTATTAAAATTGGGTATTAAAACAAATGTTCCAATTTTTAAATCGGAGGCTGGTGTAAAGCGTGAATTTATTTGTTCATTAATATTTTGCCTTTGTAACAACTTTTTTGTTACCTTTTGGTAAATTTCATTGTGTTTTTTATCTCTGTTTAAAATCCATTCGGTGTGTGTACCGGAGGCTAATTTAAGAATTTGTGGGTGATGAAAATGATCTTCATCGTGTGTATGTAATGGTAGGTTATAACAAATTGAGTCTTTATTTGGTTGACAATAACCTTGTGCGTTTTTATGAGAGTTTGCTGTAAACATTATTGGTTTGCGTGGCTTTTGGTTAAAAACCATTTCATATGGTGACATTCCTAAAGTTGTCGTGATTTGTGAATTATATGCTAAGGGAAATAGTTTTACATCTGCTGACCATTCGGTATATCTTGTATCATTTCCATTGATGATACATCTGAGATATTCTTGTAATGAACGGTTCATACCTTCGACTAAGCCGTTTGTCCAAGGTGCGTGAGATGTACGTGGTTTGTGTTTAATGTTATATAAATGACATAGTGTGATGATTTCATTATTTATGAATTCTGTACCGTTGTCTGTAACTAAAATTTCTGGTAGTCCGAATTTTGCTATCCAGTGTTCATAGAGTGTTGTGTAAGCGTAATAAGCGTTACAATGTGGTACTGGGTTAAGTGCTACATAATGTGTAAATGCGTCAACAATTACCAGAATGTAGGAGTTTCCTTCGGATGAGGGTGAAATTGGTCCTTTGGTATCAAATGAGATACGATGATTAAAGTACAAACTTTGTCCTTTAAAATCTTGTTTTTGTGCTATTTGTTTTTGATTTGGGTAAGGTTTATTTAGTTGACATACTATACAGTCATTGCATAGTACTTTTATCCAAATTGGTGCATTTGGGAAATAAAAGTTTTGTATAAAATTTGAATATGTTTTTTCTGATCCAGAGTGTCCTTTAATATTTTGTGTATGTGAAATATTAAAAGCTATAAGAATCATACTTAAAGGGAGACAGGGAGCTGTAGATTCATTTAGTTTGTATTCTAGAAGGTCTGTGTTTTCGTTAATTGTTGTATTGTTGAATTTTCGAAAATATCGGAGGAGTGTTTTGTTTCCTAGAATAGTTGAATCTGCTTTGATAGGTTTAGTTTTATATTTGTGCCATGATTTCAGTTGTCGAATTACTGGGTCAAGGTTTTGATATTGTTTCAGTGTTGAAATTGTAATTGTTTCTGTTGGGGGGAGAAAAATGTTTTCAATTTCTAATTTAGATAAGGGTATTGTGTCAAGTGGGTCATGGAGGTCAAAAACTTGATTTATTGTGTATTTTGAATCGTTTGTTTGTGGTCCTGATAAGTTTATTTTATCCGTCAAATTTTCTTTTTCAATTAGTGGAAAATGGTCTTTTTTAGGCGGGTGTTGTTTTATTCTTTTTTGTTGGGTGTTGTTTTTTATCCATTGTGAATATGGGATTGGTTTAAAAGTTGATGTTCCAAGTAGATCAACTTCATAGTGATTATTTTGACAATCTAAATAAAGTGGGAAATGTTGTAAATTATTTATTTGTGATTGTTCAACGTCAGTTTTTACTGCATATTTGCATTCCAATCGGGGTGATGTTTCATTTTTCTGCAAGGTAGAATTTTATGTTTTTGGGTATTTCAACTGTGGTTTTTCGTGTAAGTAATTCAGGTGGCGTATTTCGACTTAAGGTGTCTGGTAATGCAAGATTTTTTCCTGCGGTCCAAACTATATGTAAGTTTGGGAATTTCATTAAAATGAGTTGAAATCTATAAACTCGGTGGTTTGGATTAGACTTTTGTGTAAAAAGAAAGATGATTGGTTTATGGTCTGTGAATAGAACTGTGGGATGTTTTGATCCAAGTATCAGAAATTCATATTCTGTTAGTGTATATATTATTGCTGTACATTCTCTCATTAGAGTTGAGAGTCGTAGCTCTGCTTGAGTGAATAATCGAGAATTTGCTGATATGAGGTTCATTTTATTTGTACTATTATGTGATTGTAATAATGCTGCGCCGATGCCAAAGTTCGAAGCATCGCACATTGCATAAAATGGTTGATTTGAATCTGGAATTGTGTTTGAAATTTGTTCAGTTAGAAGTTTTTTAATTTCTTCAAACCGTGCTTGATGTTCTGTATTCCATTCAAAATTATTTTGTTGTCTAAGTATGTTATAGAATGGTCGTAGATATAATTGCATTTTATAAACATATTTGCTTAAAAAGTTTAACATTCCAAGGAATTCTTGGATTTTCTTTTTATTTGTTGGTGGTTGGAGTTTTTGAATATCGTCTATACGTGATTTCAATGGAGTGATTGTTTTTCTTTCTATATTATGCCCTAAGAATTTAACTTTTGTCAAAAAGAAGTGTGATTTATCGGGGGCGGCCTTCAGATTTTCGTTCTGAAGTATTTGGTGATATTGTTCTAAAACATTGAACATTTCCTCTTTTGTCTGTGATTGCATAAAAACATCGTCTAAATAGGTGATTGCATTTTTCTTGAGTATTAGTGGTCGAAAAATTTTGCTCATAAAAGCTGAAAATGCTGCTGGTCCTATGGATATTCCATAGAATAAGCGGTTGAATTCGTATTGTTGATTTCCAATAACAAATTGTGTTAAGCGTCGTGATTGTTCATCTAATGGCATTTGATTATATGCACTATTCATATCGGCGGTGGTAAAGTATTTTCCGTTTATTTTTGTTAAAATAACTTGTATTGGTTCAATGGGCCAATTACACTTTGATTCATCTATGAGTGAGTTGAGGTATCTAGCATCGAGAACAATTTTTAATGATTCTCCTTTGGCTAGAATGATAACAGGGTTGATAAATGTGTTGCCTTTTGGTTGTTCCTCTTTGTTTACTGGTGATATAATGTTGTATTGTTCTAAAATGTCGAGTAATCTGTTCACTTTATCGTGTAAGTGAATTGGTACTTTAATTGCTCTTTGTTTTTTGAAAACTGCGTCTGGTTTTAATGGGAGATGTAGTGATGAGCTGATTTTGCCAACATCAAATTTGGATGTTGCATAGACTGATGAATATTTAATTAGCTGTTTTGCTAGTTTTTCAAATTCGTCTTGTGTTATTTGTGAATGTTGGAAATTAAACATTGTTAAAAATTTCTGTTGATTCTCTGTGTAGTTACTTATGTTGAATGTAGGTTTGAAATATGGGGTTTTTGTGAAATAATCCGTATTTCTGTTTTCGTTACTTATTATATTATTTATAGATAATTCTTCATTAAGGATTGTGGATTGGCAAATATCTAGTAATTGGAGTATATTTTTTACACGATATGCTTTTTCGTGTATTGGTGATATTGTAGCGTTGGTTTCGCAATAGCCTAAAAGTCCTAAAGGTAATGTTACTTGGTAAGGTGTATTGTTGTATATATGTAAGGAAATAATATCTGAATTCGAGTTTTTCAAATATTTTATTGATGAAATTGTGATTTTGAAAAACTTATGAATAGGTTTGAATTCAAAATCTGACATATAAAATTTTTGTTTGTTTTGTTTTTTATCATATTGGTGAACTTGTTTGATTGAAAAATTATAGATGTTTCCTGATAGTGGTTTCAAGTGTTTTTTTTGTTGGTTATATATTGGGTAAAATTTTGAAAAAAATGGTGGTTGTTTATTTAATCTTTGAAAAAATGTTAGGGATGTGTCTTTTGTTTTTGTATATTTATCTTTGATTAATATTTTACTATTCAAGATGTTGATTGTTGGTATATATTTAGAGATAAATGGTATTCCAATGATATTGTGTTTAATATCAGTGATATGGAATATTTGTTTAAATGGTTTGGTTAAAATTTTGTTTTGCTCCATTGTTCTTGTGGGGAGAAGAAATAATTGAATTTTTCCGTAGTTTATTAATGTTGATCCTTGTGCTGTTGCTAGTTTGCTGGAGGTTTCAAGAGGTGTTAGCTTTGGGTGTAAGGTTTTTATTTCATTCCATGTGGGAATGTTTATTATATTTGATTCTGCTCCTGAATCAATTAAAAAATCAATTTCAAGATCTGGTGGTTGAAATTCTTTGCTTTTTGGACTTTCCAAAAGAAATGGTATTGTCCAAATTTTTTCTTTGGGTTGTTCTTTTTGTATGTTTTGATAGATGTGATTTGTATTCAAGCATTTTGTTTTTTCTTTCTCATTGGGTTGGTTTGTAGTGTTAATTTCATTAGTTTTTTGTGTCGTCGGTGTGGAATGGACGGGTTCAATATAATAATTGTGAAGGAGTTCTGATTGATTCTCATATATGTGTGATGAAAAAGGTTCTTCATATATAACAGGTTCATAGTCATTTTCGACTTTTATCATGTTGATGGAGAGAGTGTTTTCTGCATCGCTTTCTGAATCTGATGATCCACAGTTTATTTGATTGAGTTGTAACGTATCAGTTACTGTGTCATCAATACCTGGAGGGTCTGATGTTGTTTCTGGATTAGATTGTACTTGATTAATATGTCTTTGATGTTTAGGTGTACTACTTCTGTGGCGATTATTAGAATTATTATAGTTATTATTATTCCGGTGTGGTGATTGGGAATAATTTCTATAACGATTATTATAACTTGAGTGTCGATTTTGTGAATTATTTCGCGATCTGTTTTGGTAATTATTGTTTGGTCTGTTATAGTTCGATCTATTATATGAGTTATTCCTTGATTGATTGTTCGGGTAATTCTGGTTTCGGTTGTTTGAATAACTTCTATTCCGATTATTGGAGTAGTTTCTATTCCTATTGTATGATGAATTTCGTGATTGATTGTTTGGATAATAATTATTTCTTGATTGGGAATTAGATCTAGAAACAAATCGTTGTGTATTTGAATGTGATCTGGAGTAGTTATTTCGACTATTTGGTCTATTGTAGTGATTTTGTGATGAATTATGCGTGTTTCTTCGTTCTGGTGATCTTCCTCTATAACTTGAGTTATATGGTGATTGATTTTTTGTATAATTTGTATTGTTCGGGAGTGGTTTTCCTGAACTGTTGTTGCTGTAGACTGTTTTGTTCGGTAGATTTTGATCTTTTTTCATGTATTGATAGATTGATTTATTTGGTTCTTTATATTATTGAGGTTTATTTTGATTGTCTTGCTGTTTTTGTCTACATTCAGAAATACTATGTCCGTATCGTCGGCAATAATTACACCATTTTTTGAAAGATGGTTTGCCTTTAAAGTTTGGGTGTTTTTCGTAAATATTGAGTATTTCAGTGATTTTTTCAACGAGATCTGTATCTGATTCCTGTATATTGTTTATATTTGTGGAAGCTGTTTCAATTCTGTTAACGTATTGTAATTTCAGATTTTCCGTTTCTTCGAGTTTCATTGTGATTTCTGCTTGTTCTAGTTTGTCTACTAGTTTTCGAAAATCTAAATCGGGTTCTCGAATTGACGAAGGATGGGATGCTCTCTTTTTTATTGCTATTTTCCTTAATTGTGGTGTTAAGGTCATCATTAAGATTTGTGTCATCTTTGTGTTTTTATAGTCATGTGTATTTAATGAATATGCTTTTCGAACTAGTGTTTCGATTCGTACTGCTAATTGCTTGATGGTTTCGTTTGGTAATCTGCGAATTTCATTACATAAAACTCTTTGTTGTTGTTTGTTTCTTTCGGAGTCAAACATTTTTGAAAATTCTTGTGTAAATCTTTTCCAATTTGATTTTATTTCTATAGGCAATACTGAAAACCATTTTTGGGCTGCGCCATCTAGAGTTGTTTGTATTAACGCTGTGCGTCGATGTATTCAGTTTTGATGTAGTGGCGTATTAATTGGTTCAGGTCCTATATTTAAAATCAAATTTGCTGTGACTGCATTTAAATAGTCTTCTACAGAATATTCAGGGTCTGTTCCTGTGAATACCATTAAAGGTTTATTTGATGTTATTGATGATCCACCCATAAGGTATGGATTCATCGTCATTTGTAATGATTCTGCTGCATTTGGCATTTGAGAAAAATTTGAAAGTTGATTTCTTGTTATTTCGTGTTGTTGAAGATAATATGGGAGTGGTATTTCATTTTGCATTTGTGCTGGTTGGTACGAGTTTGCAATCATTGGGTTTTGTTGCTGAATTGGTTGAAAAGATTGTGTATTAATTGGGTTTTGTTGTTGAATTGGTTGTTGATTTTGTGTATCTATTGGTTGTGGAGAAAAAATTCTATGATATGTATGTGGTTTCTGTATTCCTTGTCCACGATATTCTTGATTATAGGGTGTAAATATATCTGGTTGTAAGAAATCATCATCTGAGGATAAGTAATCCATTTGATAAGATGTTTGTTTTTTATTTTTATTTTGTTGAAAAAATGGATAGTTTTCACTACGATCCTGTGGAGGATGTGAATTTG
Source organism: Symsagittifera roscoffensis (assembly GCF_963678635.1). Classification (NCBI taxonomy): domain Eukaryota; kingdom Metazoa; phylum Xenacoelomorpha; order Acoela; family Convolutidae; genus Symsagittifera; species Symsagittifera roscoffensis. The sequence continues at coordinate 26,368,203 of NC_087068.1, read as the reverse complement.
TTTGGAAATTTACTGAATTAGGTGGTGCCATTGGGTTATCCCAGTTTCGAGATCTTGTATAATTACTAAAATTTTTTTGTGGTTGATAATTTGTTTTTGATGGATGTGTGTAATTATAATTATAGTCTGCAAAGTTGTTTCTAGTGAACGTTTTGCGTGTTTTTGGCGGTATTGTCATGGGTCTGTATGTTTGGTAATCCATGTGTGAATATTTTGGGGCAACCGAAGGTTTAACGGTTGATTGTAATGTTACCTGTGTTTGTGAAGGATTTGTATTTCTTGGTGTTGTTAAGTTTGGACGTATTGGTGAAATACTCTGTTGTGTAGTTGTTGTGTGTACGATTTCTTCATTTATGAAGTGTGATGGTGTCTGGATATCTTGTTGAGTAAGATTCCTAGTTCCATTGAGGTTTTCATTGTGTATGACTGTAGAGTTTAAACTATTATTTTGCATATCGGGTAAAAATGTATTATAGTTTAATGGTGTTGCATCAATGGTTAATGGTATTACTCGAACATAATCTCTTACATAAGATATCGTACTTATTGCTTGACTTGAGATTGATTGTGGGAAGTTTATGGATGCGGGATGAGACCATTCGGGGTCCCAAACATAGTCTGATTGTTCTGTGATGGCAGTATCATCGTTTGAGTTTTGGGGTCTAAAATTTTTTCTTGCTTGTGAAATTAAATCAATATTATGTGTGAAATAATCTATTATGAACCATGCCAAGATTTTTTGTAAGTCGTGTTTTGTATGTTGTGAAACTTCATCTTTCGTGAAATTTTCTTTAATTATATTTAGAAAACTAGAGAGTAGTGTGATTTCATGTCGTACTCTTATATTTTTAGATGTTTCTGTCGGTGAGACATTTGGTATCTGGATTTCGTTTTCTAATATCGAGATATAACTATATATTATCGCAAAAACTTCATTGGTGAATATGGAGTTTGCTCTTTGTGAGTTATGATATTGGATGCTTTTTATATATTCTGAGAATACTTTTGAGAATTCTAAATCAAGGTCGTCTGTTTGAATTATATATTTACTGTGATTCTGGTTTGGTGAGCTGAATTCTATGGAGTAGATTCCGTATTGTTGTGTTAGGTTACATATATCTTTTAGATAGTGATCGATAATTTGTCTTTTGATTTTTACATCTGGGAACTCTGTTTTACATGGACTGATTCCGGGTTCAAACAAATTTAAGAGTAAATTTTTACAGAATATATGCTGTCCTCTATCAGTGGTTGCATCTACGATAAAGGGGAAAATATCATCATCATCTGGACTTTCTTCACCTGGGGTGTGCGTTGAGCTCATTTTTTCGTTCGATGACTGTTAATATGTAATTATCAATGTGTCTAATTGGTTGATTCCAATTGTATAAATGTACTGGTTTGTGTTTATACTGCTTTTTTATTCTTCTTTTTCCTCTTTTTGATGAATTTGAAGTTGTTTCTGAGTCAGAGAAATATAATTGATCGTGAATTGGGCAATTTTTATCTATTGATTCTTTTAGTTTATAAAGTTCGTCTAAACTATTAGTTTCTGATTCTGAAAATGCGTTTCGATTTTTTGAAAATCTTTTTCGTGTTATTTGTCTTTGTTTAGTTATTATTTTTCTCTTTAATGTTTGTCGTTTTGTTCTAATGTATCCAACTGTTTGTGTATGAGGTGTGATTACAAGGTCGTATTTTTTGTTATTTTTTTCACAATTGTGTAAAACGATTGTTTGTTTATTTCCTAGGTTTTTAAATGACATAAGGTTTAGGATGACGGATGCAAAAGGTTGTTAAATGATTTCTATTTGCTTAAACTGTTAGTCCTTACGATTTTTTTGTTAGCCTAACCTGGGTCTATTTGTTCAGGGTTGGGGAGAAAAGTATATCGATTCCGAAGAATGATTTTATACTTTCTCGTGGCTAGTATAAGCTAAGGTGTTAACTTACTTAATCTTACTTAAGGGTAGTGATTGTGTTCAGGGTTGGAGAATAGTAAATCGATCCACAGGGTTCAGGTATAATTAGAACGCGAGTAGTTCGTTAGATACTATTTTAAACTTACTAAGTCTAAGATTTATCCTGGGTCTGGTAAGAGGGGGGATCAAGTGAAGGATGAATAACCGAAGTTCTTCACTGTTTATCCTAATTTGAATGATTAGTTTTGTTCAAAAATTTCTATTAGTCCTGGGTTTTTAGAAAGGGTTGGATAGTGAATCGACGTTTGAGGTCGTTAGACACTCGTTAAGTGGGTGGGGGAGAACAAAGTTGTTCTTTTTGATCCAAGGATAGGCCTTGATGATCAAGTTTTAAATTTAATTAAATAGAAAATGATTTAAGATCCAAGGATAAGCCTTGATGATCTGATTTTAAAATTAAGTGAATTTAAGTTTAAAATGTTTTAAATTTGTGTAAAGAATAGATTTAGTATTTTTATGATATTAGTGAGCTTATGATTGCTGTTATGTTTAGGCGATGAAGCTGGAACAACAGGATGATTTATAATTACTAACCATTTATTGTCATGCTACTAATTTTTATTTTGATTTTTCAATAAATATTTTTCAAACATGTTTTGTATATTACTGCAGAATTTAGGAAAACGATCTGAGATCTTTTTATCAATCGTTATTGTATATTAATAATTTTGTTTAGCGCCTGAAATGATTTTGAAGATTGACTTCAAAATTTTATGTTTGCAAATGAAAATCTAAATTCATTGCTAGTAGTATTCTAAATACAAAAGTTTGTTCTGGCTTTTGCCGAACTATCATATAACTATATGGTAAGTTTCTGCTTTGTCGTATGTCGTCTCTGGTTCCAGGTCTTCTTCCAATTCCGGGTAGTTCTGTTATCGTTCGGAATATTGGCTCTGATCTATTGAGTCGTAGAGACATTTCGATTAAATTATTGTCGTATAACATTTTGTAAATGTTTTGTCTAAATTCTAATCTATTATTGGTTAATGCTAAGCTATTAAGGTCTTGTTCGAGACTTATGGTCGCACCAGATGAGTTAGGACCGATGGGTATAACTCATAGAGTGATTTCGGATAGGGTACACCGTCTGCTCGTCACGCTATCTTATTTTCGGCCGGATAGATTCGTGCAACTTCTTAGTCTAATACCGATCCTAATCTTACTCTTATACTATCTAGTCTCAGGTTGTTTAACTAGTCTCTGCTAGGCTCAATAGATCTAGGGTATACTGGTTTATTGCGGCTGCTGAAGTACTCGGGAGAGTTCAACTAATTTTTAAGTTAAATTCAAATCTCTCTGGTGCTGAAATTACAAGTAATTTCAGCACTTACAAATAAGTGGATTGTTAGTTAGATGGATCATGATTGGTTAATATTAAATACTTTACATTGGTAAAATATCTAATTTATCCAATCATAAAATGTAGTTTAGATCAGGTTCCACTATATCTGAGGCATGCTAGAGTCAGATTTATTCGGCATTTTCATAGATCGGTCGGAATAACTGAGAGCCTAATTGGATTGGTCTATTCTGTTGTTTTCACTCGAATAATGTTCATTTTGGTATAATGTTTCTAGTGCTTGTTAGTAGCAATCAAAAATGCGTCTTTGTATGCTAAGAAATTGTCAATGGGATGCATCAAAATTTCATCAAATAGAAAAAGACCTAAGCTTGCTCTAAAATGGTTCTAAACTAGCTTTTCGAGCGAGGAACATCGAAACTTTCCTAGTTGTTTCTTTGAATCATTTGTTTCTTAAGGTTAAAGGGTTTCAATGCAAGCTGTTAAGCCATGAAAAATTTATGTCATGAAGCAAATTGCGGTTGACAGAATATTTGAATTTTTTAATGACACCATCGAAACAATTAAATTTTAATATAATCGTATATGTTTCTTAAATAGTTTTGCGAGAAAAAAATTCAATTTTTCAACTCAATCTATTCAAAGAATGAGACGCTTTCGAATTGTATCATGAAGCGAGACAAAAAAAAACAAAGTAATTTTATCGACCGAATCATCTTGCAAAAATTCAGTTTTTCTGCTAATTACGTTTTTCAAGATATAAGTTAATTCAAAATATTTCATAAAACGCACCAACTCGAAAAATTTCTTTGCCAGCTATTCAAGCGATCCAAATTTGAAATATATCAGGTTACTTCAAACAATAATTTTGATTTGCTGAATTTTTTTTCTCTAGGGATTGGAGCTTGATGTTTTTAATAGATTCGTTTCAGACTGAAATGAATCTGTGAACGCAAAACTGTCAGCAAAACGTGAGCAAGTTCTTTTCGCCCTTGAAATTGAATCCAGCTCAACTTGTTGAAACTGTTTTGGATTTTTTGCAAAAAGATCTCTAGATGATACTATACTTAAATTTCTCTAGAAGATCAGAAACATCAATTCGATTTTGACTGAAAAAATTTAAATTATTTTTGATTCATAAGCTTTTCTCAAACATAATGGCTTAATAATTGTTTATATTAATTTCAAATTTTCAGAACAAAATGGGCTCTTCAAAGATTTCAATTTCTTCAGTGACAAAAAGTGCTAATATTGACGAGCAATCAACAGTGGCGTTTTCATGACCATTAATTTTAACTGTGATTCGTGTGTAAACATTTTCAATTCCAAAGCCAATTTTTTTTCTGTTTGATTAAAGGAAACTATCCAAATGCTGTACAAAAGCATGCCTTCATCGAGGCTTCTTTTTTTGCTAAAAAACTATCATCTAAATTTTGTTCATTATAAAACCGTTTTTTTAAATTAAAGCTACGCACAAATTTATTTTCATCAACCGATGCCGAAACAGTTTAGGCGAAAACTTTTATCCGAAAAACATTGCTAGGTTCGTACATTTACAAAAAGTTTAATTACAATGAAACTTATTAGCCGTACAAAAAAAGTTGTTTGGAAGCTAAACAGACAAATTATAAGCGGGTAACAGTAGGCCGACAACTTTTTTGAAACATAATAAGTCCCGTTGGAAAGTACCGTTTGTCCGGTTTGTAATTTGCAAAAATTCAATTTATCATCTAGTTAAGCTCTTCAACCTATGGATTATCTCAAATTACTTCAATTAATGCACCGGTTTGAAACAAAGTTTCTTTGCAAGCTATTCAAACAATGATAAAACTGAAATGCACCAAGTTAAATTGTTTGTTGAAAATTTCTTTTTCTGGGCATGGAGCATGTTGTTTTCAGTAGATTTGTTTCAGACTGAATTGAATCTGTGAACGCAAAATTGTCAGCAAAGGGTGAGCACGTACTGTTTGCTCTTGAAGTTGAATCCAGTTCAACTTGTGAAAGAGTTTCGTGATTTCTGCAAGAAGACTTCTCTAGAAGAAACAAAACGAAAAGTTTTTTTAGCAGATCAGAAGCGGTAATTCGAATTTCAAGGAAATTTAAAATAGTTTAGCTTCAGAAGCTTTTATTAATCGTTGACTTCAAGCTATGCAATTGACCATTGAGGCTTCTGGCAGTTTTGTATGGCTTAACTTTTTAATTTTTTAACTTCTAACTTATAACTTCTAATTTATAACTTTAAAAGAAATTGAGCGCTACAAAAAACTCTTTTTTCTTTGGTGACAAAGTTAATTTATCGACTGACTCATTTTGAAAAAATATAATATTTCAACTAATTAAGCGTTTCAAGCTATAAATTAATACAATTTATTTCCTAGAATGCATCAATTTGAAAAGGAAAATTTTCGTTGCAGCTATTCAAGCGATCAAAGTTTGAAATATATCAAGTTAGTTCAAAAAAAAATTGATTTGCTGAATTTTTTTCTCCTTCTCTAGGCATGGATTTTGTTGTTTTTACATTAATTTTTTCAGACTAAAATGAACTTGTGAACGCAAAATTGTCAACAAAAGGTAGGCAAGTACAGCTTGCCCTTGAAATTGAATCCAGTTCAACTTGTTGAAAGAGTTTCGAACTTTTTGCAAAAAGCTTTTTAGAAGAAGCTACATTTAAAATTTTTTTTAGAAGACCAGTAGCGTCAATTCGGTTTTGAGTGAGGAACTTAAAAAAATTTTAGATTCAGAAGCTTTTCTTAGTCTTTGAGTTCAAGCTATGCACTCAATCTTTGCGCCCTATGGCAGTTATATTGTGGCTCACGTTTATGTCTTTCTTTTAAACTTTCGGAACAAAATGAGCTCTATAAAGAACTGAATTGTCTTCATTGACAAACAAAACGGTAACCAACTAGTGGCGTTCTCAATGACCATTAATTTCAAAAGGATATCCAATGTGAAAGTGTCAAGTTCCAAGTCCAAATCAATTCATTAGCGGTAGTCTATTGGGGTTCACAGCAAAACCCACAGTATTTGTTTTAATAATTTTTAGCATCGACGGTTACATAGTTGACTAAATACCCGTATTGAAGTTTGTAGTTAAAATCTGGACATACAAATTCCATATCTGTATCATTCCTGTGGCATGTTCTCTTTTCCCTGTACATGTCTGAACCAGACATGTACCAGACATTAAAATTATGAAAAAAATCAAATCGTCAGTCAGATATGATGAGACTTGAAGTAATCCTTGACCAAACATTTTCAGACATATCAAGATGGTAGTGTAAGACCGGGACAATCCCTGAGTCAACTGAAGCAAGCTTCGGTGTTAACTTAAGAAGCAACAATTAGTTTAAGATTTGTGCCAGGCAACGACCAGCATGCCAGTTTTTAAGCTCGCAAGAACAGATGAAAGATTTATCTCCTCAGAATCAAAATATGTAAAAACAGGTGTTAATTTACAAGGACACTGAGATTAGTATTGAATGAAAGTTTGAAATCCTAGCAAGTTTGAAAAACTTAGTTTATATTGAAGTTGATCAATAGTTGGACGGCTATTCGAGACTTCAGCTCGTCTGGGTTCACTCTGCAGAGAATTGTTTGGTGCCCCTCAATGTACTCTATGCTCCTCTCCATGTTAGTGCATTGGCGGTTGTGGCTGCTCAAGGCTTTTTGCGTGGCAATTGCTCGGTTACAGGAACTGCATGGGTGGTTTCGATTTCAAATAAAGGGTCCTTGAGTCGCCTGATCTTTGTCGCTTTTCTCCGATCTGGAAAAGCTTCCCTACAAAATTTGCATTCGGAAAGGACGTTATCAAGATCTATAATATGTCTCTGTTCTGCGTGGCGTTTAAAAGACGCTTCCTTGATGGCTGCATCGGAATCGCTGCCGCTCTGGGGCCAAATTGTGGGAAAAGATAGTCGGGAAGCCGTACCACTAAATGAGAGCAAGGATGTTATTCAAAACGTAATCGAAAAGCAAGTTCTGAAAGGTGTAACACGAAAAAATGAAAATTGGAAAAAGATCAATTTTTTAATCCAAGTTTTTTCTCGGAGAGCATAAATTATGTGAAGCTTATTCTCAGTTCTGTATAGTATAAGCAAAGAAAAGCAATTTGTTAAATGCATTCTAAGAAGAGAATTTGGAAGCGGAATACGAGAGACTACTAGATAACGTAACTTATCAAACGTAAGGTAACACCGGTAGCGAAGTTTTTTAAGCTAAGAAAGGAAATTGGCATCGATATTGGCAACATAATTTTGACCGAAAGCATCTTAGCCGAAGCCAAATGCTAAAGTGAGAAGGGAACTTGGCAGCAAAATTGGCAGCATGATATGAATGATCTTCGCCAAAATGCCGAGAAGCGATTACTGAAACAAATAATTTTTTTCATGCCATAGACACAACAAAGAAACAACAGATCGGACCATAAAACTTTTAAACTATCCGACTGGATTGTGAGCTAGGTCATTCCTGAAACAACTCATACAAGATCAAGGTAAATAGTTAAAAATAGGCAGTCGTTAAGATTCTTTGCCTTATCAAAACACCCTGCCGGCTTGTAATTCTATAGCAAAACTACAAGGGACTACTTTATAACCATCTGCATTTCTGCCATTACATGGCGCTAAGTTTTTTTACATGATCAGACCTGAAGCAGGTAGAGTCATGTCTAACCAGATTTTGTCATGTCTGACCAGGTATAGTCTAGTCTGACCAGATATAGTCATGTCCGACTAGGTATAGTCATGTCTGACCAGGTATAGACTCAGATGTAGTCTGCAAACGGCAGAAGTGATCATATGTGAAACAGATATGCACAGAGCTGGAAATTGAGAGAAAAGTTCGATACGGGTAGTTTGACTGAGCTCCAAATTAGTAGCGAGGTGAGCCAAGTAATGTGTTATATCAACCTTGCTTAAAAGGGATAAAAGGAATGCATGACACCGTGCAGTGATCTCAAACTACCTCATCAGAAAGAAAAATTCCAGGTTTGTCAAAAACTTACTAACTACGTAACTTTACAATGAATTAGATAAACGTTACCTAAATTGATTGAACTAACATTGTTTTTTTTATGTAAAAATTCTGTGTTTATATCAAAAAATCAGTATCAACTCAAAAATTTAGACGCATAATGTGCTAACTTCAACGTATACAACAAGAGAAAAGATTTCAATGCTATAACAGAAGGGAATTACAACATGAATGGGAACAACCGTTAGGCCGACTTGAGTCTGAGTATTGAACTTAAAAAGCAAACATGATAAAATCAAGTTTAATGATAGTTCGTTAGTAAAACAACGTAACTTATGAGTTTTAATTAATAATGCGTGGCTATTATATTTGGCTTGAGGAACTGATGTGTCTTTTTTTGTCTCGTTTCTTGTACCACTTACGGTTATTCATCCGCATCGCTCTTGTGTTGCTTTTCGTTTTTTGATTGCTGACATTCGTTCGGCTTGATTGATGCTGGCTATTTGAAATGATTCTTAATTTTTTGTAAATTAGGGCTGTTTGAATGTCTTCCTGGCCTCAAGTATCGCAAACTTATTTCCAGTAAAGTGTTATTTATTTGTTTTTGCCAAACTTTTTGAGGTTCTTATATGTTTTCAACTAAAATTGGAAGTTGATGTAGACGCGGATAAGCAATGCCTTTGTTTTGGTGCGTGTTAACTGCTTCTAGCATGTTTGCTTACTTCTTATTAATTATTTCTGACTTTTTGCCGTCTTTATATGTTTGTTTCATTGTCGTTTTTTGCACAAGTGACTCTTCTACTATCTAGTTAGACCCGTAAAGTATTGTTGTTGCAGAAGATTGGAGTTAGACCGTCTTTCAAGCTTTTCGCTGTTTCTGTGTTAGATGTAATTGTCAATAGAATTCAATGCTTTTGTTATTTGTTTCAGCTATGTTCGGCCCGAGTGCACAATGAAATGTGTAAGATAGGATCGAAGTATAATACTTCCACTTGCTTTAGTTACTTTAATACTCATAGTAGAGGGGATACCACTAATTTCAAAGGCAAAACAATAGACACACTCAGACGGACTGGCGTCGTGCATAAAAGTAATTTCCCTCAATCATTTAAACTTTTTTCCGAAATTTTGCCTTTTTCCAAAGTTGAAAAACTGAAATAAAAAAAGTCCGTTTCGTATTCAAACAATTAGTTATTTGGATTTGAATTTCAATCTTTTAGGTAAAATTGATCAGTTGAAATCTGAATCAAAAATAAGTTAAAAGTGCTATCTTATCTCGAGGTTTGATCGATTTTAGTATAGAAAAGAATCCATCGAATCTTATATAAGCAATTAAAATAATGGCCTTTTGTTTTATGCAGCATTTCCAACACTACAATATTGGTCATCAGAAAAAGCTTCTCAAAAATCTTTTTTTTAATGAAAAATGTATGATAACACTTTTGTCATAGACAATTCTAAAAAATAAATTTCATAAAAAATTAATTAAAAAAAAGTTTTTATAGTTCTGATTTCAGTCACTAAAATGGTTTGGAGAACAAAACCCGTTATCCGAATTTTGTTTCAAATCAAAATATTCAAACTTTTGGATATAATATTCAAACTATTGTCACAATGACAATTTTCTGTGATAAACTAATTTTTTACTTTTTTTTTTTGAATATCAGCATATAATCCGAATCTGTTCAAAAAACTTCGGAGGACATTATTTTGTTTTTGAGTTTTTTTTAAAGAAAATGCCTTGTAGCCACATACAACTAATTGCATGTTTTTGTAATTATCTTGAAAGAATATCAAAAAGATAACAGATTGGCATCTATCAAAACTTAATCTGCAGTTTGAAGACCATTTAACCTGTTGGTTTTCTCATTTGAGGAACATTTTGGTTTTTGTGTTTAGGGGACAAACACCAAGATGATGTGAAAACAAAATATTATTAGGAAAAGCAGTTTGCCATACAATTCTTAGTATAAAAAAGTTATGTTACAATGAAAAAAATTATGTTAGAATGTTAACAATTCAGTTGTAAGGAAAAAATTCTGATCAATCTAATTTTACACACTAATTTTTATCCATGGAAGTCCGTAGAAAAATTTGATAACGAATTTGTTTCTGAAAACCCAAATTGGCAAGGTGTCTGACCCGCACTGACAAAAAAATGATTTGCACTCGGATTTATACAGATAGTGAAGCAAAAACCTAAAAAATTTATTTGCATTGACTTGAATTGCTTTAAACTGTTACAAAAACTTAGCTTAGTAAACCAATTTCAACCCATTTTAAACTAACTTGAATCTATTTTCCTTCTTTATTTTTTTTAGTTTGATCGTTTAAGTTCCGAATGATCACATATGAAGTCAAATGTGTAACAAATGTTTGTTAACCCTTCAACCAGGTGTATTGTTCAAGTGAAATGCAAATACCACGCAATGACAGAGTTCCAAAAACATCTCACACATAAAAAGTTTTCTCTGTTCATGAGTTTTTTGTAAACCAGCTGCTAAACTTTAGGATGGTCACAGCTAAAATTAATATGCCAAAGGTTTCTCTAATATACTATTTGTAGATTAACAGCGCTGTTCAATGTGATATATTCAAAGTAAATATGTTCAAAGCAATAACAAATTAAAGGAAATGATATTTTATGATGAGATATACAAAAAACGAAAAAGTTACTTCTCATTTAAAAATGGTGAAAGTTTAGTGATCTTTTTTACTGATCGGTACAGTACAAAAAATCGGCCTCGATGGTACAAAAATTTGTCACAGAAACGTCATTTCGCTAGTCTTGTTGAGCAATTTCGGAACCTTTGCAAAATAGGATGTGCAATTGCTTAAATAAAATTCATCAAAAAAATCATCCAGCTCACAAAATTTGTGACTAAAGATAAGTAATATAAATAAAAATGATAAAAACATTAAGAGTATTGATAGTAAAGAAGATGGGAGTGGATACATTACTCGTAAAAACCAAAAAACGCTGAACAGAAAGCTCGTCTTGAATAATCCCCGGAGCAGAGACAATTCAGCCACAGACAATTCAGCCGATTTAAAATACAGACAATTCAGCCAAAAAAACTCAGACAATTCAGCCAAAGACAATTCGGCCGATTTAGATTAAAGAGACAAGATAAAAGGGAACAATAAAACTTTTCTAATTTGATTAGAGTCAGAAGGCTTTCAACAGTTTACCAAAGAAAAGTAAAACATCAAATAACAAATTTCGAAGATCAAAACAAACTTGCTATGCATAAAGTTTTACGAAATATGTACATTGAAGGTACACAGTTTTAAATACTTCTGTATATGGTCTCGATTGTAGTTTTTTGCGGTGAGTTTCAGAGGTTCAGGAATTTTGTCGACGCTCTCAAGGTTTTTTGGTTTTGGCATTGTTTCCAAAGCTTGCTGCCTGATTCGGTTTATACTTCGAAGGGATGTTGAGTAACTCGGTAAAGAGGCAGAACAATTTGGGCGTTGAAAACAATCTGTCGGGGAGCGTTACCGGTGTTTGCGGCTTTTTCTCGAACTTCATTAGCAAATTTTTTGGCTTGAATTTTTGAGGGGCTCGGTAAATGAGCGTGCTCGGCTTTTAAGGTAAATTCTTGCTGTTCGTCCAAATAACCCACTGCTCTACAATTTCCAAATGTACATTGCCATTTAATGAGACCGTTCTTAAGTTGTTTTTTTTTTCACGGTATCTATAACCGTCAAGACAAAGATGTTTTTTTCCTCGTTCAGATATTACGAATTCCATTTTACGTCAACTTTTGCTAAAAGTGAATGAATGAGAATGATTCGGATACTAATCAACCAGTTGTTCAAGTTACTTACTAATGAAAAATTGATCAATGTTAATTGTGTCAATGGACCATTTAACTGCAAAAGGTAGGCGCTAAACGCGGTACTGGTTTCTGGTTGGTCAATATTTTAATCGCAATTAGTTTATCTTTTAAAAAAGTTTAAGTATCAAATTAGTTTCAACCAACTACCCAAACTACCTGATAGGAGGTTGCACCCTCCCCCGCCTAAGGCATGATAAGAATATCAGCGTAACTGTGTGGCCAGTACGTGGTAGGGGTGGTCAGCCCTTCAACTGATATCCTTTTAGACCGCCTGTAAATTCCCAATTTCGGGTCTGCTTTCGTGTAAATTAGTTAACTTTTAAGTATTGCGCAGTTTTTTGTAGAGTTCGATTTTTGCTTAACTATTATTCCAAAATTGGAAACATAATGAGTTGTATAAAGTTTTGTTATGCTTAGGCATTTTTGGTTCTGTTAATTTTAATTGTTTTTTGTGCTTTTGAAAGGAATTACTTATAAGTCGTCTAATGAAAGCTTTGATGTTTTGCCGCATGTGAAAAGTTTTTGCGCGCACGTTTTAAATCTTTAAAACTGTCTGAATAGTCTTTGGCCGAATTGTCTCACTCATTTTGACTGAATTGTCTGAATTTGAAATTGGCTGAACTGTCTGTGGCCGAATTGTCTGAACGCGTAATCCCCATTCCCCATTTCTTCAACTGTTCGGCGCAATGTTTGCTGCCAATACCCCTCACCATTTCCCTTTAGATTGTGTAAAATTTACTTGAAAAATTGACCTCCTTTTCATGAATGCTTGAGCAATTTTAACATTCATGAGTTTGTGTTACGACGACAAGGTCATTCTTTCTCATTGCTAATATACCAATTAGGCTTCTCTTGCCTGAATCCATTTTCACATGAGCAAATCGCACATCGTATTTTGGCTACCTAATCGAATTAATTAAAAAGAATTCCTGAATAACACGATAACTAAGTAAAACAAGGGGACAATCAAAAATATGATTTTCAAAAAAGTTTTAAAATTAACTTGAAATATTTTTTGATCATTTTCAGAAACCAAGCAAACTGAGATAATAAGGGTGTTACCTACGATTGAAAACATAACGATTGAAAACATAACGTTACCAACGATTGAAAACATAAACCTAAATTTAATATTTAAAACAACAATATGAATCAAACCTCTACGATTTGATTAATGACTTTGGTCGCTTTTTCCAGACTTTTTAGGTCAGACTGGGTTTTTTCACTTTCAAATTGGTTTTGTTATGGTTACATTAGGACATGTTGTAATAAGCATGAAGACTTTCTCATCGTTCCAATTTCCACTTGAATAACACTCGGTACCTCGTTTTTTCAACGCACCTCAAAAAATCTTGTACGTATCTGCATGCTTTTTTCTTCGCTTATTTTAAAAACTAATGTCGCTCAAACAGATATCAAAGTAACCAAATTTGAAAGCCTTTCTTTCATCTGTTAACACTAACTCAAATTGAAATGAATTAATGAATAAAAAACGTTTAAAGTTAGTTACACCACATTAGCGATGACTGGAATTTTGGAAAAAACGGACGCCAAAATCAATTCTTCTGAAACTAATCAAAATGTAAGTAATGAAACCCAGCGACTAATTGCAACGGAAGATGGAAACTATTCATTCTTCAGACGAATTGTGGTTATTTCCCTCGTTTCTGTAACTGCACTTCTAGAAGGCGTCAATTTGTCTCTTCCTGGGCCATTTTTCAACTCACAGGCAGAAGAAAAAGGTGAATGATTTATTTTGCATGCTATTTTCGTAAATTGCATTTTAATTCAAAATTGCGGATAAATTCAAAATTAAGCATGGAATTTGTAGGTACAAGATAAAATGGAGAGAAAATTATGATATCAATTTTTCGTAAGCCGAAAATTGCTATTTTGTTTCCGGACGATTTATTTTATCGTATTTGGGGGCATAAGTTTTGAGAAAAAGTGAAGTTACAAAGAAGTTTTTAATATATTTTTAGAAAATTTTTGAAGGCGGTCTGCGAAGAGCTGAGACGTCTCTTGGTGGTCTACCAAGCTTGCTTTCGAAAAAATGTAAAAAAGTCAAATATGAAAGTTAGTTTAATTTTTTGAAACAATTTAATAACTTTTTTATTAAATAACGAGGTGAAGGGCATCAGACAAAAACCTCACTCTATTTCATATGACGTGTATTTGTTGTATTTAATTTAAAGTAATTACACATTCTGACAACCTTTTTGAATTTTCAAAAAACTAATTTTTCTATCAAATATGCGCAGCCAAAGAAAAATTTTGCGGTGATTATGGTCTGGCCGACAAAAAATTCACATTTGGAAAATTTGTCTTTCAAATAATAACAACTTATAACAAATGTATTGTATCAAAAAGAAAAAAAATTGAGAAACAGCCTTGTTATTTCGAGAAAAAAGAAACAGCCTTGTTTTTTAAGAATAAAGTAACAAGGCTAATCATATCAAGTCAAAGCCCTTAAAATCCGATTGCCCTGTAAAGTCAACAAACTAGCTTTTATCGCCAGAAGCTGATGAAATTTTTGGATAACACTGTTGATTTTTTCATTAATGTCAAGTACAAAATGACATACTTTGAGTCTGGTAACGCAGTAGTAAAAGCAAAATGCTTGCCTCAACTCAGGTTGGAAAGATTTAATTTGCCTTTTTTTGAATAAAACGAAGTATATCGCACGTTAGTGATCACAAATTGGCCAAATTTGGTTTTTGAAACACTCATAAGTTTACGCAAAAAATCACAGGTAAAACATTTTTTTTAAATTGAGCCGAGGATATCTGTAAATTTCGATAATAAAATATTTTGTAAATATTTTTTTCGATTTTCCGGACTAGTTAAAAGTTCGAAACTGGTCCGGAGAAAAAAGCAATTTCCGTCAACTTTTTCCAAAAATCGGAATCCAAAAGCCTTTTGAAATTTTAAATTTCGATAGCAGGCAAAAAACACTAGATAAAGTTCTAGAGCAGACTTATACTTCACGATGGAATAAGATCCTTCAATATCGTTAAGCATTAAGCGTATGATAAGCATTTTTTTCATGGCTAGAAATTTAATCATTGTTTGTTAGTCGAGATTATTTGCAAGTAAACGTTACAAATCAGAATAAAAAAGTGAGACAAAAGTCAATTTAAAACGTTTTAATTCGATTGTATTGTAATGTAAATCCGTACGAAATGGAATCAAACACTAATTTAAGTCGATTCAAAGTCAATTGAAATTTGTATGAAAATAAATCAATCTATATCTATCTATCTATAATATGTTTAAATGCGAGTAACAGCTATCTCCCATGTTTAAGCATAATAATTTTGCATGTTTAACGAATGAATTTTTTCATGTTTAGGCTATAGCATATATTGCAATGCTTAAGAAAGTTTTTCAATTAGTTTTTCTCAAGGTCATTAATTTTCGAGGCCAAATTAAGTCTGTCTGTCTGTATACCTGCTTTTTTAATTAATTTGATTATGTCTGTCTACCCGTCGCCTAGTTTTTTAATTTTCATCTATTATCTATCTATCTATTATATACTTAATTGCCGGATTCACTAGATTGTCATGTTTAAGCTTTTTCAACGTATTATTTTTGCATGTTTAACAAATTTTTTTTTTCACATTTAAGCTATGTTGCAATGTTAAAGGTTTTTTTTTCGATTTTCCAGTGTAAATTCAGTGTTTATTTCATCAATTTGAAATTAGCAACCCAATAGCAGGATATTGTCTGAGTTTTCCCAGGTTTTACGATTTTGGCCTCCTTATATGAATAGCCAAATCCTTTTAGTTTACGAGATAGGCAATTTTCGAGATTTTTCAAAAATTTCTTGAAAATTCAATTTTAGAAATGTTCTCAATTTTTGAAATTCTCACCCTGTAGTTGGGTGCTGTCAAGGTACTCTCAGGGAATGGGAATCTTGCCTCCATTTCTCAATTTCTTGTAGTTTTTGAGATATGATGGTTTTTATGATTTTTTCAAAATTTTTTCAAAAACTTAGATTTTAAAAAATTCCAAAACAAAGATCTCAATCCTGTTTTTGGATGTTGAGAGGTTACTGTCAGGGGTTGCGAATCTTGCCTCTGATTATGGCTGCTCAAATCTTTGTAGATTTTGAGATATGAAGTTTTTTTGATTTTATCCAAAATTTGAAAAAAAAATGAGGTGTTAAAAAATTCCAAAAGTTTAAGAATCTCAATCCTAAAATTGGAATCTGTGAGGGTACCCTCAGGGGTTGCAAATCGTGCCTTTGAATATCGCTGCTCAAATTCTTGTAGTTTTCGAGATATGACGTTTTTTTTGGATTTTTTCAAAACTTTTCAGAAAATTTAATTATAAAAAGTTTCACAAAACTTGAAATTACCATCTCTGTAGTGAGGCTCTGTCAAGGTACTCTCAGGAGTTCAAATTTTTGCCGCCAATTAAGACTGCTCAAATCCTTGTAAATTTCGAGATATGACGTTTTTTTTTATTTTATCCAAAATTTGAAAAAAACTGAAATATTAAAAAATTCCAAAACTTTCAGATCTCAATCCTAACATTGGAATCTGTGAGGGTACTCTCAGGGAGTTTCAAAACTTGCCTCTGAACATCGCTGCTCAATTTCTTGTAGTTTTCGAGATTTGACGTTTTTTGAGAATTTTTTCAAAACTTTTCAGTAAACTTATTTATAAAAAATTTCGCAAAACTTGAAACTAATATCTGTGTAGTGAGGCTCTGCCAGGAGACTATCAGGTGTTGTGAATTTTGCCTCCCAATTTGACTGCTGAATTTTTTGGAATTTTCGAGATATGACGTTTTTTTGGACATTTTTCAAAATTAAAAAAAAACTCATGAAAATAATTTTTTTTTCAAAGTTTGAAATGCGTAACCTGTAGTTGGGGGGCTGTCAGAGTAATCTCAGGGATTGCGAATTCGGCCTCAATTTAAGAATTTTTGTTTAAGAGATGTGTGTGATTTTTTTGGATATTTTCAGAAAACTCAAATTACAAAATAATTCGTTAAAGTGAAATTCCCAACCCTGTAGTTGTCTACTTTCAAAGATTGCGAATATTGCCATCAAAAAAGACTGCTCAAATATTGGTTGTTTTCGAGATTACAAAACTCAAGGTGAAGCTTATCAAATTTTGAATTTCCTAACGTTGTAGTTGGGTACTGTAAGAGTACTCTCAGGATTTGCAATTCTTGCGTCCAAATGTGACCGCTCAATTGCTTTCAGTTTCTCAGATGTGACGTTTCTTAGTTCATTTTAAATTTTTTGAAGAATATATATAAAACTTCACAAAATTTTACGGTTCTTCAAAATTTGTTTAAAAAACGTGAATAAAAAACTTTCAAAATTTTTAATTAAGAACCTTGTAATTGGGTGCTGTCAGAATACACTCAAAGAATAGTTTTTTTGAGTTGCTGAAAATTCGAAGCACCGGAGGTGCGGCACACGCTAATTTTATTATAATTCTAAACAATTTTTTAGGTTTTGCTATATTATCTGTATAAAATCGATTTTTTGTCAATACTGGCATCCAAAACCCTTCCAACTGAAACTCTTTTATCACACCCAATTACGCTAGGCGCCCCTAAAATTAATCGAATTTTTACAGGGGTGAGTGCACGCTGAGATCCTAATCTTCGAAAAGGTGGAAAAATTGGAGATTCGGGCGCGGAGTTTTTTTTGCAAAGTGTGATTTATAAAGTGCTTAGGGGGACGCTTGAAGCTTATTTTTGGTAGGCCTCAACATAACTTTTTTTTCAAAAACTGGACTCTTCCCGTTTTTTGAAAATCCTAGATCTGTGCCTGGTTTGCAAGGCACTGAAAATTCAAAGTTGGAGTTCATTCAATCGGGTTTTCTTGTGTAAGATGTTTGTTTCGACAAATGAAATTGGGGAAGAACTTGTATTCGGGTGTGTTTTACTTTTTTCTTTTTTTTGTTTTTATTCTTTTATTAGTCACCTTTCGAATTAAACTGATTTCCAATATGCCTGTTTTACTATAAATATTAAATCAGATCCTTATCTTTCAGATCCTTATCTTTGATTATACCACACAAGATGCATTTAAGAATAAACTATATATGACTAGCTATGAAAAAACTAGCTATCCTGTTTTGATTTGAAAATGGTTTTCTTGTTATCATCTTGGTTATTAAACTAGCCGGTTTGATAAAACTTCTTTATCATCAGGTTTGAGTCAGACTCAGATACGAAGTGTCTCCGCAACCTTCGACTTCAGCAACGTTCTTTCCTCCGTCATCTTTGCATGTACTATCCAACCCGGCTTAGTTCGGCCCACTTTCTGCTTCGGAGTATTTCTCTCGGCCACTTCAGTTTACTCCTTTGGAACATTGGTGTACATCTACAACACCAGAGTCTACTACTTGTCTGCCATTCTGACCGGAGTCTTGGATGGTTGTGCAATTACAATGGTTTACGGTACAGCATGAAATTTTTCGGATCGTTTTGGATAACTTTTCATTCCAGATTACATTTTTTGCCTCTTGTTAACTTGTTGGCCTAACTAAAAAACAATGCAACTTAATTGACCAAATTCTTATATTAAAAATTAGCCGGAAGACGTTTTTCTCCCGCGAAGCCCTTCTTGATGTTTTTGTGATTATTTTTCAACTTGATATAAAAGCCGTTTTAGGTAATTTTTTTCTGTGAATTTAGTCTGAAACTTAAAATTGGCATCTTTGAAGTCCAGAAGACAAAGTGAATTTAGTTTCAATCAGTTATTCCAGAATAAATCCATAATTTTATAACCAAAAAGTAAGCCCTACAGAAACAGAGGTCAGTAAGTAGTAAGGGAATATGTTTGAGAGTCCTTTAACCAAAAAAGATAATAATTCCAGGCACTTTTTAGGTACTGGAATTCCGATTGCCGTTGACATGTACCCGGGAAAAGCAGGAATAGTGACTGCCGTAATTATGACCTGTTTCGGGCTCGGCGGGTGTCTCGGCTCCCCGATTGTAGCGACTTTTCTCGCCCTCTACGAATTCAAAGCTCCATTTCTATTGGTCGGTTTAATTCTATTTGTCGATTTCCTACTTTGCGTGATTTATTTACCTTCAATCCGAGAAGGTATCGAGAACCCATCAGAAAAAAGTGGAAAAAACGATGTGAATTATTTTCAGTTTTTCAAGCAATGGTCAAGCATTGCTGTTATTTTACCCTTAGCAGGAGTTTATTCAATTTGCGGCGTGCGTGACTCTGCGTATACCCTTTATCTCAAAACCTTTCTTCAATTAGATGAAATTACAATTGGTTATGTTTTTCTTCAGCACGGATTAGCAGTTATCTTAACTGAACCATTCGTTGGTTTTGGTGTTCAGAATGGCTTCGGGTCTTATATTAGCGTGGCAAATCAGTTTTTTGCCGTTTTATTGATTTTTGCATTTTTCATGCCGAAATGTTTTCAAAGTTTCGGAAGCATTTACTGGTCATCGTCGATTTTTATAGCTCTTGGAGTACCCTTATCGACAGTGACTAATTTAATCTACTTACTGTTGGAAAACCTTGCAATACAGCAAGGATACGAGTTATTAGACGCTCAAGTAATTGCAGCTACTGGTTTCATACTTGTTCTGACAACCGGCGGATCTTTTGGATCGCTCTTCATCGGAGATTGCTTCTACGAAGTATTTGGATTCTACAACATGACTTTGTTCTATGCAACAGTTTTGTTTATTTTGTCAGTTTGGCATACTGTTTTCCTGGTACAAAACGGATTCATGAGAAAGATCTTCCATAACTCAAAAAATAAAATAGCAGAACAAGAGGAGAATCCTTTCCAAAAACAGACAAAACAGAGGAATGATTAATCTTTGAGGTTTTCTCAACTATTTGTGGTGCTCATTCAATCAAACAGAAGTTAAAATGAAAATTTAGAACTTCTTCCGGAGTAATTTTTAGATCTCAAATTTGCAAAAAAAAACTCCTCAGGCTGAGGTATAATTTTCTGAAAGAGGAGTGAAAAAATTGTCGAAAACCTTTCTACTAATTTCATGCTCGAAATTATTTCAATTCACATAAGAAGCTTTATGGAACTTTCCGCTGCACTTTTTGCGTCTTCCCACTTTCCACTGCGTCTTTCGAGTCTAAACTGCATCACATGCTTGTAGCGCTTAGCTCAAGTTTCAGCGACTAGGGCTCTATGCTTCAATTGCATGTCCTCCGAGGAATATAGAAACAAAAACACGTTTTCTAATAACTTCATTCACTTTAAAAACTCACAGTTAATATTTTGTTAATAATCTATCTCTTAGTTTTTCTCTATGGCTCATAACGTCTTGGAGTCTTGGATCTAAACTTGGCGTCTATCTGGCCCAGATTGCGTAGTTAGTTCCGGAGGTCATCAGAGTCCAACTGGATCCGGAGGGACTCCAGTTGTTAGTTCCCAACTTCATTGCCACCGTGCCTAAAAACAATTTACTTTTGCCTAGTTTTGAGTAACCCGAGGTCACCGGAAGCGCTGGTCTTACCGAAGTTGAAAATCGGTATTTGGCTCATGAAGAATATATAACAAGGATAGCGAGTTGCAGTGCAAGTAGCACAGAATGTTCCAACCATATTCATAAAAAACTACAAATAAACGTTCTTCAAACTATTAATTTCCTCAAATGAGTGTCGTTTTTTAAACTCGGTTTGATGAAAAAACTATCCAAAAAAGTTAGTAAATTAGGCATAATCGACAACAGTTGTCTTCAAAAAAAAATTGAAAAAAAAAATTCAAAAAAATTTCTATTTTTTCTATTTTTTCTATTTTTTCTGCAGTTTTTTATATTTTTTTGCAAAATTTTTTAAAAAAAACTCTGCCAAGGAAGTGCCAAATATAGCTTGCAGAACTGGCTTCCATTTGGAAAAGTCAGGTTTTTTCAGCTTAAATGACCAATTGCACAAGTTATCGTTACTTTTTTCGGTCGAAATTAGACGAACCACCAAAAATTTCAAATCGGCACCGGTTTTTCTCGACACTGGGAACTTTATTTGAAAATTTTTAATTGTCGTTTGAATCACGACTAAACGATCTTTCAAATGATATATCATTCCACCCAATTCGATCATTATTTGTGGTACAATACTTGATTAAATTACACCCGAAAGCAAATATCCTTTCATACCTGATTTTGTGTGGAAAACAAAAAGGGAAACTAAAACGCACCTGAATATAAAATTACTCTACATTTTTCAATGGTTGGAGCAATAGTCTGATGTCAATAAAGACACAATCTCTTCATAAAGGTTATGGATCCTTAACCTTTCCGCACGATATTGCGATAAATAATTTTGATAAGATTTTTAAGCCCCAACAAAAGTATCCTCATCTGGTTTTCTGTAATGTTTTCACAAAAAAAGCTCCTCGGATAAATGAAAAGAGTTAACCATTATCGAGAAATTGTTTTTACAGTTGTTGTTAAATGATGTTCCCAGAAAAAGAAGTTGTCCAGTTATGCGTTGAAACACTAATCGAAAGTTGGTAGTGATCCCAAGTGTTTTAAATTGCCAACTTCCTATGGATTGTGCGGAATCATAAATGGCGCGATTTCTATGGCGCGTTTCATATTTTGGTCAACCTGAAAAAAGTTTTGATTTGTCAAAAATATGCTACGCGGCATTCAAGTCGGGCGTTTTATGATTCCACAGAATCCATAGAAAGTTACCGAATCGTTAAAGCAACAAATGTTTCATAACTTTTGAATGTGTATGAATATGTATGACTTACCGCCTCCAACTTGGGTAGCTCCTGGTCCCATATAGGCAGCATAGAGACCTCCTTCGTGTCTATCGATGTAGATGTCCATAGTTGAGCTCAGTTGGTGGTTCTTGCGGATGCTGATCATGGTCTTTATGGCCTGTTGCACTGGGTTCATGAACCAGTCGTCATGAAAGACGAAGGGGATTCCAGGATGGGTGAGGATATAGGCGTACCCTGAACAGAAGTTTATTTGTTTTTTTTTTAAAGTTTAACCGAAAAAAAATTTGATTTCAGGTTATTTTGTCACCACATAAGAGAAAAGGTCACAAAGGCTAATTGATAAAATATAATAGTGAGCATAGTTCAAAATAGAATCAAACAGTTATGAAACATACTAATGGCGCAATTGTTTGTCAAAAAACAAGCTGAGATCTAATTTTGATAGCTCATTTCCAGCTCAATTCGACAAACTTAAAAAAACGAAGAAAAACAATATTACTAAAATACGAAATACAAGAATATACAATTTTAATTACTCCCTCACTTTTTCTCATTTTTTGTAACTTTTACGGTTGATCGAAAAATCAATGCTACTCATGGAAGCCTGAAAATTTTTTGAGCCAAATACAATAAAAAGGTAAAAATGTAAAGTTTAGCTTAAGATTTACATAATCAGCCTCTTTATAACCAGTATTGAAATCTAACCCTGTATGAGTTTATTCTGGTCTCCCCCGCAGAATCTGTCGTCCCTGGAGGTGTCGTGGTTGTCCAGGAAGGGACAGGCTAGTCCAGGGTACACCCCAATCACACCTGCTGGGTTGAGACCCTGCTCCATGCCGCCATAATTGTTGTTGCTATCAAAACGCAGATGCATATACTTACAAAGGAAAAAATGTAAACAATTTAATTTCTATATTTCGCAGCCCCCCCCCCCCCCCCAGCGCTGGGTTACAGCTATCCAACTACCTACTACTTTCAAATTACTTTTCATTGTTAAATTCTTTCTGGGCAAACTTAGTTTAAAGGAGTTAGGATTGTCAGATCAATAATGTAGACTTTCCTAAATTTCCTAAAAACTTCCTACCTTTTCAGACGCCTTTTTCTTTGCAATTTTTTAATATAAGTTTGTTCATTTTGATTTACTTGATGGCGTCCTTGAGGTAGTATCGGTTGGGGAAGTCGAATGCAGTGGAGGAGTAGGAGGCACTCTGGATCCAGTTGTCCACCACCCCCGTGTCCCCGTCGAAACACTCCCCCACCGAGAAAACAGGGGATGTGGCCGAGATGTACTTGTTCACGTAGTAGCCACTGTACCCCTTCACAAAGTCAAATCTGAACAGCCAAACAGAAATCAATAACTTGAGCTCAAAAGTTAATTTTATTCTATATCTTTAGCTGGTTAAGTGTTTAGTTAAGTGTTTAACCTTCAAAAAGTAAGGAAAAATTGGTTAAATTATTAGCCAAAGCCCCATTTTTGTGATTTATTAGAGCTCTGCAATTAAATTGGTCAATCGAAAAGAAGTCTACGTCTTTTTTTAAAATGAAAATCATCTCTTAAAACAATAGATCGAAACCTAAAGTAAAGCTTTTCACGGAAATCAAAGTATATATGATTATAAAACAATCGTGAAGCCCTAATGACACCATTATGGATATACTACAAGGAGCATCAGTTTAGCCATGGCTCTGACCTGTATGCGGTGACGGAGTAGTTGGCTTGTAGCCAGTTGAGCCAGTTGATGATGTCGTTCTGCACTTGTCCATTGGTGTGGTCCACATCCGGGCAGTAGCAAGTGTTCTCCCCTGTGTCGTAATTGCCTACAAACATCCACAATTGAAAATCCAAATAAGTATAATAGGCATTATGAACTTTCGTTTATTTATGTCAAACGAATTGCCCATAAAACAATTAAGTAAAAATAGTGGTTAAATTACCAAAATGAATGCTCTTTCTATTTGGATTTTTTTGCACTATTACAGTTCCTGCATCCAGTTTCAAGCATAGTCATCGATTAAATTATGAATTTATCACCAGTATTATTAAATTGAGAAAAAAATTGATTTTAATCAATTTTATCGATTACAATACCTCTTTTTGGAATAAAATTATAATACATTTTAATCGATTCTAATCAATT
This sequence comes from Symsagittifera roscoffensis, assembly GCF_963678635.1. NCBI lineage: Eukaryota > Metazoa > Xenacoelomorpha > Acoela > Convolutidae > Symsagittifera > Symsagittifera roscoffensis. Next base: position 26,344,281 of record NC_087068.1, on the reverse strand, counting down.
AATAATCAATCAATTTTTCGACAAATTTTTTATATTTTATGCTCTTCGTATACCTTGATTTATGAGAAGAAAGAGAAAATTGTTTTTTATAGTTTTCAAATCAGTTCAAATCTATAATGTTTTATTTTTTGTTTCTTCCTGATTAGAGTGGTATCATTTTTTAAGTTTTTTAAGATGCACATTTTCAGTTTTTTAACCACCAAAAAATCAGCAAATTGCTTATGGTTTTTTGTTATTTTTCACCTATCGCGGGAACCTTTCAACTTAAATGAAGAGATCTTTATGCAACTTTTGATTCGTGGTAAAACTTTGTGTTCAGATGAACCAAAGGGCGACGAGACATCTCGTTTTAGGTATTTTGTTGTTGGCAGAAAATTAATAACTGATAATTTTAAATTAAAGCATAGTTTTGTCGTGACAAAATTTTGGCAAAACATGAAATTATAATTGATTATGATAGATATAAAGAGTTTTTCATTAATTGTAATCAATTATAATCAATTACGAGACATTAAAATTTCTTGGAAAATATCACGATTATCATTGATCATATAAATCCTTTAAACGCCTAATTTTGATAATTATAAGCAATTTTAATTGTCAAAAAACCAACATTTTAATCCGTAATAAACGATTAAGTTTGAGTTTTTTGTCAGTGTCTAGAAAAGTGAAAAACTATTGATTATGATAATTTGAAAATGATTTATTTTGATATAACTTAAAAGAGCATTAAAAAAATGAAACTACATTACAAAAGTTGTTTTTCTTCACTATTTTGACATGCGAATTTCCAGGCCCAATGTATTAAACTAAAATTGGTTATTTGTCCATTCAATTTCCACATTGTTTCGCGCAAGCTTGATTTTTGTTAGAGATTTAATGTTGCTCCGTTTTTCAATTTCACTCCTTTTAACAATTTGTTAAGGGTTTCTAGATTTTTTTTTGGGGAGGGGACGATGATTATAACGGACTGTTTTGAAAAGGGTTTCGTGCCAAAAGTAGATTTTTGGTTAAAATTTTCCAAACATGGCTGTTCTGGCCGCTTTTTTAAGAAAAATGACCAGAAAAAGTTGAACCAACCGCCCTCTGACCTTAACCTACCCCCACCTGAACAAATTCCTCTCCTCCCACTTGAACCATTTTCCCCGCAACACCAGAACAAACCCGTGTGGGGAGGGGGATTGGTTCTGGCGGGGGAGAGGGTGCTTCTGATCAGTGGCGAGTGGTTCATATCGGGGTTCAGGTAGGGCTGGGAGGGGTGTCGTGTCTGGTGGGGTAAGAGGTTGAATCAGTTGGATGGTCATATGTTGGGATGGGGGCTGTAAGGGCGCAAAAGGGCAAGATTAGGGGCAAGAAGCAAAAGGAATCAAATAGGCCGTATATTTGCTTTGCAAAATTTCCAAATTCCTCATTTGATAAACGTCATTGAGCCTAATCGCACAATTCGCTGGGAAATTACACAATTTTGCCTCATAGAACAATGCCAAGTAATTGGCATTTTTCAATTATGTACAAGACCTACCGAAAAATCCTCGCTATAAAAAAAAGAAAAATTACTTACATCAGTTTCTGTTTTTACGCAATGGTCAAATGTTGCCCATAGTTTGCTCGTTTTGTGGCGTGTGTATTTCTGCAGAATTGGCAAAAATCAAAAAGGCAAGACTTGGCCTTAATTATTATTGAAAAAATCTTTCATAGATGTTAAAGGATTACTTGTATCTTTATATGTTTTACCCCGGGTTGACTTCCATACAAGAAAAATACTTATCATGCAGTTTCAAATATGAAGTTTATGGAAAAAAGGCTTATCGTGCTTTTATTTAGAAAAAAAAATAAATAGCATTACAAGCTTTTTTTCAATCGAAAACGTTTTTTGACAAACTTTTCTTTTTATCAGAAACTATTCTAATTTGGCTTAAGACTCAAACAAAACAAATTCGTGGCAGTTTTGCTTACGTAAGAGCAACTTTGGCAACAAAAACAAATTTTTGAACAAAAAAACTTTATTATCTCACAATTTCATAAATGAATATTGTATGAATTGCATTTTTCCATAGAAAAAATACCAATTTGGCGTAAAAATGTTTTTTACTGTTTTTTTTTCTGGTTGCAAACTTGCTTTTGTGCTCGAATGAACTTTTTAAGAAAAACGTTTTGCATGACAAAAAACCCAAAAAAAACCCAAGCAACACAAGCAAGTGTTTTTTGGAGAGCACAATTATTTTTTTTATGCTAACGTATATAAATTTGAAAAAAAACAGGCCTTTTTTGTCAATCACAGAAGTTGTCACATTAAAAGTTTTCAAGCCATACACAAAAAGTTACGTTTTAGGTATGTATAACTCTGTGAGAAAGTGAACGCACATGACTAATATTACCAAATGCAGTTTATCTGCGTGGTAACTAGCAGCAGATACACTCTGTTTTTTTTATGACAGAAAATTTTTGGTCATTCGGATGAAACACAAAATTTTAAAACAAACTTTTTTTGTTTTTCATTTATGGAAAAGAATGCTTCTCATATAATTTCATAGAAAAGAAAAATGCTAGTCTTACAATTTCATAGAACAAAAAATTGATTTTGCTATTTTCATAAAAAAATTTGCGAAAAAAAGTATGGCAAAAAGCTTGTGTTATAATTCCAAAACATGGAAAAAAAGGTTTATTATAAAAATTTTTTGATTGGAAAAAATGCTTATCTCGCTATTTTCATACTAATTTCTATTTTATGAAATGGTCTAATAAGCTTTTTTTAATAGTTTGAAATTGAATGTTAGGCTTTTTTTGTCAGCCCGATATACCAGTCGATGTTCATTGCGTCATTTCTTAGTCAGTTGGAGGGAAAACAATTTTTAGCACGCATATTTATCGAACCATTTTTTCTTTATTTTGTTTCGGTCCTGGACTTTTCTTGATGGACTTAAAATGTTTTTCAAAACTTTTTGTCAAATCTGATTGTTGTAAGCTCTGATTTTAGAGCTTACTTTAAAGTTAAAAAAACCGTATTTTGAGAAAAATGTTTGCGCCGCAAGCAAATTTTTGTAGAAAAACGCAATTTTTGACAATTTGGTAAGAATTTCGGCCTAAAAAGCTCCTTTTAAGCCGGCGCTCCTACCTCAAAATTAATACATATTGGCACCCAAAGCGCCTTTAGAAAAACTCTAGGGTCGATCAGTCAGAAATAAATGCAATAAATTCAAACAAAACTGGTTGCCTTTTGTGTGGTTAAGCGATCGAATTTCTGTCAAACCCTGCCCTCTTCATCTATTTATTTACATCAATGAGAGAGTACGAACAAAAACAGAGCCCTCCAATTCTGATGGTTTTTTATGCAAGATCTGGCCTTATAATTGAATATCCAATCTTCAATTATTTTGATTTTAAGTATCATTACTTGAACGTCACTTTTCCGTTTTCTTAATGTTTTATTAACGAGTAGTTGAATCTATAATCATTTTAATTTTAATTGTTCTGAAAATTTTTAATTTGTGTTTTGAAGAAATAAATGTGATCAAATTGTTTTATGCTACCTAACTATGGCAATGAAACTTTTAAAAAATAGTTGATCAGAATTGGAATGAGATTTTGGGCTGGGATATTTCCATTTTGCCATTTTTGGGGTTGAAAAAAAATGTGCATTTATACTTCGTACCATGTCTGGTTCCAGGAAAGCCATAGAAAATTTCCAAAACAATTCAACAAAAAACAAAAAAAACTTCAAAAAAAATTATCTTTTCAACACGTATTGTCATTATATTGAATGTGGATAAATATATAGCGTATATACCTGGTCCGCAGTTGTCTGGCACAGTGTAACCCCCATTGCAGAGGGAGTCGTGTTTGACCACTTTGTCGTTTCCCCAGTCGGGGTTGTTGAAGATAGAGTACTGCCCACTGCAGCCATCCACCTGCTGGGCACTTCTGTGGTTGATCACGATGTCCATGATCACCTGGATAAAATAAATGCAGTAATCAATTGAAAGTTAGTTATTTACTTTTCACTGACTTCTCAACCCTTTTCTGACGTTCAAAGCAGTTCTGATGCAATAAAATTTCAGGTAATTAACTCCTGACAACTTTGGGCACTGTTGTATTTCTCGGAAGAGAAGCTCTAGTCTAAAAAGCGATGCGCGGGTAAATTCGTTAGTCCAAAACTTTCTTTTTTGATGATCGCTTTGTTTTGGTTGATTTTTGAGCCACTGAAAGTATTTATCCTAACTTTGCTCATTAATCATCATGCTCGGGAAAAGATGGAGATAGCCGGACAAAAATTTCTCTATTTTTTGGTATCTTTGCTTGAAATACTTCGGATTTGTGAGCTTCTTTTTTACCTGCCAAATAAACTTACCTTCAGGCCACTTTGGGTTACATTCGCAGCCACTGACTTCAATTGATCAGACCCTGGAATATTGTACCACTCCCCCGGCATATACCCCTGGTTATCCGCCGTCTGCGACGGAGGGGGGAACCAAATGCCATTGATGCCGGCATTGATCAAGTTTCCCAGTTCATTTTGCAGACTGTTGTAGAAATCGGACCTCGCGTCTGAGAGAACGTCCCAGTTAAAGGATTGATAGTACACTTCGTTTGTAGAGACCCCGACTACATTTTTGTTGTTTCGGAATGTCCACTCACGCGTTTGCTCAAAAAACTCAGCACGGGCTAGCAAAACAAAAGCACCAAAAGTGAAGATCGAAGCAAATAGCTTCATAACTTCGAAACACAAGTTTATTGATTGGTTTCACAAAAAGTAATTACAAACTAAACTGAGCTCCGCTTAATTACAATTTGATGTATTTGAGCAGCGAAGATGACGACAGTTTTCCACCACCTTGACAATAAGTGGTATTAGTGGTCCAAACAAACACCAAATTTGAGAAGATCAATTTGTTTTTATTAGTCGACCACGCTGGAAAATGTTACCCAATGGTCCATATTTAAGAACTTCCAAATAAATCACTGATCAAACAAATTTGTTGACAAAATGTCGCAGTCATGTTTCAAATGACCTCTAAAAACAGGTTAGCGACATTTTAAAAAACTTTTCACTTTGAGGCGTGGATCATTCAGAAGATAGTAGCTTCAAAGTACATTTTTCAGTTAAATGGACAATCCATATGCAAAGCGTTTCAAAATGAAGTGACAATAATCAAGCTCAGACAAAAACTGCGCAGTATAAATTTCTTTCCTGAAATTTACTCGAAAGCCAGAAAGTTGTCGTTCTCACTTTTGAAGGGAAGAATTTAGCGATCGGGTAATTTTTCTTCGACATTTAACTGACAATTTTTGGGTGTTTTCTATTATTTGGCCCAAAGTCACCATGCTAATTTTTTTTGGTTTTCAAATACAGTTTTTCAATCCGCTGACTTTAATGACAGCCAATCTGACGTGAGAACTATGAAACAGTTTTTGAAATGTCAAAAAGGTTAATTTTTGCCCCATAACAGTAATACAGCAATTTTGGGCAATTTTGTCAAACCATTTGAAAAAGTTTATTGCCTTAAAATCAAAATAAATAAGATAAATCACTTGCGATTGTTTTCAGTGGATTTATATGGGTTTGAAAATAACAATCAATGCTAATTTTGAAAATTTAATGATAGTGAAAAGTCCAATTTTTTTATTCACTTTTAGTGTAAAAGAATAAGTAATCCAGGCTGGAAATTGTGGGTATGTTTTAGTTCTTTTTCATTCCGACCATTGAAAATGGGGAGAAGATTTGTATTTGGGTGTATTTTAGTATTTTTTTTTGTTTTCCACGCAAAATCAGGTGCTTCAAATAGTAACCTCAATGTCTCGATTGATATATCATATTGAAGCTCTTTCAGTAGCAGGGGCGGATCTAGGATTTTCTCGAGGGGGGTGGGGATTTTAAAAAAAAGTCGAAAATTTTGACAACCTTTTTTTTAGGTCGACCAAATTAATTTTTCGAGCTCTCCCAAAGCACTGTTTTGCCCCGATTGTGGCAAAATTTTGTGCGCCGCAGGCAAATTTTTGAAAAAACAGTCAAAAAAGCCGTTTTTGGGCACTTTTTGAAAACTTTTGACAAAAAAATCGCGCTTTTTTTGGCGCGCGCTCCCCCTCAAAGTTAGTATATATTGGCGCCAAAGGCGCCTTTAGAATAATTTTTGGGTAGGTCGGCCAAAAAGGGATATCCGAAAAAAGTATCAAACGGGGGACCCTTTGGGTGGGCAGGGGGTCGAATCCCTGAGGGGGGGGGGGCTAAATCCGCCCCTGTTCAGTAGTGATTCCAACGACTTCAAATATATTTTGAAAAATCAAAATTGTGTCGAGAAAAACATGTTTTAATTTTTGATTTTTTAGTCTAAATTCAACAAAAACTGTGTCGAGAAAAACTTGTTTTAATTTTTGATTTTTTAGTCTAAATTCGAGTAATCAAAGCGAGCAAGCAGCAGGCTTACGATAGATGAAAAAGCCTAATTAGGCTTAATTTAAGCCAAAAAATTTTAATTTTACTCAAAAAAAAATATTTTTGGAAGTTTTAAGCGCCATTTTGGGAACCAAAACTTCAAAAACTCTAATATTTTTCTGCAAAAAACTGAAAAATTTCAAAACGTTTTTTGGTTTTTTGAAATGAATTTTGGTGTTTCTTCCAGTTTTTCGTTCAGCTCTTTTTATCACGCAGAATGCAGAAAAAACGACATCGTAGTAAAACTTTTTTTGTGGATTTTTATAAGACTATGGTCGGAACATTCTGTGCTGCTTGCACAGTAAACGATTATCTTTGTTTTCACTTTGTTTTTTTTTGTTCCGGCACAAAATTTGGTACCAAAAAAATAATCACTGGAATGTGTCGAGAGATATACCATAGTTTGGGTCTTTCAGACGTTATTCCATCGACATCATTTTTTTGTAAACTTAACCCAGTATCGAGAAAAACAGGTATAAAATTTTTGATTTTTAGTCTAAATTCAAGCGCACAAAGCAAGCGAGAAGGTTTTTTGGTCATGAGACGACAATTCTTGGTTGTCGGTCGCATAAGGTTTTACCGATTTGGAGCTCAATGGACATTGCCCGTTGCAGTACATTTTTTCTATTTGAAGCTCCGTTGACAATTTTTGATTAATGTAATTTTATAGTCAGTCTGTATACAATTCAGTTAAAACCAGAAACCGATTTAAAATGGTTTATTTTGTTACTTTTTTTTCAACTGATAACTTTTAATTTAAATTCATTTTAACCTGTTTTAACTGATTATGATTGTTTTTTTTTCTGAACTTAGTCTCAAATCTTTAAATACATATCATTTAAATCAAAATTTGATTGTTGTTTTTGCAAGTGAAATTGTTTTTGGTTATGAAACTGTTATCTTGTTTTCTTTTTTTTTCGCTTCATTGTTTTTCATACACTTTTTTAAATATATTGTTGCTGCTCTTTTTTGTGGTTGCTCTATTACGATCCTTCCCTTCATTTAACCCTCTTAGGTTCAATATGAAAAAAAGCATCAATTTTGCGGGCCAAAAAGTCTTCAATTAAAAAAAGTTTGAATATCTGCTTCCTCGTCTTACACCCTCTCTTACATTACTACCCCTGTCTAGATCAGTGCCCAGAAGGTGAGTATGAGAGGAGGGGGGTAAGCTTGAGCAACCGGATTAGGTGTGGGAGCGGGGGATTTTTTTTGAGGGAGGTGTTTTTTGGGGATCAAATAAGGACGGTTGTTAATTTTGCGAGGGATATTGTTTTGCAAATTTATAGAGAAGGGATTGAAGTAGGTTCAGAAATCGAGTATGTCGTTAAAAATGCAGAAAGATTCGAAACTTTCGCAACAAATTTGTAGAGAAAATCAGGGGCGGATCTAGGATTTTCTCGGAGGGGGGCGGGTTTTCAAAAAAATGTTGTAAATTTTGTCAGCCTTTTTTTGGGTCGACCAAATTGGTTTTCCGAGCACTCCCACAACACTACAAAGGCCGTATTTTACGCTCGCAATTTTTAAGCATGTTAAAAACGCTGGATAATTTCAAAAAAAACGGTCAAAAAAGCCGTTTCTAGACTCTTTTGGAAAATTTTGACCAAAAAAACATTTTTTTTTGGTGCGCACTCCCCTTCAAAATTAGTATATAATGGCACCAAAGGCGCCTCCAGAAGAACTTTAGGGTTGCTCGGCCTAATTTGCATGTCATAAAACAATACCAAAAGAGGGACCCTTTGGCTTTTGAGGGGGTCGAATCTTCGAGGAAGGAGGAAGGCGTCATTTTAGGTGAATTTCCTAACAAGTTAAAGTAATCGACTTTAATGGAAATCTTTTTGAATCTGTTAACCAATTTAATCGATTTATTGAATATGTTAAGCAATATAACCAGTGCTTTTACAGTCTCATTTGTCTTTTATAAATATTCTGTTCAAAAAAATTACAATCAAAGTTATTTTTGTTCCAACCAAGATTTGATCACGAAGTGATAAGAAACTATGACATTGACTGGTCTTTTTTTACATGTGATTTCGCTTACTCAAGTTAATTAGCCTAAAACATTTAATTTCTCAGACACTGTTATAAAATTCGCCCGGGTACCTTTGGGAGAGTGGACGAGGTATGTGTGCTAGAGAGTTATTGAATTTATTGAATATCACTTTTGAAAATGAAATATGTCCTGATTGGACTTTTTGATTAGGTGGAAAACACAGGGTTTTCATCAAACACGATATGGAAAAATGTAGAAACGGGGGATGGTTCCTTCTGCAGTAATTACCGCTTCTTGATTCGAACTTCCTTTTCATTCAGCTTCAGCTTTTGATATGTGTTTTTATGGATTACGAGCTTTCCCAGTATTTGAAACTATCCATTCAAACTAAATATTAAACAATTTTTTTTAAACTAGCCATTTTTTCTGATCATACCGCTTAACTGACTGACTGGTATATAAGTGATGTTTCGACCCTAACTTCGTTGAACCAGTGTTTCCCAAGATCTATTGAGAGAGTAGGCGGTGGATTCAGACTCATTGATAGCAGAGGAGCTGCACGAGCGAGAAGATCAAAAAATATAGATATCATTCCGTCGACCTTGAATATTGAGTCCCAAAAATTGTTTTTTTTTTCATAGTATGCTATTTAAAAAATTGCTTTCAAGATTAAAAAGTCTGAAATCAAACATTGTTAATTTTAATGAATGTATATAATGAATATAGTTTGGAAACATTAAAAGCACTTAGTTTAATCAGAAAAGTTGCAGACAATTGAACTTGTGTTGAAAATAGAAAAAAGCTCTTACTATAATGCAGCGATCATACTAGCAAGAAAACAAGAAGAACAAACAGCTTTTTTAATATTGGTTTGAAATGTGAAAAAGGGTAAAAAAATATTGCTTTGAGTAGTGGTTCAAAATTTTCTGCAAACCATTCTTGAGTATTCCATTTGAGCGTGATTTCAGCACTGCTGGAAATGTCTTTTCCAAGAAAAGAGCAACACTTACTGGAGATCTTGTGAACGATTTTCACACATTTCGCCCCCACACATTTTAAATCTAGTGCACTTTTCGCCCCCACACATTTCGCCCCCTCATAAATTACTGGCACATTTTCCCCCTAATTTACATTAAGAAAGCGGCGTCACTTAACTGTGTAATAAGTTAGGGGCGAAACGTGCGAGGACGAAATTTGTGAAATTATTAGGGTCGAAATGTGTGAGGGGCGAAATGTGCCACTAGATTTGAGAGGGGCGAATTGTGTGTTGGGCGAAACGCGGGACATTCCTTGTGAACATGCAATTTTTCTGCGTGAAAATTGAAAAAATTTTCAATTTAATATTGATCCTCCATTTTTTAAGAATACTGAAAATTCCAATGAAATACCGATTCTTCGATTGTTTTTGACGAGCCTTCGAAGGTTAAAATCGACTGAATGTTGCACCACTAGATTTGGTCCTGCTTGGCATGAATGAAAATTTCAAAAATCGTATAAGATTATGTAAGAAACGAAACTTTTTATCTGGGGTTGTCAACCTTGGTAAAGGTGACTATAAAAATGACTGAATCCCAGATGTACGATGTAGACATCAAATTATCAGATACAATCTTTTGGACAAAAATAACAAGTTGAAAAAATTTCAAAAATGTCTAAAAACAAGAAAATAAAATTGATAGATTTACTCACTCGGGAACGATTTATATACAGGGATTACTTAATTAACTCAAATTCACCCCTCAATTCAAACCAATTAACCTTGATTTTTTTGAGATAATTAAGAAGAAAATTTTGTGGCAATAAAAACCGATGATGAAACATAAGTAGAACAGATTTGGTTTGATTTTGTTTTATTTTAGTTCTAACGCCTAAAAGTGGAGAGGATTCTTTTTTTTTCGGGTGTGTTTTCCACCAAAGTATCAGGCATCAATCATAATCTTGACGATAACTGTTCGTAATTATTAAAAAAATTTCTAAAGAGAAAAGCAAGTTTTTGAACATTTTTTAGAGAAAGTATGAAATCAAGCGTCTGGTTCTTTGCGTTTTATTTTAGCTGTTTTATTTACTTTTGAATGATCATTAGATAAATCGCTCGAATATTCGATCATCTGCGAACGTTTCTCTGGTCAATTTGTCAAATTTCTCCACAAATTCGGCCGGAAACTCGTTCTTCCAAACATGCATCTCTCCTTTATTGATCAATCCTTTCCCTTTGAAGTCATTGTGAACTTCAATTCGGGCTTTCATCGAATTAACCGAAGTCAATTCTCGAAGACTGCACGTTGTGGTCGAATTAGGACGTTCGATTTGGAGGAAATCGGCTAATTTGAATATTTCACCCTCAAAGTTGGAATGAAGGTCCTCGTAATGAATAACCAGGTTAGTGCTTGGGTTTTCCCTGCAAAAATATCTTTGCCTTTTGTAAGTCAGCTGTTTTTTTTTAATTTCGCGCTCTAGCCATGTAATAATTACATTGAGCCACATTTATAAAAAGACCCAGCTTGTCAATTTTTTTTGTGTCTCAAAAAAATTCCTACCCTTTCAAGTAGGGAAAAACGAAATACCTGCAATGTTTCAGCCAATTTTTCGTCCATTCCCACCAACTACCGCACAGAACGTTGCCTTCCAGAAACCGGTCCAAAAAGTCTTCCAGTTTATCTGATTTGAGATGCATCATCAAGTTTGGGTTCGTTTGGTAAAACTTTTTCAAACTCAAAGCCGTATCTTTTGGATTCCGAACAACTATGATGTTTTTTCGTTTGAGTGTGAAAATCTCTTTCGGCGCCAAATGTACAGGCAGATGATTCTTCATCATTCGGGGACTTCTCGTGATCTGATTGGCTAATTCATAACCAATCACGCCATCGCGGTAGTTAAGTTCCATATACGGAAACAACTCTCGTAACTCGAACTTTTCATGATCAATCAAGGTTTCGACTCCATAGACCAAACCAATTAGGATGTTTTGAGTCCATGTTGTTCCAGTTCTAGGGTATGTTGTCAAGTGAAGGTCCGTTGATTTCCCCTGGAAGTTCTGGGTCGCCAAAATTTGTTCTTTTGTGTATGAACCTTCGAAAAGAATTCCTTCCAGGACAAAAGGCTCAAATTCTCTCGTCATCGTTAAGTCACTATTTCAGAAACTTGTATCAGCCGTCGATTGAAAATTTGAATTGACATTGCGAAAAGATCCCAGGCGACACGACATCGCGGTAGTTAAGATACCAGGCGACACGACAGATGACTTAAACTTAGTTTCATTTGTTGTACTAGACAAAGAAGGAAACAAAGGGATGTTGAATCGTTGCTAGTTTTCTTTGATGTCAGGCTTTTGAGACAAACAAGATCTCAATTGAGGAAGTTTAAAATCACAGGTAAACATTGATATCAATTGAAACATTGTTTATTATACTTGATAACAGTATGTGTTCAAAAGTTCAAGGGTAAATGAAGGATTTTGATGGCTTTATCGATTTATGAAACATGAAAAAAAAGTCGTTGTCAGATATAAACTTTATCATGATGTGCTTGTTTTGTTCTAGAACAATCATATCAAAACCCAACTAAGCCTTTTTTCAGCTACACGGCACGGAATCAAAGTTTTTTGGCAATAACGAAAAAACAGAATCACCATGGTCGAAAAAGGACTATAAACATATCGAAGTAACTCAAGTAAAGAACACGGAAAAACTTTTCAAGTTTATTATTCCGACTTTCGATGTTGGTTTGGGGCAAGTTTGTTATGAAACCAATTTTGGCGAAAGAAGGAATTGTTTAAACGATGTTTTTCCAAACCAGGATGAAGATATCAACCATCTGAGTTCAAGCAAAACAAGGATAACAGGTTGCTGTGCAAAAAGCACAGAATGTTACGACCACGTTCTCATAAATAATATTTTCTTTTTTTTTCTCTTGAAAATAAAGTCGTTTATGGTACGTGTGATGACAGAACTATACGAACGCGCAGAAATGTAGTCAGTTAGATACGAAAGATTTCAACTGTCTTCAGAAAGAAAATAAACAAAGCAAAAATTACAAAAATTCGGAATGGTTATGTTAAATAACAATTTTTGAGATGATTTCAGAACTCATCATTAAGCTATTAATGACTCATCTTGAGTCATTAATGTATCTTGAGCTAAAATTTTGAAAAAGTATTTTATCTGATTTCATCATCAAGATCAATGTTTATTTTTAAAAAAATCAACAAGAAACAAAAAAGTCGAATTTCGAATTTTGCGCCAAATTAAATCCAGTTTTCGAGCGGCTTGCACAGTTGAGCTTCGCGACTGACGATAAGACCAGCTCGACTGAATTTTGCGGTTTCAGACCGCCGTTACATAATATTGGTAATTCCGCACCGGCGCAACTGTATCTTGAAAACGGTCCCAGGTTTGAACGGTTCACTTAAAAAACGCCAGGAAGAATGTGACGCTGAGCCCCAATTTCGTTTGCAAATTTCGCAGTTTATTTGGCCTAAACAAACCTATTCACAAGACATAATGAAAAACCGATAATCGATGAAGTTCTTAGAATGTTAGAAACATCTGAGGCTTCCTTATAACTTTCTTGTAAAGTGTGAAGAGAAAAAATAAAACAATTCATATTTGTACTGTGCACGTTTATTTTTGCGTAGTTTTTATCAAACAAAAGAGGCCAAAAAACCCTTATTAGGTTTTTTGTTTGGGCCTGAAAATTTTAAGTTATTTTGACATAATACTGTCTGCTATTTTGTCTTATCGCTTTTTCTATTCTACTGAACCCAATTTTAACAAAATTTCTCAACATAACTTTATCAACTGCAGTCAATTTGCGAAGCTCGTCTAATTTGACATCGCTCAGATTGGAAGACTCAGAAAGAGGCAAAATATCTTCGTAATGGAGCAATAAGATGTTTTCCAGATGACTTGTGAAAGTATTTAAATTAAACGAAGCTGTTCTATCATTTCAATATTACTAAGGACCCTCTCTTAAAAACGCAGAAGCGTCGTAGAAAAACCGAACGACTGGGAACAAAAAAGACCAGTAATTTCTAGGAAGTTTTAGGAGTTAGTTTTTTTTTCAAAAGAATTTTCGACCCTTTTTATAAGCAATCAAATTGATTTTCCGAACTTTTTACTTTGCTTCCAAAATCCACTCTTTTGTCTCCACTTCCACCAACTTCTATGAAAAACTGCTCCGTCAAAAAAATTGTCCAAAATTGTCCATCTGTAAAAATCTGACGTGTCCTTCGGATTTCGAACGAAAACGATGTTTTTTCGTTTCTCAGTGATGTTGTTCAAGTTACCTTGTGTCTATTGAGACAAAGTGGTTACGCTAGAAGCGCAGAACTGGAATGAACAGTTTGCGAAACGATTGTTTTATTGACGTTGTTAAACGTTACCTTGTTTCCTAATCCGTTCAGATTTGATAATTGTATATAGATCATACCCTCCGATATGTCGGCAGGATTTATTAGAAACCAACTCAGCATCAGCCCATTTTGAGCATGAGCATCAGCAGAGCCTCCATTAGAGTGGTCGAAGTTGGCGGCGATAGTAGAAATGGCAATATTCGCAAAAGATGGCTTCGAAGTTCGAAATTTTTGTGAGACAAACCTGCACAATAGAACCAACAAAACCAATTTAAGAATTGAAAATTACGGTTGAGATAGAATCACAAAAGAAAAATTGCAACGTACACAACCATGGAAAGAGAGCTTGCCAGGAAAACAAAGTACTCATTCTTGAGGGACGAATTGGACGCAAAAGTAAGAAGCTACCTATTTTTGTGCTTGGGCGCCAAAAAACAACGCCAACTACAGCAAAAAACCAATCCGTTCAGATTCAGTATTGTTTGCCAATCCGTTCAGATTCGGTAGCTGTTTACAGATCATACCCTCCGGTATGGCACCACCATTACCGAATACCGATGAACTTTGCTCCATAAAAGGGAATATTCTTCACATATTTTTTTCATATGTTTTCGCAGTTTTTTCTGGTCCATAAATTAAATCAGTAAGAAAGTTTTGCACCCACCTAATTCCAGTAAAAAGATAAGTTTGTCAGAAAAACGTCGCTACGTAGGATTTGGAATGAGATCGAGTTTTCAGTGAAAGGTCCTTCGAACCAGATGTTTTTAAATTTGAATGAAATGAGAGGAACATCAAATAATTTTGCTGCCAGTCTAATTGTAAACAAAGCTATAGTTAGCTAGATCTAGTTGTTAAATCAGAGTATGTACAAATTTGCTAGTACATAGTACAAAGTATGTACAAATTTGAGAATTTTTAAAAAGTTCGTGCAACCGAAACTCGTAAATTCAAATTTACTTGATTTGAAATAGTGATTAAAAAAACTAAATTGAAGCTTAATTTCATAACTGCATCCAGAACACTGAACACTTCAATTATCATTTGATGTAGACAATTGATATTTTTTTGAAAAAAAAAAATAAACTCACAGTTCCCAATCTCTTAAAAGAAGTATCAGAAATGTGCCAATTTACTAGAAAAGCGAAACTAGAATCACATTCAACGAATTTTTGTCGAAGTTATGTTTGAAGATTAAGTATCCGTCATGTTTTTATTATATAACTTTAGCTTTTTAAATTCTTGCCATAGTAGTGTCGGTTCATGTATACATGTATATGCAGGGGGTGGGCTTAGGGAAGTAAACGCTTTTTTTCTTAGAGGTGGGGGTGAGTGAACGAATATCGATGGTTTCGTGAAACTTTTATTATTGTACATAGATTTAGAAATCGGGTAGGCCGCAAATAATACCGAAAATGTCGTAAAATTTGCAATAAAATTGCAACAATTTTATACAGAATACAATTCATTATAACCATATTAATGAATTTTCATTTGGATTGTAATCGACTTTAATACTTTACTTTTGTTGAAAAAAAAAAGAATTTAAAATTTTTTAAAAATCCATTCAAGTTGTAGCAGATTATACTTGATAATTAAAATGTGCAGCAAAGAATTTATGCAACTTTTACCCGTTCGCAGACAGTTTGCTCGCTCGTGGCGGTCCAAAAATGTTTGCTTTAGTCGCAATTACCGAGGAAATCTTTCTGAATTTTGCTGCTGCATTACTTCAAATAGTGAATGTCAAAAAAAATTCAAACTTAATATCAAAAAAATAATAATTCAGATTCACTTTTTTCCGTCGCAGCCTTCGCGGTTATGTTAACGGAGGTGGCGCCAGTCATGTACAACTTTTTTTTTGGTTGCCTCCAACGCTGACGCATCACGTTACAATTTTTTTTGGTTGCGTCCAACGCTGACTCATCAGCTTTGTCCTGAGCTGAGTTCCAGCATAGCCCGGAGTTCCGATCACCGTGATCCTGAAAAACATTTGGTTGCGCAGATCTGGACTGAAAAAAAAGGTCGACAAAAGATTCGAAAATTTTTGAAGATCCGCCCCCTCCTCCCGAGAAAATCCTAGATCCGCCCCTTATGAAATTGCAATTTGAGATATATCACTCGAACTAAAAAGTAAATTTCAGGCAGTAAAAGGACAAAATCACTCAAATTTAAATGGCAAATTTCTTCTGCTCCCAGTGTTTCCTCTTTTTTGGGTTTTTTATTGGTTTACTTTCTTTAGTAGTAATTTTCATGTTTTCTTAAACTTTGAGCACTTGAACCTAAACTCTGACAAAAAATATCATTTTGGATATAACTTAACAATAAATTTCAACTTCATTGGACCATTAACGTATCAAAAGTTTTTTCTAATTGGAGAGAAGTAATTGGATTTAAAAAAAAAAGCAAAATGAAACATTCATAAATTGATTTCAAAACAAAGCCTGAAAAATGTTGTTTCGATCTTTTCTTTTTGACTTTTTTCACACACTGTTCTTCGTTCACTAGAAAATCTTTCTCGAACTAAAAAGTAAATTTCAGGCAGTAAAAGGACAAAATCACTCAAATTTAAATGGCAAATTTCTTCAAATCTGCTTTGTTTTCGAGCGGAAACGAGAAAAAAAAACAAAGTGAAAATTTGTTAAGTTGTTTTTTCTCCCTATGCGATCAGAACATAATCAAAGTACTGTTGGCAAAACTTTCTTACAAGAGCCGAGAGTACAAAATTCATTATTTCATGATGAAAACATTTTGGGGTTAGTTCTAGAATAAGTGTAGCAATTCAAAGTTCCCAGTCACACATTTCTCATATATGAGAATTTTATTACTAGGTTTTGTCCATAGACCACGTGTAAAAATACTGCATGGCAGGTCAGCCAAGGTTAAGATAGCTTAATTACCATTTTTGCTCATTTTTTGTTCAATTTGTTCGCTTTTTAGATTATTTCATGATGTGAACGTTTTTTCTTCTAACATTTTTGATCAAGAAAATGTCTAAGTCTGAGCTGTTGCATATAATCTTTTTCTTCTTTAAATGTTTTTTCTCTTTTTTTTTTCCATAACTTTGTAGCTAGTTCAAATCTAATACTTGAACTCAAAATCATTAAGTTTTATTTTAAATCCTTTGAGTGTAATTGATACCGTAACTGATTAAAGCCCAGTTTGGGGGCATCGAAAAGTGCCGAAGCTGGACAGTGCAGCAAAATATATATATTTAAAAAATTTGGGTTCTGTTTGTTAATTGCTGACAATTTTAAGTGAACACTGCTTTGTTTTCGAGCGGAAACGAGAAAAAAAACAAAGTGAAAATTTGTTAAGTTACTTGTTTGTTCAGAAAATTTTGCTGCGTTTATAGAACTTCTTTCGTTCCAATTTTCGAGACAATAAAAATAGTCTGTGTTTTTCAAAAACAGTCCAGTAATTTTTTTTTACAAATTTGGAGTTGATTTTGAATTACCTTTTTTTTAAATTTGCAACATGACACTCACTTGTGTAAGAAAATTGTTATCTTGCTTGTAATTTTTTGGAGAAGAAACTTTTGAAAAACTTGGACAATATCAAAAATCAGGGTAATAATTTGAGTCGTACAAAATTAACCCGACTAATTGGATAGCTTCATTTAGTTTTGTAAAAATTGTGTTGTGCAAGATAAATCACCACGCAAAAAAGATTCACGTTACGTTTTCCGCATTTCTAATAAAATTTTCAA
The DNA here is from genome assembly GCF_963678635.1 of Symsagittifera roscoffensis. NCBI lineage: Eukaryota > Metazoa > Xenacoelomorpha > Acoela > Convolutidae > Symsagittifera > Symsagittifera roscoffensis. The sequence goes on along the minus strand of NC_087068.1, from coordinate 26,326,808 downwards.
AACGCGCTTAAAATAGTCCAAAGCATGGCCAAATTAGCAAAGATTTCCATACTCCCATAAATTTGCAAAAAATGTCCTGAATATCATTTCACATATAGTTTCAGAGAGTCAATACTTTCAACAGAAAATTCACTGCCACTTAGCTGGTCTCGAGTACTTTTTTTAATCTTTGATGAGCTCCGATGCCAAAATTTATTTTCGATGCCTTTTTCGATTTTCGATACCTTTTATTTAAAAATGCAAAATGAGACTTACTTTGTTAAAGAAAATTGTTATCTTGCTTTTAACTTTTTCCCTTCACAATTTTTTTCAGGTTAGACACCCAGTGGTCATATCTTTGACCTTTGTCTATCCTCTTCAGATGATTAATTGATGCTTTGTAGATTTTGTTCGCATGTTTGATTGTTAAATGTTTTTGTATGCATCATATCTGAAGAAATAAATTCTTTCTTTTTGTTTTTTTTTCTAATTTCTGCTGATTTTTTTAAATTATTCCCTAATTTACGTCCCTCATTCCCTATTTTACCCCCATCTCATGTTATTTCTTCTTTCAAGCCAGCCCCTCCCCCAGTTTGCCAACTTTCAAGATGTTACACCCTCCCCAGCTTATTCCTCCCCTCACGTTAACCAACTCTCACATGCTAGGGGGTAAAATCTTGGTGGGCAATAAACTGGGGGAGACAATAAACGTGAAGTGTGAGGCGGGAAATGAGGATGGGGATGCGTGGGGGGATGATGGGGTCGAAGGGTGTCTGGTGAGTGGAGTTTGTGTAAAATGGGATAAGGTGGCAGGGGTGGGGGATGTGGAGTGTGGTGGGGCGTGGAAGGGGGATACGAGACGTGAAAGTTGGGGGAAGGGAATACAGGTGGCGGAACAGGTTCGTTCAGGTTTTAGTTTAGCAGAATGCGCTGCAAAAGTAGAATAAATTTTCGATCTTTGCAAAAAATAATGACATCTGTGGATTTTATGTACAAAAAGAAACCGATTATATTGTTATAAAAAATGGATTATGATGGATTATAATGGATTGTTGAATTTGAAAAAAAAAAACAATTAAAATCCCCTTAAAATTCGATTTCATGGTTAGATGCGTCATGAAAATGAAAACCAATTATAAGGGTTAAATTTGTCGATTCAATCTAATCGATTTTTTTTCAAGAAACTCTAGTGGGGGTAATTTTCAAAACGCATTTTCCAATTCAATCTGCCCGACGTTTTTTCAAGAAACTTTAGTGCGGGTAATTTTCAAAACGTAATTTTCAAGTATTTGTTTTTTATTGACCGTTTTTTGTATGCCCTGGGTAATGAATGATGAAATCAAATTTTTAAAATTTGAAACTTATTTTTCTTTGAAAGTAATTGCAAAAATTCAGAGGTTCGAAAATTTCCTACTGTTGTTTGTGCAAGATGTCTCTATTCAGGCCATGTTGAACGCATTGAACGCGTAAAACCGTAATTTTTTTGGTGATTTAACTTTTAAAAAGTTTTAAAAAAACACACTTTCACGTTAAAGACGCAACTTATTAGCAATTAATACTATTGTATTGTGTTTGTAAATTGTAATTGTTCCCCCTTCCCCACTCTCAAAAAAGCAACAGAAAAATTTTCAAAAGGTTTATTTCTGTTGACTCTCATAAAAAGTGAAATAGGAATTATGCATAGCTCGTTTGATTTTCCAGACTATTGGAAACAAGTCACTTCAATTTCGTAGTTGATCCCCTGATAGTTGAGGGAAGCGGTGGTGAAGTGGTTACGTCTCCACCTCTCAAGCGAAAGGTCGGATGTTCGAGGTCCACCATGATCCGTGCTCGTTGCTTGAGGCTGAGTCAACAATACTCAGCCCAGAAAATTTACCAAAGAATGCATGTAGTTCTTAAGCAGGGGCACAACAGCGGTTCTCCGTGATGAGCTGTTCAGCTCGCATGTTGGTCCTTTCCGTCGTAGATAAATGGTCTTAACTGATTGAGTGTGCTATCCTATGCTTTTATGCTCTCTTTTTCATGATTTGATGACAAAAAATACCACAATACGTTTTCTCAATCTGAAAAAATTCCGAAAAATTTACGCTTTCCAGAATATTTTGCAGGTAGTGAATGGCTTATGATGGTGCGGTTTGGGTGAGTGCTGAAATCAGTTAGGTGGAGCGCCCATTTTATGGATTCGACTCCCTCGTCACACTCTCGTTTTCACATGCTGGGCTATAGTTTCAAATCTAAAGCTAAATTTTGCTGCCCAAAATTAAAATAACAAAATATGAAAAAGTGATTTTCTTGAAAAGGCTATAGTTTCACATCTAAAGCTCAATTTCGCTGCCCAAAATTAACATAACAAAATATGAAAAGTGATTTTTTTGAAAAGGTATTGGAAAACTCTGCACCATCCGGTTACGCACTTTTTTCAATTTTTTTATATTCAAGATGAATGCGAAAAAAAAACAAAAAATGTGAGCATAAACGTGTGAGACTATGAATGTGTCAGCTTATAATTCCACAAACGCTATTTGACCGCTTTTGTCATAATAGGAACTAAAAATAATTAAATTCGATAGAGCGTGAAATAATTTACACCATATTCCGTTTACTTTCTAAAATATTCCAAGAAGCTATATTGCTCTACAATTCATATGAATGATAACTCTTCCCTGCCACCAAATAAAACCTCCTCCCACTATATCAAATAAAAATTAAGTGAGTTTTCTTCCGTTCTGTTCTGACTGAGTTTTTTGTCGATTGTCTCTATTAATCTGATGCTATAATGTGCAGTGCTTCTAATAATTCCTGCCCATCAGAAATTCATCAGAGTAGTCGTATCGCACTGAGTTCACAGAGTTCAAGGTCACTCGGTACTCTCCCTCGGGAGCTGTTTCGCCCGCCGGTGTTGCCTCGGCCGCCGGTGTTGCCTCGGCCGCCGCCTCCTCGGTTGCAGCTGGTTTTGTCTCTTCCGGTTTCGGGGTTGATGCCGTTTCGGGTTTTGAGTCACTGCTGCCCATTTTTATGCTTGAATGCTTGCTAAAAATTAAAAACTGGTGAAATATCTATTAAGTTTTACGATATTTTGAAAATAAACAAGACTGCTCGTATCAGGGCGAAGCCCTTAATGTTCCGACTGCCTTTTAATGTTTATGGAGCAGTAATAACATTAAAAAATTCAATGAAATAAAAAAAATGAAAACAATTTTTTTTAATATTGTAATTTTTTATGAAAACCATCCCCCCACACGCCATATAAAGTACAAAAGGATAGATTTCGCTCCTTGTAACAAACCAATTATGGCAAAAAAGCTTCTTTTAACCAATTTGGAACGATTTCTAAGACGGATTAACTCTCCGCTTACGCGTTAATAGCGCGAAATATATCGCGCGTTAATTGTCCCAAATTGACCAAATGGGCAATCTTTAAACCCCCGCAACTTTACGAAAAATGATCACAGGTAAAATATCTTTTCAAATTTGAGCTCAGGACAACAAAACCTTTCGAATGATAAAAAAAAATTCTGTCAAAAATGGCTAGTTAAAAAGTCGAAATTTGTCTGAAGAAAAAAAAACCCACCCGAGCACAAATATTCCGTTACTTTCGTATCGAAAGTCGGAACAAAAACTCCGAGATGCTGAATTATGTTTCAAATTTATTAAATAAGTGTCGAACTGGATCAAATTTTGCCAGAAAAAGGCATTAAATCATAGGAAGAGTTATTGAAACATTTTTTAAAAGCAAGAGAAAAATAGAAAATTTTTTTTTCTCAATTACAAAAACAGTGGCTGGCAAGAATCCTGTAGTATATATTAAATAATAAGTTGCAAAGTTGGCACATTTTGGTTCAGTATAAAACTGCGTCTTTCATTAGTATGACGAAACATGACATGTTTTGAGAGCCAATTCAAGAAACTTTGCGGCTCTATTCTCTAAAATCTAAAAATTTGGGATTATGTAGAAAAAACGGGAAAAACCTCCCCAGAGTTAGATAACATAACACTAGTAAAAGCCTGATTATTTGGTCAGAGCCATCGCTTAATTAGGAAACAGAAAAAGCCTTTCTTCATTTCTATGACTTTTTTCGTTTCTGTCGATGAATTTCAATGCGATACACTCACAAAAAATATTACATTTATATTTCAGATATAAACATAAAATACTGATATTTCTTTATTTCAGTATTTTCACTTGTAATTTTTTTTGTTTCAAAATTATGGGAGTTTGAAAATGCTAGTTTTATCAAGGTGGGACAATTAACGCGCAGTATACTTATGCAGCGGAATAGACAGCTCCAAAAACGAACGGAGGCAAATCATTTGGTCTAAATGATAGGAAAGGAGACGCTAATGCATCCTTTGGTATTTTACAGAGCATTTAGGGGGATAAAAAAGAGTAAAAAAGTATTTTTTCTTCTAATCTAGATCTAGTTGTCTCGAAAATGATCATTTTTGTTAAATTTTTAGAAAATTATGTCCCTTAAATCGGTCTCTCAATCAAAATATTAAGAAGCGCGTCAAGTTGAAAACCGGAACTTTTTTACGTTTTGGTCAAACTTAGAGTTTTAACATTAAAGAAGCATTAAAACATATTGTACTCGTTTTTTATTTACACTTTAGTATTCACTTTTTATAGAAAGTGGCGGATTAAAAAATGGCGGATCAAATAGGGCAGGAGTTTTTGCAATCCTCTGAATGATTTTTTTCGCTTTGAAATCAAGTTTCAAAAAAAATTGTCAACCTATGGTAATGGTTTGCATAGGTATGGAGGTTTGAAAACTTCTAATTTTGTAAATTCTGATTGATTATTGCGCAGTATGTTGCGTCCTTATAACAAGTAGGACGTAAGTGGCTGATTAATTTGAGCAATCGAGACACAAACTTCTTCAATTTCTTCTCTCATTGGATTTAAAAGCAGTTGGGACTTTCGGGGTTTCGCCCTGATCTACGAGCAGTCTGGTTTTGTGTAGTCTTCTTGAAGTTTTTATGAAGTTAATATTCCTTCAAAGGTATCTCACAGGATATGTTTAGATCGCTGCAATCTCTGCAAAAGTTGTAGTGCAGTTTTTGTTAATTTTTTGAATTCGTTCATAAGAGGTTTTGCTCTCAAAAAATTGAAAGATTGTTTTTGGCGCAATTATTTGAGTAATTTTTCCTCTTTTAAAGGGAAAATTTTCGGCATTGAAAAAGAAGTTTTCTACATGTCAAAGCTCAGAATGGAAATCATTACAAAAAATTATGGACTACTTCAAAGTTTTAATTTTCGTTTTGAATTGATTGAAGTTTGATTATTTCAGTCTGGTTAGCAACTAAAAAATGTAAATTTTAGGTAACTTTGAGATCAGTAGATCGTTACTTGGATGCAGTGCCATGGCAGCGATATTGACCTGAACACGAGCTGCCACGTAAGATATAGCTTCACTTCTACTACAGCCAGTTTCGGTTACAATAGAAGTCCCACATAAAAAATCGAGATTCAGTAAAAAACGGCCTCGTGTCGCAAAAGAGCCTCACTCAACAAATTAACGCAGGGATGTGGGAAAAATTCAACTAAACAGTGCTTATTGAGTCTTGATAGCCGTTAATAGATCCTCTGCAAATCAAATAAAGCACATTGATTATATCAGCTAAATATGTAGAAAATCAATGATGTGAAAAAATATTAAAAATTCAAAAGAAAAATATGGAAAAAAATCTGATAAATGCATTAAAAGTTTGCATTGATCAACGTTTAGTCATGATTACTCATGATACTGAGGAAGCGTAAGTTTCAAATTTAAATGTTCAGTTTTAACTTTTAAGTATGTGTTTCAAAGAAAAAATCATTAAAATTTATTCAATTGAGTATTTTAAATTGACATTTTTGCTAACAAACTTAAGTGTATTAAGAGTAAAATATTAGCTGGTCATTGTTTTTCAACGTGTACGTTAACAAGGTGCTTTAAAAACATTCTAGTTGTTGTGACGTTAGCTCTAGTATATTCTAAAAGGACCTTAAAAGGTAAACAAGACTGCTCGTATCAGGGCGAAGCCCTGAAGTTCCGACTGCCTTTTAACGTTTATGGAGCAGTAATAACATAAACAACATAAAAGAATTAAATGAAACAAAATAAAAAGAAAAACTTTTTTTTTAAATTTGAAAATTGTTCTATGAAAATCATCCCCCACACGCCATATAAAGTACAAAACAATAGATTTCGCTCATTGTAATAAATCAATTATGGCAAAGAAGCTTCTTTCAACTAATTTGGAACGATTTCTATGACGGATTAAATCTCCGCTTAGGCGTTAATAGCGCGAATTATATCGCGCTTTAATTGTCCCAAATTGGTCAAATTGGCCAAAATGGCAATCCTTAAACCCCCATAACTTTACGAAAAACGATGATAGTATGAATATCTTTTCAAATTTAAGCTCAGGACAACAAAACCTTTTGAGTGATATACAAAATTCCGTCAAACGTCAAAATGGCTAGTTAAAAAGTCGAAATTTGTCTGAAGAAAAAAAAACCCACCCCGAGCACAAATATTCCGTAACTTTCGTATCGAAAATCGGAACAAATAGTTTACTTACCGGCCAAAATTGGAAAAATTTGACTGTTTCACAGTCAAACCAATGTGAAAAAATTTGATTCAATTTACTACTTCATTTGTCCTACCTTTTTTGGCCATCCATTTCACAAACTCTGATCTTATCAATTTGGTGAATGATTTGGTTCTCAATGAAAACAAAAAATATTCTTAGAGAGAAACTGTGCTTTCAAAAAAAATAATGTGTGTAGTTTCTGCGATTTACAGATGATTTATCAAAGGCTATCTATCCTGTTATGGCTCCTGTTATTTTCCCACATTTCAGATTGAATTATTTTTTGATCGAAGACTTCTGTTTGAACATTTCGTCTATAATCCTGAAAGCGTACCGCAAATTATTGTTTGTGCGCGGCAAATAATTCCACTCAACGCAATCGTTCCAAACTGAAATTTTCTCAAGGACTCAAGTTTTCACACTTGATCTTTGATATTGTCCAGAATTTATATTTGTTCGATATGTTTTTTTTCCCCAAAAATCTACTCGATAATGAATAAGGTGCAATCAGAACATTCAGGGCTTTGCCTTGATATACGAGACGTCTTGTTTAAAAACACGTAGCTTATGCGGCGAAGTTTTCCGGTGCAAAAACTAATCGAAGTTGAAATATTCGAAAGTGTCGCAAATTGAGTATTTTGAAATGCAAAAGAAAAGGAAAGGTTCTCAAAACAACAGCTTGACAAAATTTTTTGGTTAACAATTTTTATCACCAGCTAAAACATTTTTGTCTGTTCAAAGGAAAAATGGCACTCTAAGGGCCTAGCCCTGATAATAACAATCTTGTTCTGTTAGTTTGTTCATTTTGTTCACTCCTTTCAAAAAAATTAGCTTTGATTATTTTATCTTGTTTCATTTGTTTCCTGTCTAGGCACCCACAGTCTTAAAAAAATCAAAACAACGATTCAATCAGAAAAAAGAGATTATTGAATCCAAAAACGTCTGACATTTGAGCAACAGAAAATCAACAAAGATCAATATGAAAAAAGTGATCAACTTTAAACGTAAATTCTTGATTATCAATTATAATCAATTTTTCACCAAAAAATTGCTCGCGTTGTAGAAATCTGAGGCAAGATAGGCTGCTTTCCTGGTCGAACTAATTTGAAAAAAAAAACATAAAACAGAAGAAATTATTAAAATTTCACTCAGTACATTTTTAGGACCGCTCATAAAAGCAAAAGCGGGTGGTAGCGGATGACAAGAATCCGGATCGAACGGTTTTTTCTAAGCTCAACTTTGCAAAAAAGGCCCTGAATGACCCCAATTTAAATTTTGCTGCGTTGATCGAGCTTAGTTGTCTATGGTTTCTTCTCATAATTGGTACTTCTTTTTATTCTGCATAATTGGTCCCATTCATTCCATTTTCTAAAAATTGAGCCCATTTCTTTTGGTACAGGTAGAGCAAATAGAAAAGCACTCCAGATAACACTGAGATTTTAACACAGAAGATTTAGGGATACAGAAAGGGAGTTTGTGTTCCGCTGCCTCATTATGCTCTTTAATTGAGGGAAAGAATTATATAAGTTTTTTTTCCCCGTTTTTTCAAAGAAATAAATGCATTTATCCACTTTTCTTAAAATTTTGTTCATAATTGGTCTCATGGAGCATTATTTTCCTTTAATAAACAGGGATAAGTGGCACTAAAAATTGTGCTTTGAATTTGAAAAAACTTGCAAAAATTGACCTGAGAAAGAAAGGAGGCACATGAAAGATAGGGGGTGGGAGATATTAAAATAAGATGGTGGGTCATATAAGGTTCTTTTTAAAAAAATAGATGATAAGACGATCTTAGTATTAGCCATAGCTATTTTACTTACTGATGCTATTTGTAGTTTTCGATGCAGGAACAAAACTTATTTTTTTAAACGTTGCAAAAATTATGGTTATTGTTCCACTTAAGTAACAACTGTTTCAACGAGTTTTATTAAAATATATTTTGGTATAGTTTCATATGACTGGCTTTAATGATGATAATATGGCGTGAACAAATTCGGTCGACATGGCGCGATTAAATTAATACCATCAACGTGGTGTTGAAGATTCACTCGAATGCAACAACTGTTACTAAAAATTAATCAAATAAATAAAAAGAAGACCTATAAAACATATCGATCTCTTCTATTGACTAAATAAAACCCGTAAGTTAAGACATGTTGAAAAAAGATGTGGCTAATTTTCGCATGTTTGATCATTTCAACTTTTTGTTGGAATCCCTTTGATTCAAAATTGTGCTGCAAACTTTATGCATTGATGATTGTGAATTTTCAAGCTGTTGGATAACGGACTTTTGAAAACGGAACCGATCAAACGCTGAAAACTCAAGAAAGTAGCAAAATTTATGAAAAAAAACATAATTATATTATCATCTAAGACTTTTTTGCATCATGTACTGGTCATGTCACTGAACTTAATTTTCCAGTTTGAGTGGGCTCTAAAAAACGTTAGACGTTAGAATAATTTTGAGTATAATCTAATGCACAAGCCAGGGGGTATAATCTATATTTTCGAGCTTGCTAGTTTGAAATCTACACTCTAGATCAACTTTGAACTGTCCACTAGTTGATGTATACCACCCAACTTGATTTTCAACCAACAATTTCAAAATGTGACGAATGTCTCATCAAAGTACTGCTTGTTCGCCTTATGTTGTTATAGTTGAAAAGTTAATGATTTCTCATGCTTGTACCGCTCGAATAGTTGGTAAGTTGAAACTTGATCACGTGTGCGATATTATCGGTTAGTTGATTGATTTGTTCAAGAAAAAAAACTCAACATTTTCAAAGTAAATAAAAAGAAGCTGATGGTGATTCTTTAATACGCTCATCAATTCGCACAAAAGCATTCATTAAAGCCTTAAGAAAGCGCAGAAAAAAAAGAGATTTTCAGGTTTCGGTGATTACTTTGCTTTTTCAGCCCTTTGAGCCTTATAGGGAAATTGATCCTAATCCTGACGCTTATGTAAAAACACTTCCACAAAAAATCATCCGTTCAACTAAATTAAATTTTTTAATCTGAAAATTAAACTATAAAACCCGCCTTTTACTTCAACGTCAGGTAAATTTCTTGAATTCCATGGCTAAAATATTATAGCTATGCGTAACACAAAGAAAGCGTAAGATGTTAAGTCGCTTGAAGTACTACCCAACTGAGTAAATTTTTTCAAAAATACTTTTGAAAAATCGTATCTTGGAGATTTTCAGAATTGAATGATCTTTGAACTTTTTTAATGAATTTCTTTGATACTGAAGAAAAGAATCTTTTCATTTTGAAAGCCACAATTTTTCGGGGAGTTAGTTGGTGAAAACTTTTATGAAGTATCGTTTTGGGTAGTCTTGGTTAGTCAAAAAGTAACTCCTGGCTTCTTTCAAGTTGAACGTAATTGAAAGTCAAAATCTTTCTTGAGAAGTGATAGCCCTATGGCAAAAGCTGATAAGCAGCTGATAGTTATAAAAATATCTTCTGTGAGTGATGATTGCTTAAGCGTAAAAGAGATAAACATAATTATACTATTTTCAGCCATTATTTTTTGTTCCGACCATTTTTTGTTCCTTTAGTTTTTTTTGTGTTTTCCACGCAAAATTAGAAACCACAGATATGATCGGAATGGTTCGAGTGATATTATTTTAAATTTTTTTTCAGCTGAGATTCAAACTTCCAAAAACTTCTCCCAGCTTAAAAAAAACAGGTTTTTGGTTTTTAGTCTAAGTTCGACCGAATAAAGCGAATGAGCGGGTTTCTAGAAGCTTACTTATGTTTAATTTAGGCCTTGAAAACGTACTTTTCATTAGCTTTTTGCAGTTTTTTAGCGCCTGCAAAAAATATTTTTTGAAAAATTTTGAATTTTTTTGTAGTTTTTTTTTCAATCATTTTTCTATAAAAACTGTTGTCCTATTGGCACAATAATTCGCTTTTGTATAGTTTTCTCATTACACCACATGCAAAACACGACACTAGAATTATAACACATATTTTTTCAATTGTTTTTATGAATTTTGTCAAATTTTTTTGCTACTTGCTCCACAACCGTCTTGCTCCACATCCTTATTTTTGAAATCAGAAAAATGTTTTGAAGTAAAACTTTTTTTGTAAATTGCAGAAAAAATAGTAGTTAGAAATTGCGCCATTTTCTGAAGAAACCGGAAAATAACGCTAAATGCCAAATTTAAAAACAATTTTTTTTTCGGAATTGAAGATGTAAAAAATGTAAATATAAAAGTGATGCCAAGCTCAGATGATCCCCAAAGATTTTATAAGTAACCCTAAAGTAAAACCGCAGGGTTATCGAAGTAATTCAAAGTTTTACCAATACATTTTGTTCACATTTCCATCTGTCTGAAAGGAGACGACAATTGTTTTGAGTTTTAATTCCTTAAAAGAAATTCTCGACACGAAAAACTCAGTTAATATTAGCCTTTCAGTTGCATAAAAATAAAGAAAACGTCAGTTTCTTAGAGAAAAGTTTTTGTTGTTGCTGTCGCATAATCTTTTATTCTCCTGCAAAAAAGAACTAAATATTTAGCACAATGGTGATCGACAAATAATTCAAAATGATGCCCAAGAAGACATAGCCGAAAAGGTTGCGCATGTTTGAAGCGAGCGTACTTCAAATAACCTTTTGGTAATTTTTTTACGAACAGCTACTTAGAAAATAAGCATTTGTAAACTTATATTAAAATTGAAAAATATTAAATATTATCTTCTCAACCTCAACGATTTAACCATGCGATATCTAAAATCAGTTAGCTTAAATCGTCATTTTGATAAAAATAGAAACATAAACCGGATTTAGTTATCAAGTATTAATAATGAGTTCTTCGTCTTGAACTAAAGATAAGGTTTTAAACTTTGTTGTTCTTCAAGATTTCAATTTAAGTGTTTGCTAAATATTCACTCTACCCGCACGATTAAATTGATCATTTAAATCGATCTTCCTCAAAATTGTGGATCACTTTAAGTGTCTAAAAAATGATTTTAATCGATTTAGATGGATTTTCAGACTGAAAAAAAATCATTTTTTTGCTAACACGGCAAAAAAATTCTTCAGAAAAATATAATTGAAATATTTTATTCTCTATTTAAAAAAAACACATGTCGCAGATGTTATAGAATTCAAAAAAATGATCCACATAAATCAGATTTTAAGCTCGAAAATATGCAATGAAATTATAGAAAATCATTTTGTATCAGATTATGGACAAAATCCTATATGACAAACAAGAAAAAGGTCAGAAAAGGGTCAGGTTTTGATCTCAAAAAATGCATTCAAATCATAGAAAATCATGAATGTAAATAAGATTTTGAGCAAATTCTTATGAAACTAATCAAGAAAAGAGTCAAAATAGATCAGCTTTTGAACTGAAAATATGCAAGGAAATCAAAGAATTTTATCGATATTTTGGTCTTTTCATTTGGTCTTTTTTATGCTACAATACGCTATGGATGTAAAATGTAAAATGATAGGCAATGAATAAAAGCAATAAACATTCGAAACTGATGAAACTCGAATGAAAAATCGATTTAAATCAATTTAAATCCATTTTAGTCCCCTTAAAAATAATAAAAATTCAAAACTGGAAAAACTGCTTTTAAATCGATTTAAATAAATTTTTGTAGCTGGAATTTACGATCAATTTAAATCGATTTTAAATCAATCCAAATCAATTTTTACCATTTATATTTAATCTTCGTACTTCATCATTCTAAAATCGATCTAAATTTATTCAAAATATTTTTTTCATTCTAAAATCGACCCTAATTCATTTTTGTCAGTGCGGGTAGCAATTTATCGGTCAAACTGAAAAAATGATTCAAAATTCATTTACCATTGAAGGTGTTTATATTGAGGGAGCCTATACGGAAGAGTCTATTCTTGCCACCAGAGATTTCCAGGGACGAGAGCGGGACATATATTTGACAACATTTCCAAGAACGGGAACTACCTGGACTCAAAGTATCCTGGTTGGGATGGTCTACGGATTAGAAGAATTAAGGGATCAGTTTGAAGGAAAACGAATAATGTGATCCAACAATAAATTGAACTACAAAAAAGAGTTTTTTTAAGGCCAAGCACGCCATAGCGGAGCAAAACCAGTAAACAGATCTTTTGAGGCTGGGCTGATACTGGTTATTGGTCAGCTGCTGTATCCTTTATCGTCTCTTTAAAGCCCGAAAAAAATGATCTGAAAAAAATTTAAGCTACCGTTTTTCACTACAAATATAGTAAAAGTTAAGGCTATTCAAATTGATCTATGCCAATATCTACACCAAAATAGCAAAACTGGGGTTGTCGAAATGCGGACGACATTTCCTAATCTGGAACTTCATTTCATAGACGAAGGTTGCGGATATAAGTTGGCACACCAAATAACCCGTACACCTCGAATGATGAAAAACCACCTACCACCCCACTTAGCACCTCGTGAAATCTTTTCACACCTTCGAAAAAATATCTTAGTTGTGCGGAACCCTAAAGACACGGCATTGAGTCACTTCAATTTCTACAAAACTGAGCGGACTTTGAAAGGGTTTATGAAAACTGATAATTTGGAGGAATTCTTAAACTTGTTTCTTGAGGGAAAAGTGTTCTATGGTAGCTGGTGGGATTGGAACAAAGCGTGGATCAAAAAGTACAGGTGAGATCTTTTAGTCTTGTAGTTCAAACCTCTGCTTCCTCTTTTTTGGCTACGGAGTCAAAAATAAAATGTTAAGTTGAATAAATTTTTGAATTATCTCAGCCAACGCTTTTTGTTAATCTTTTTTTATCAACCCTGCATCCGATCAGGTTTTGCAAGATCTTGAAAAGTGACAAAGAATTCAACAGAATACGTTTTCTTAGAATGCGCTATCAAAAGATTCGCTTAGTCGTCATTTCCTACTTGAAGACTGCAGCGCTGGTTCAAAAATCCCTGACAAAACGAACAATGTTTGGAAACTTAAGCGCGCTTCTCTCAAAGTGGGTTAAGATTAGACAAAAAATGAACTGAGCAAAAGTTGCTCAAAACTTCACCAGGGTTATTATCGTGCAGTTACTTCCCCGAAATCTTATTACTTCACCAAATTTTACCTTAATAATGGGTCGATTTGGTTTTTTAATTGAACAAAAATTACGCTAAAACTTTTACGTTAATAGATAAGGAAGTTGTATCGAAAAAGCTTTTTACACAGCTCAACAAAATTTTAGAAAAGTATAGTTTTCAAATGTTTGAAATTTGTTTTAGCCCTGCATTTTATTTTTATATAACAAAAAATCTTTTCAAATTTAAGCTCAGGACAACAAAAATTTTTGAATGATATAAAAAACTCCGTCAATAATGGCTAGTTAAGAAGTCGAAATTTCTCTGAAGAAAAAAAAAATTGCCTGCGCACAAATATTCCGTTACTTTTATAATGAAAAACGGAACAAAAATAATTGATTTCAAATGAATTATAATGCGTTAAGTTTTTGCGAGAAAAAATGGATTTCTTTCCATCTTTAGTCTAACTTTGTTGTCTGAGCGTAACATGCATATAAAGGTGGTTCAGGTGGTGGGGTGGGGATTTGTTCAGGTGGTGAGGGGGGGGCTGGTCATGTGGAGGGGCTCAGTGGGGGAGGGGAGCAAAGGGGCAAACGTTAGGGGGATTGAAGGGGAGCAAAGGGGCAGACGTTGGGGGGGAAGGGTGAGCTCAACGGAATCTTTTTGCAATTTGAGTTTAGGTTTTGAAATGGATTAGGCCAGGCCGTACATTCGCTTTGCAAAGTTTCCGCATCACTCACTTGATAAATGCTGAAATTCTTGCAAAATTTTGCACGACGCGCAAAACAAAATTAAAGTGGAAAAAAATCCATTTTAATGTGATTTCCTACTCATTATAAAATCCATTATAATGGATTCAAAATGATTTATAATGCATTTTGTTTTGGCGAGAAAAAATGGATTTAAATCCATTTTTAGTCCAATTTTGTTGCCTAAACGTAACATGGGAATCGATTATATGTACAACATTATAGACCACGAAAATCCATTATAATCGATTTGTTTTCTCTTTTCTTAAATGCGGGTGGGAGTTGTTTATATTGACAATGTCTCAGACCACGAAAATCCATTATAATCGATTTTTTTTCACTTTTCTCAAATGCGGGAGGTTTGATTTCATGGGGAGGTTTGTTTAGGTTGAGATCGTGCTTTTAAATCCGCAAAAGCTTGAGATTTTTTCAGAAAATGGTGGTACCTGAAAACTCTTTGGACGTAGATCTAGTTTTGAGATCAACAAATTTTTTGAATAAATATAAAACTTACTTTGTAATTCGATGCACTTATGTAATCGAAGGGACTTCAACGAGAACAATCTGCTGGTTCATTATGAGGATCTATATCAGAACTTCGAGAAAACAGTCTCTGAAATCGGCAACTTCTTAGACCTAACGCATGCAGACCACCTCTACGTGCGAGAATTAAGAAAGCTTACATCTCTAGATTCTATGAAAGTGAGATACGAGAAAAGCTCACCACTTGAGAAAGGCATGGTAAACAAAGGTGAGCTAAATGCGTGGAAGAGAAAATTCACGGCGGAAATGTCCGAGAAGTTTGACGAAATGACAAGAAAAACTTTCCAGGATGATGAAATTTTAGCCAAGTTCCTGTAAAGTATCTGCAGTATTAAACAACTTAGCTATTTTAAAAATTTGATTAACAGATTTAAAGCTAACACTTGAATGTTTTGACTGCCCTTTTTAACGTTTGTCCTAAAGTTTCGTTTGCAAGGGAAAAATTCAGAAACAATTTTTAAAAATTAGCCATGCCACAAACTGCGTCATATTTATAAGTTTTGCGGCTATAAACGCTGTCTTTGGCATCAGAAACACTATACAGGCAAATCTTTTTAAATGAGGAAGAATTTGTGAATTTTTTTTGATTTGTTAACATTAACTCATAATGGAAATTCCCACTAATTTTTTTAGGTTTTAAACTATCATCATGATTGAGAAAACTGATCATTCTATTGCTGATGATTAATTTCCAAAAAACGTACGGACTAAAATCTGGGTCTAAATATTAGTTATTAAATATTATGTCTGTAATCATCAAAATCGTCTATTTGACCAAACTTGTGAAGAGCAATTACTTTTGCAATTTGACATTCCAACAGAAAAAAGTCAGTCTATGCAATCAGTAAAAAATGAAGTAAAACAAAATAGGAAGGCTGGCGTTTTTTTACTGCTCAAATCATCAAAACAACACGGTTTCTTTTTTTCTAAAAAATTAAAGGGTGTTAAATTTACAAGCTTAGTCAGAGCATTGAAGACACGGTCGATTAATTGTTTTTTTTTTGTTTTTGATTTTTGTATAACTTGAATGAAGTTGTGAAATACTTGTGGAAAATGTCAATTGGGAAACGTGTCGAAGCGAACATCGACAAACCAAAATTTGTGAAAAACATGACCAGAAAAATTTCGTCGTTTTATGTGCTACGTGATTTAAATTACAGTAGCTATGTTTCGAGTTGTGTTTCATACTGTGAGGTTATGAGCCGGAATGTTTGTTTTCTTTTTGGATTTTTTTGTCAAAAGTTTTGAACATGAAAGCTGTTAATATACTATTATCACTGCAACATTACTTGTTTTCGTAATTAACCTTTCTCTTTCTGGCTTTCGTTTTCGTAAAACGGTCAAATGTTTTAACAACTATTTGAATAATTGATCTGTTACCTTTTGATCTATTTGAATATTTGTACGATGAATCTTAAACTTAGTCCCAGACGAACATAGAACAAACGATCCCGATTGAAATTAGTTTGAAATTAGTTTTGACATCAAAATGATCCAGATCGTAGGAAAAAATCTTCGCTTATTTGAAGCTGCACTAATTTTGCGTTATGTTAGTCTGGATTATACTCCACAGAAAAAAAGGGGTTTTTAACAGATTGTACGCCACAGAAAAAAAAAGGATTCAGGAACCGGCTTTTATTTGGCTCTCAATATTATATGCTCCGGTTTTTTTCTTTGATTTGTTCTACATCCCATGTAAACTGCAAAATGAAAACCGGGTAACAAAATTGCAAAAACAAACCGCTTCCCTCAGTTCATTCTGAATGATTCAGTTCGCCACGAACGCTTTAATGTAGGACAAAATATCGAGCGTTAGATATCAGAAAATTTCAAACTGTTTTTTTTGAAAACCTTCAAAAAATGATTGAACAAATGGTGCAGTATGAGCAATTGTGACCTTATAAAAATAAAATCAGACACTGAAAATGTTTTTTTCGGTTGTTTATTGCGTGTGCGGGGATAAAAATAACATCAAAAAAGGAAAAAAAAATCAGTCGTTTTTTTCCTTTTTATCAATTTTTCTTATCAATTTTAATTTTTATGAATAATTAATTTTTCTCATATGAATTGCATGATATCGATAACTACGAAACATTCCTTCCAGGTGATTTTTTATTGGATAGTCAGGCTCAAAAAATGGCAAGGCCGCACAAAAAAAATTGAGCAAAGCAAATCAATTTTGCACAGATTTTAAAGAGAGTTTTTCCTATGCATTTGGTCACAAAGCTACTTAAAAGGGTTTTGGTGCAAGATTTTCTCGTGTATTCACTAACATAAACAAGACTGCTCGTATCAAGGCGATGTCCTGAATGTTCCGACTGCCTTTTAAAGTTTATGGAGCCGTAATAACCTTAAAAAATTCAATGAAAACAAAATGAAACTTTTTTTTTATTTGAAAGTTTTTATGAAAATCATCCCCCCCACACGCCATATAAAGTACAAAAGGATAAATTTCGCTCCTTGTAACAAACTATTTATGGCAAATAAGCTTCTTTTAACCAATTTGGAACGATTTCTAAGACGGATTAAATCTCCGCTTACGCGTTAATAGCGCAAATTGTATCGCGCGTTAATTGTCCAAAATTGGCCAAAGTGGCAATCTTTAAACCCCCGTAACTTTACGAAAAATGATCACAGGTGAAATATCTTTTTGAATTTGAGCTCAGGACAACAATAATTTTCGAATGATATAAAAAAATTCCGTCAAAATGGCTAGTTAAAAAGTCGAAATTTGTCTGAAGAAAAAAAAACCCACCCCGTCGGAACAAAAATTGAGAAATCAACTGAAATTAAGTCTTAGTTAAGATAATATTGTACACTGTGTTCAAGCTAAGCTGAACGGAAACCTGCATCCCTACGAAAGTAATGCTTATGAAAATACCACAAGACGTTGCCACAATTGAACAATTTTCGCGTTTTAAATTTCGTTTTTTGAATTTTTCTCAGCATTCATTTAACTCTTAGCGTTCAACATTAGAGTGAATCGCAACAAATTGTAGAGGATGTAACTTACTTCGAGTTATCTACACATTGTCACTTCATCAGAATAATGCTTATTACCTATTTACAAAATAGTAAGTCAAAATTAACGCCTGACGTTAGAATTTTTTTAACTTCAATTCATCATCGTTTAGTTGAAGATTTTGACAGTGTTACAGGAATTGGTTTTTTGGAATTATTGCAAAAGTTATGTCAAAACAGAACAAGACTGTAAGATGAAATTGAACAGAACACTAAAAAAATTGCAGAATTTTAGTTTTGCAAGTAAGAAAACATTAAAATGAACAAACAAATTTTAATTAAACAACAGAAAAATTTATTTCGGAAAAAAAGTTAAAAAAATGACAAACAAAAGCAAAAAGGAATAAAAAACTTTGCTAGTCTCACAAATTGATTTTTGATGACAGTATTTAATTTTGCTAATATATATGATTATTAAAAGTTGACTATAATATTTTTCAGGCAAAATCGTTCAATTAAAAACATGAAAACCGAAAAATGCTAAGGAACTAGAAAGTTATATGTATCCACAAAAACCAGATTTTTTTTAAAAAAAAGAGTTTACCCTGGACTAAAAATAGAAACATATATTTTTTGACAATAGGTCAATATTTGTACAAATCTGAAAATTTTTAATGATATGAAGCAGTTAATGAAAATCTTTTTTTTTTAAATAGTTTTTTTAATAAAACATATTTCATAACAAGTATGATGCAAATTAACTATTGGCATTATAAAGTTATTGCAATATAAACATTCTGAAACTTTATGACAAGTTAGTTTTTTTGTTAGTTTTCAAATAGCAATTTTTATGTATTTGATCTGTCTTTGTAGACTAAAATATCCAGAAATTTTACAGATAAAAAATTTAAAGATAAATGTTTATCAGTTTTTCGAAGAAGCTCACTTCAACCTTTTTGATTCTAAAACTATTTGCTACTCACAAGCCTTGTTTATTATTGCTTAAACTGTTTGAAAAATTTTTGATGTTAGCCGAAAATTTTTCGTTCTCAAAATTTTGGTATTGGGCAGTAGCAAGGATTTCACTTCTTCAAGTGAATCCATAAAGGCATCAACAAATTGGCCAAGGAAGATGTTAACAAACACATAATAAATTTTTCCTTCAAATTTGCTTTTATCAGGGTAAAGCTCTGAATGTAACGACCTCTCTATAAAATCCAATAGAGAAAAATTAAGTCAAGAAAATATAATTCATAATATACCAAAAAAGAGACTTCTCGTATCCGAGCAAAACTCTTATCTCTGCTATAGTGTCCAAGGATTATAGAATAAGTTAAAAGGATATGAGTTGGCAAAAGTTTTTAAAAAAAAATTGAATATTTTTTGGACTTTTTGGAAAAGGTTTCCTCACACGCTATTATAGTACAAAAAGATGTGTTTAGAGTCTTACAACATATAAGTAGTGCCAAGTAGCTGTCCTTAAAAACAGTTAGAATAATTTCTGAATCGAATTAGACAAACGCTCAAGCTGTAATAGAGCGATATATTTCGCCCGTTAATTATCCCCGTTTGAATCATAGCCGTCAAAGCAGTTCCAAAATTATACTGTCATATTTTTTCGAAAAATGATTACGCGTCATTTTTTTCAAATTGATTTCAGAAACACAATAATCTTGCTATAAGCCTGCTACGAAAAATATCTACGAAAAGGTTTAGTTAAAATGTGAAATTTGACTGAAAAAAACCACACCAAGCATAAATATTCCGCACTTTCTGCGAAATCGGAACAGGAGTAGACTACGCATTTATTGGGAGGACAATGAATTTTTATTGAAGAGATTTTTTATTTGACTATTGGACAGTTTTCAAGAAGGGAAAAGCGTTTCATCAAGGATATGTCGAAATTATTTTTATTCGTCTATTGCGTCTATTATTCACTAAAAGCCCAGCAGTTGTTCCGTTTTCTGTAATGTTAAGCTTCCCGTTTTGGTTAAAAAAACATCTAATTAGACTAAAAAGTAAGATTGATTATCGAAAATGTTCAAATGACATAAATCCGATACCTGGGCATAATCGTGTCTGTATAAACAGTCCCATACAAATAGTCCAATACAAAACAGCCGGAATGAGAAAAAACAATTCAATACAAAGCAGTTCGAAAAACAGTCCCAAGAAATAATTGTTTTAAAAAGCCGGTAGGCCGAGAACCGTCCTTTGTTCAACAAAATACACAACAAAATAGGGATCACCGCAGTTGCGCCAACGTGTTGCGAACTTGCCATCAGAGGGTTGGACTTAATACGACATTTAGAGCCGGTTATTGCCGCAAAGAGGCGACGCGCGCGCAGCGCGCCCACACGCGACCTCAAACCGGACTGTTTTGTATCTGACTGATTTTTCCTTCATTACATGGTTTTTTCGATTAATTTGCTTTCAACTATTTTGTATAAGCACCGATATATTATATACAAAAAACTATAACATGAAATCTGCAATTTTCAGAGACACTCGGTTTGATATATTGCAAAACTTTTAGTTCTGCTTTGCAGACAAAAAGAAAATTTTTTTAAAAATAACGTGGTGATGCGAGGTGGAATTTGTTTAAAATGTTTCTTCAAAAAATTGATGTATCATAATTTTAAGCTTCATTTGTTTCTGTTTAATTATTGCTTTTAAATTTTGTTTCTAGTAAGTTTTATAAATTGAAGATCATGATAACGGTGTTTGAGTGCAGAGTAGAAGAATTTGCACACGGAATGTTTGGCAATCTACGGTGACTCACTTTTGTGCTACAGATTAAATACCCCAGCCGCACCTTCAGTTCTGAGTCGCCTTGGGTTACATAGCCAAGGGGAAACCTTTGATTTCCTATCAGGAACGTGAAAAGCCCAGGGTAATTCAGCAATTCGTGCCAGGGGCCACCCAGAAATTTGCCAGGAAGTCTAAGATACAAATCTTTGAAAACCAGGCATGCACACTAGCTAGGTACCCTTTTTCCAGGAATCCCACGAAATCAGAAACTTCTTAAAACAAAATGATAACCATTTACTTCAGCCATCTTTGCTTATGAAAGCCTGATAGTATTTACGACAGCCAATCCAAAAACGAGTTCGGCGCCAATATGTTCTAAATTTAAGGAAAAGAGCGCGCCAAAAATCAATTGTGTAGTTCAAGCTTTTCAAAAAATACTCAAGAGTGGCGATTATTTTTTGTTTTGAGCCCGAAGTTGTTTTCTCACCCATAAGAAGCAAGCACAGATCATATGTCGCTTTAGAATCCCGACCATGGTCATTTGACTGGTAGTCACCTGCATTGTCAGATCATTATTATAAAAGAAAACTAAAAATTAATTAACCTCATTCTTGTTACAAAGTCAGAATATAAACGCAGTATCTAATATTGCTAAAATTTTATAGAAGTAACATTAAAAATCGGGCTCTTCTCATTATAGTACCCCGGCCTAGTACCGATCAGGCTATAACCCCCTCCTTGAAATTCTTTTTTTTTTCAGGGATTTATATGTCTTTGTGTATGGGACTATGCTCAGAACTAACCTTATAATATTGTACTAGGCAGATTTTAATATCAAGACCAACTACAGTATCGTTTTAACCTCTTTCAATTGTCATTTTTCTTAAGAAAAACTGGAAACATGATGCTTTGCGTTATCACCATCATTTAACAAAGTGAGTCTTAAAACAAAGTTTTTTAAATTAGGTATTTTGTTCGCAATTTTATTGCGCTTTAATTAGTTTAAAGGCATGAACTTTTCTTAAGAAAAACTTAAAAATGCGTAAAAAAATAAAATGCGCACTTAAAAGAAGTTAAAACGACCGGTTTCACTAATAACTCGCTAGATCTATGAGCTACGACGATATATCGGCATCGTGACTATTACTGTAAAAAGCTTGCATTGTTTTTTCATGCTTTTTCCAAGCTGGAATTTCAACTTTGTGACCGGCCATTAGCAAGCTAAAGTTCTGGAAATCTTCGAAACTAGTCAGTCTCGGACTCAATTTCTTCCGACTGCTACTCGTTCGTCGTTCTCGGAAACTACCTCCTCGCGGTGATCCTGGTGAGACCTGACGATCATCGCTCGGAGTTAAATGACGAGAACGTCTTCGTTCTCGTGTGCTTCTTGTGCGACGAACATTACTTGTCGGCTTCAATTGATGATTATTCGCAAAGTCTTCTGCTTCTTGAACCTGCTCGTCACGTAAACTATTCGAGGGCGACTTTCTAGGGTTCCGAAGATGGGTAGTTGATCTTCGTTTTTCGGCAACTTGATAACTAACTTGATTATTCCGCGATTCGTATAATCTGGTGCTGTTGCTTCGTTCCATAGTATTTTTACCAGAGTTTTGGCTTGCATTGAATTTAAAACTCGTAAAATCTTTACTGTGATATTTATTAACCGGAGTTCCCTGGTAGAAAAATGTATTTTTGAATATTTGTTTGCCATCGCTCGGCGAAAGTGGCTTAGATCTGCAACCTGAACTTGCCGATGTTTCTCTATTTACGAATTTATGACTACTTTCTGTAACACATAGTTGGCAAAGATTTTCGCCTTCAGTGCAAAATTGAGAAAAATGAGGTGATTTTGAGTTTCTGCGCGCAGCACCACAACTTTTTCCGCGAGGAACACCGCAAGTTTTCTCGCGCGGAACATCAAAAGTGTCTGAATTTGAATTGAGATCAACGGTCAGCGCTTTTCCTGGGTTTGTAATCACTTTTCCATCAGTATTTGTAAATAGTTTTTCAGATTCAGTGATATTTGAATCAGGGTTTGAGGTCATAATTTCAGCAATGCAGTACTGGCATTGGCTGGATAGAATGCGATCGAGACTCATTCGTTTCCGAGTTGACGACTCGTCGCATGTCGGTGACGAGAGAGACTTGTGTCCCGAATTCTCCCGGAGACTCTTGGATTTATTTCGGGTGAATTTATGATCGAGGTATTGCGGCCCTGTTTGCGGAACTTGTAAGTAGGGCGAGGAAGACGTCGTTGATATGGTGGGTATCTTTTGCTTGCCAGTCATTTTCTGAAGCAAAGAAAAAACATATCTGCCATGAAAAATTAAGCATATCACGAAAGTCAAAATCCACAATTAATCATTTATTCAAGAATCGGCGCTACCAAAATTGTACACTCATAAAAAAAATTATCTCAGTAATATGTGCTCGATTCATAAACGAATAAATTATAGAATGAACTAACGGATCTTGTAAGCACTCCGATCTTCTCAATTGTAAAAATGATTATTTGAAAAGTTCACTTTTCGTATATTATGGTTAACCTTTGCATTAGTTCTATAAATAGGCGATTTTTCGTTGCAACGTTTTGTAGACAGGAAATTTGCTATTGAGATCCACCTCTTCAATAAACTTTCAGCAAATGACTTGTCTAAAGTTTTCTCTTGTAATCTGAAAACCCTGAAACTATCCAATTTAAGAGTTGTTTTAAGTTTGAAAAATTTAAAATAAAAATGTGGGATTTGAATTCTTTTTTTTTCTTGTAAGAAAATCAGAAAAAAAACAAAAGAAATAACTAAACACTAACTGGTCTCGAGTTTCGTTCCATTTTTTCATCTTCCGAGTCCTCGACATCAGCCGAGTGGTTTGTATCATCTTCAGTTGGAACATTCGAAGCATCTCCGTCTTCGCAAATTGCGCCGTCAATTTTAGGCGACTTACCCAGCCGATTAATTCTTCTCAAGCTCTTATTCGACATTCTTCGTTCGGGGGGTGCAGTTTGAATAGATCCGAGCGAGGATTCGCTTGATTCTGATGTCTTCATGTTGTTATCGGCACTATCCGATTTCCGAATAATATCGCCTCGTTTTTGCGAGACAGTACTTCCATTCACATCAATTGAGTGAGCTCGTTCCTGATTGGATGAGACATACGGTTTTTGTGGCTCCCGATTGGTTGAAACAGACTCATCGTCTTCGTCGACTGATGACTCAAGAACGCGATTCATTCCTGGAATCGGTTTGAGATCCGAATTTAGAAGAAGATGTTTTATAGTAGATACTGTTGCTGAACTGCGCCTAGCTTCGTCTACAGTTAGAATTGGGTAGTATTTGTTGCCTGCAAGAAAAAGATATGTTTAGGTTGTATTTGAAAATTTGTGCAGATACTTTTTTTTTCACTTCAAAAAGAATGACTGAACGTTGAAAATCTTTGTCTACGGTATCAAATTTCAGATATACAAAGCAAGGCAAACCGGTTACAGTGCGAGTTGCACAGATAGTTTAGACCAAAGTTATCATGTTTCAGAAAAAAAAGAAACCGATTCATTTGCTGATGTTTACTTATTTGATTGGTTACTACCGCTGCCGCCTGGTGATCGCTGATAATAAGTTTAAAATGTGAAATCTTAAACCAGTTTTTTTTTCAAAACATATCTTTTTCCAAAAACTTCTCTTGCGTCTTAAAATACAACTGGTATGGCTCACATTCAGGGGCGGATTTAGGGGGGGATTCAGGGATTCGACCCCCTGCCGATCCAAAGGGTCCTCCCTTTGATACTTTTTCAGAAATACATTTTTGGCCGACCGACCCTAAATTTTTTCTGAAGGCGCCTTCGGCGCCAATATATACTAACTTTGAGGGGGAGCGCACGCCAAAAAAAACGGCTTTTTTGACTGTTTTTTCAAATATTTGCCTGCGGCGCAGAAAATTTACCCCCAAAAAGGAGCAAAACAGTGCTTTGGGAGAGCTCAAAAAATCAATTTGGTCGACCTAAAAAAAAAGGTCGTCAAAATTTTGGAAATTTTTTTGAAAATCCGCCCCCCCCCCCCTCGAGAAAATCCTAGATCCGCCCCTGCTCACATTTGATATTTTTTTACGTCACTTGGCGTTTGTTTGATGTAATTTGGTGGGTATGGGAAAAAACAATCAAGTAATATTCTTCTTTCTGAGATCGAACGAACAAACAATTCCATCCGATTGATTATCTGGAGACAAACACCTCGAGACCCAAGATTTTGATACTTCGAAGTCAGAACTAACTCAAAAACATCACAGAGAAATCAATTAAATCTAGACCAAAAAAAAATAAATATTGACCAATTGATGTTAGCCAGCGCTACCCGCTCTGGCAAAAGCAAGGTGAAGTCCCATTTATACCAAGGTTCATTTGTTCATTTGCACCAAAATGAAAAGTCGGTCCCATCTGAACCAAAACTATTCAACTCGATTTCTGATTGGTCAAACTGTGATAGAACGAATCAATAAATTAGTTTTCTGCGGTTCAAACAGCAGAACACTAAACAGCAAAATACTGACCACCGCCTGTCGCGGCCAGCATTTTGTGAGATTACCAACAGAGGGTAGGACTTAACACAAAAGTTCAACAGGCAATCTTAAACAAAGAGCTCAAAATAGTCGGCTAGGTAGTCTTTATGCAGTTTTTTTTGGTACTAACGCGGTTGATTTTTTATTTTGGTACAAATGGGACTGATTTTTTGTTTTAGTATTTCGGAATACCCAGCAACAATAAAAATGCAACCGATTATCGCATGTAAATTATACAGCTACAAAAGATTAAGCTTTCAGAAACCCAATAATTGGTTTCATTACTTATCAAATCGACTGGCTCTTATCGATTGCATTTTATGGGGGTAATCAACAGTGCCAAAATACAACAGAGCCGAAATTGAAAACTGCGCCTGGGTAGTTTTTGTTTGTTTTACAAGCGGCCTAAAAATGACTATTTTTGACTTTTCCAGCTTCGTCCCATTTAATTAATTTACTTGTCAGTGATTTGGGTTGATTGAAAACAGTTGTTTCAAGGTCATTTTTGGCACTGTTGAACAGTGTTTTGATTACCAGCACTGTTGTAATTCGGCACTGTTGTACTGCCCCCATTTTATACTTGAAATAATCAATTCGAGAGATCAAAAAATTTTGTTTTTTAGTGTTCATATGATTTACATTATTTACAAATTAGAGGCAAATTCACATTTAATGAAGATTTCGTAGGTTAGATACAATTTTACACAAATAGATATTCATCATATACAGATTTGATGCAAATTGTCATCCTAATAGTCGAACTTGAGTAATTTGAAAATAACTAATTAAATATGCTTTTCAGTAGACTTTATGTGCTGATTACTTAATTGAAAAAAAAAGTTATTTACAAAAAATTGAAAACAAAAATGAATTGTTCTGGAAAAATTTCTGGAAATGTTTGACTTTTAATTGACAAGTCTAAATTGAAATGCTGAAACCAGAACAAGCTTCCAAAAAAATTTTCTTTTGTAAAAAAAATGGCCTAGAAAATCAAAATGACTTCATTTTTATTCAAATTGTTTTGCGAAACTCGTAGCCGTCAAAATTTAAAGTAAGTATTCTCGACACAAAGATATAATTTCTAATAAATTCTTTCATACTTACTAATCGAATCGTAACTTAAATCGATAAATTTAATTTTGCAGTTGTTTTGCGAAGACAAGCTACTGCAACCAAAAAGTTTGCCGACTAGGACGATAAAATTAGTTACCTCCTGGTAGTTAGTCTTCTAGTTAGAATTCAGTAAACAATAATATTTTGTTTTTCTGATTCTGCTTCATAAATTTGGATTTTTTTTTCTCAGAGAAAATTCTTTTTTTTTTTGAAAAAAATGAACATCATTCTTTTCTTGTCATTTTTGGCTGGTGTTTTAGGTCTCTTAGTTCTGTTTTAAAGTCTCATACTGGAAAGTCAGATAATCGAAAATCAATTTCTTTGTTGTCAGGAAATTTATGGGCTGTAAGACAAACGAGATTGCTGAGAAGAATTTCTTTCAATTTTTTTGTAATTCAGAAGAATCTGTGAATATTCATCACTTAAAACTGTGATGATATTAAACATTAACTATTCTTGTTTTAGTCAAACATCGCAGTTTGACTGCTAATTGTTCCGACTTTCGTAACAAAAGTAACGGAAAATTTGTGCTCGGTTGTTTTTTTTCTTTAGACAAACATGACTTTTTAACTAGCCATTTTAAAGGGATTTTTTTTAAATATCATTCAAAAGGTATTATTGTTGTCCTAAGTTTAAATTTGAAAAGATATTTTCAGAAAACTCAAATTGAAAAATTATTTTTATTATTTTTTTAATTTAATTTTTCATGTTATTACTGCCCTATAGACCTTAAGAGGCTTTTACGAGGCCAAACTGTGCACTGGATAGGCGCACAATTTTGTGCCTGTATGTTCCTGGTTTCCACAGACAAGTCTTAGAACATGTTCCAAAATGTTAGTAGTTTCCACTTACAAAATTTCAGTGGATTCCGCATACAAGTTCCTGTAACGCAAATTTTGTCGGCACTTTGATTTTATTCCGGAATCCGCAACGAGCAAGTATAGGAGCTGTTCCGGATGAGTCCGCAATTGTAAGCGGATTCCGCAAACGTATGCGGATTCCGCTTACATTTTGCGGCTTCCGCTTACTTTTTGTTGCGGATATCGCAAAGTTGTCTATTTTTGGAGCAATTCGAGCAATACAGTGTTTTAGCTATTTGTCCGTGGAAACCAAAAACGCAGAGAAAATCAAAGAAAAATAGCAATTTCGCGGATTCCGGGACAAATCTGATTTTTGCCAGTTGCTGAATTCGCTTACAATTCACAATATGCACAATTTGGCCTCGTAATGGCAGTCGGAACTTTCAGGGCCTCGCCCTGATACGAGCAGTCCTGTTTACGTTTTCAGTCTGAAACACAGAAAATGTTCCACCTGTTTTGAAATGAAATGTAATTCAAAATGTCAAATGTCTCATGTTTCTTGCCTCGGATCATGTTTCTCTATAAGTATTTCTCCCTATATTACCTTGTAGGGAATCTCCCCCCCCCCCTATGAAAAAAAAATAGAACAGTTAAGCATATACTAATTTTGTGCCTGGTTAACTATACCACCCCCCATATTGCAATAGGGGGGATAGTTACCAAGATCCCCTGCCTGTTTCTTACCTGATTCCAGATTTATTTGATCGTGATCTGGATCTGAAAGATAAGTGACTCCACAGAAGGGGTCAGTAGATTATACTGCTGCGTTATTTATACGCAGCATTTATAATAATAAACCGACATGTAGCCCGTTCTATGCTAGCGTAGCCGGTTCTATGTTGTCTATACTGGAGAAACAGTTTCGATACAACAACCATCTTTATTCACAAATTTTTATACCAAACTATCAAAACTATTATACCAATTTTTTTCTAACTCTAGCCGTTTCTAGATTTTAAGATTTTGGCATGAAGATTTTTACTCCGCAAGACTACTAATTTGAGGTTTCGCGATCGTCTAAATTTTGTATTGTTATGATGTTGGCTTCAGGGTTGGGGGAGGTTATTAGGTTTATGACAAGTATGCAATTTTAGGTGAATTGTGTCTAAGAAACCATTATTTTAGCAGTAGCTTCCTCAAATAAGTTTGAAAATAAGTTTGCGCTGCAAAAGTCTCTGCTAACGCGTTGCTTGTTCATTAAAAACAACTTTTTGTTACTCTAAATTGCCAAGTTGATTTTTGAAATCTTCGTGCGTCCAGTTTCAGGCGTCGATAATTGAATATTTTTTAATTTTAGTGACAGTTTTTGAAATTTGAGAAAAAATACATTTTAACCAAGTTAGAATCATATAAAAATCTCTTTTTCTTAACAAAAGATCGTCAATTAAACCAAGACATATCGTAAGTCAAGGCAAAACACTGAACGTTCCGACTGCCTTAGAACCGGTATCGGATAATTTTTAGTCAATGAATTATTGACAAACTATAACTTTGGGCTGTTAAAATTGAACATTAAGTTAAAAAAAGTCTGAGGAATATATGGCACTCAGACGAACAATAAACGTGTGTCAATAAAACTTTGTCGAGCGGAAAAATCCGCCATACATCAAAACCTCGCCTTACACAATCAGCATCGAAAACAAAATCCTTTTATATTCCCATCAATTATGGATTCTCGGTGCTCAAAGATTGATTTCAACAACTCCACCTCAGTTAACTTTATCTTTTTTGCCTTCAATGTTCTAAGCAAGGTCCCATTAATTGCTTTTTGAATTTTTCGTCATTCAGATATTTGGTGATTGTATGCATGGATCTATCAACGTCTGACATCCTTAGGAAGAATTGCCCAAAAACTCCATAGTTTCCGCTACATCTCCCGACACAGGTTTTTCAACTCCTTCTCTAGTAGCATCAGCTCATGATTGAACAAAATTAGTGAAACATTTTAAAGGAGAAAACTGAACAAAACGGTAAATTTTAGTGCAATGCATTCCAATCTCTACATAAAAATTGAAGAGCGGATTTATAACAGTTACATTTTCTAACTTGAAGCTAGATATCAGCATTCTCTGAGAATATTTAACATTTTTCTGAATTGAATAAATAATTTTTAATATAGTCTCCGTTATCATTTCTTCCAACTTCGATGTTTTTGAAAATTGAGGGGAAATTGGCAAGTTTTTTTTCAGTTCTTCTGGAACAACTAAATTGCACTGAACGTCAGCAAAAAGAGATTCATTTTATATTTTTTTGAGAAAAGAGTCTGTATTAAATAGCCTTTTGTAAGGAAAATAGATATTGATATAACTTTTGATCATTTCTTTCGTTTTGAAATTTTTCCACCACTCACGCTCCCAAATTTTTTCAATTTTGTATCCTTTCTCTTCAATGTACTCCCGTCTCATGTCATCCATCTCCGTCACTTTATGTGCTCGCTCAAAATCCTGATCAAACACAGACTTTCAAAAATCTTGAGAGGAAAAAATTGGTAGTAGCATCCCATTGGCTCGAATACGGTTTTACAACAGTGATGACAATAATAGTCGATTTTAGTAGTTTCCACTTACGAAATTTCAGTGGATTCTGCGTACAAATTCCTGTAACGTAAATTTTGTCGGCACTTTGATTTTATTCCGGAATCCGCAACGAGCAAGTATAGGTAGCTGTTCCGGTTGAGTCCGCAATTGTAAGCAGATTCCGCGAACGTATGCGGATTCCGCTTACATTTTGCGGCTTCCGCTTACTTTTTGTTGCGGATTTCGCAAAGTTGTCTATTTTTGGAGCAATTCGAGCAATACAGTGTTTTAGCTATTTGTCCGTGGAAACCAAAAAAGCAGAGAAAATGAAAGAAAAATAGCAATTTCGCGGATTCCGGGACAAATCTGATTTTTGCCAGTTGCTGAATTCGCTTACAATTCACAAAATGCACAATTTGGCCTCGTTATGGCAGTCGGAACATTCAGGGCCTCGCCCTGATACGAGCAGTCCTGTTTACGTTTTCAGTCTGAAACACAGAAAATGTTCCACCTGTTTTGAAATGAAATGTAATTCAAAATGTCAAATGTCTCATGTTTCTTGCCTCGGATCATGTTTCTCTATAAGTATTTGCTCGCTATATTACCTTGTAGGGAATCTCCCCCCCCCCTATGAAAAAAGAATAGAACAGTTAAGCATATACTAATTTTGTGCCTGGTTAACTATACCACCCCCCCATATTGCAATAGGGGGGTAGTTACCAAGATCCCCTGCCTGTTTCGTACCTGATTCCAGATTTATTTGATCGTGATCTGGAACTTAAAGATAAGTGACACCACAGAAGGGGTCAGTAGAATATACTGCTGCGTTATTTATACGCAGCATTTATAATAACAAACCGACATGTAGCCCGTTCTTTGCAAGAGTAGCCGGTTCTATGTTGTCTATACTGGAGAAACAGTTTCGATACAACAAACATCTTTATTCACAAATTTTTAAAGGAAATCAAAACTATTATACCAATTTTTTTTCTAACTCTAGCCGTTTCTAGATTTTAAGATTTTGGCATGAAGATTTTTACTCCGCAAGACTACTAATTTGAGATTTCGCGATCGTCTAAATTTTGTATTAATAAGATGTTGGCTTCAGGGTTGGGGGAGGTTATTAGGTTTATGACAAGGATGCAATTTTAGGCGAATTGTGTCTAAGAAACCATTTTTTTAGCAGTAGCTTCCTCAAATAAGTTTCAAAATAAAATTGCGCTGCAAAAGTCCCTGCTAACGCGTTGCTTGTTCATTAAAAACAACTTTTTGTTACTCTAAATTGTCAAGTTCATTTTTGAAATTTCCGTGCGTCCAGTTTCAGTCGTCGATAATTGACTATTTTTTAATTTTAGTGACAGTTTTTGAAATTTGAGAAAAAATACATTTTAACCAAGTTAGAATCATATAAAAATGTCTTTTTCTTAACAAAAGATCGTCAATTATACCAAGACTTTTCGTAAGTCAAGGCAAAATACTGAACGTTCCGACTGCCTTAGAACCGGTCTCGGATAATTTTTAGTCAATGAATTATTGACAAACTATAACTTTGGGCTGTTAAAATCGAATATTAAGTTTTAAAAAGTCTGAGGAATATATGGCACTCAGACGAACAATAAACGTGTGTCAATAAAACTTTGTCGAAGGGAAAAATCCGCCATACATCAAAAGCTCGCATTACACAATCAGCATTGAAAAAAAAAATGCTTTTATATTCCCATCAATTATGGATTCATTGAAGGCAAAAAAGATAAACTTAACTGAGGTGGAGTTGTTGAAATCAATCTTTGAGCACCGAGAATCCATAATTGATGGGAATATAAAAGGATTTTATTTTCGATGCTGATTGTGTAAGGCTAGGTTTTGATGTATGGCGGATTTTTCCGCTCGACAAAATTTTATTGACACACGTTTATTGCTCGTCTGAGTGCCATATATTCCTCAGACTTTTTTAAACTTAATGTTCGATTTTAACAGCCCAAATTTATAGTTTGTCAAAAATTCATTGGCTAAAAATTATCCGAGACCGGTTCTAAGGCAGTCGGAACGTTCAGTATTTTGCCTTGAATTACGAATAGTCTTGGTTTACTTGACGATTTTTTGTTAAGAAAAAGAGATTTTTATATGATTTTAACTTGGTTAAAATGTATTTTTTCTCAAATTTCAAAAACTGTCACTAAAATTAAAAAATAGCCAAATATCGACGCCTGAAACTGGACGCACGGAAATTTCAAAAATGAACTTAACAATTTACAGTAACAAAAAGTTGTTTTTAATGAACAAGCAACGCGTTAGCAGGGACTTTTGCAGCGCAAACTAATTTTCAAACTTATTTGAGGAAGCTACTGCTAAAATATTGGTTTCTTAAACACAATTCACCTAAAATTGCATACTTGTCATAAACCTAATAACCTCCCCCAACCCTGAAGCCAACATCTTAACAATGCAAAATTTAGACGATCGCGAAACCTCAAATTAGTAGTCTTGCGAAGTAAAAATCTTCATGCCAAAATCTTAAAATCTAGAAAAGGCTAGAGTTAGAAAAAAAATTGGTATAATAGTTTTGATGTCCTTTATAATTTTGTAAAGAAAGATGGTTGTTGTATCGAAACTGTCTCTCCAGTATAGACAACTTAGAACCGGCTACTCTTGCAAAGAACGGGCTACATGTCGGTTTGTTATTATAAATGCTGCGTATAAATAACGCAGCAGTATATTCTACTGACCCCTTCTGTGGTGTCACTTATCTTTTAGTTCCAGATCACGATCAAATAAATCTGGAATCAGGTACGAAACAGGCAGGGGATCTTGGTAACTACCCCCCTATTGCAATATGGGTGGTGGTATAGTTAACCAGGCACAAAATTAGTATATGCTTAACTGTTCTATTGTTTTTTCATAGCGGGGGGGGGGAGATTCCCTACAAGGTAATATAGCGAGCAAATACTTATAGAGAAACATGATCCGAGGCAAGAAACATGAGACATTTGACATTTTGAATTACATTTCATTTCAAAACAGGTGGAACATTTTCTGTGTTTCAGACTGAAAACGTAAACAGAGCTGCTCGTATAAGGGCGAGGCCCTGTATGTTCCGACTGCCATTACGAGGCCAAATTGTGCATTTTGTGAATTGTAAGCGAATTCAGCAACTGGCAAAAATCAGATTTGTCCCGGAATCCGCGAAATTGCTATTTTTCTTTCATTTTCTCTGCGTTTTTGGTTTCCACGGACAAATAGCTAAAACACTGTTTTGCTCGAATTGCTCCAAAAACAGATAACTTTACGGAATCCGCAACAAAAAGTAAGCGAAAGCCGCAAAATGTAAGCGGAATCCGCATACGTTTGCGGAATCCGCTTACAATTGCGGACTCAACCGGAACAGCTACCTATACTTGCTCGTTGCGGATTCCGGAATAAAATCAAAGTGCCGACAAAATTTACGTTACAGGAATTTGTACGCGGAATCCATTGAAATTTTGTAATAGGAAAATACTAAAATCGACTATTATTGTCAACACTGTTGTAAAACCGTATTCGAGCCAATGGGATGCTACTACCAATTTTTTCCTCTCAAGGTTTTTGAAAGTCTGTGTTTGATCAAGATTTTGAGCGAGCACATAAAGAGACGGAGATGGATGACATGAGACGGGACAACATTGAAGAGAAAGGATACAAAATTGAAGAAATTTGGGAGCGTGAGTGGTGGAAAAATTTCAAAACGAAAGAAATGATCGAAAATTATATCAATATCTATTTTCCTCACAAAATGATATTTAATACAGACTCTTTCTTCAAAAAAAATATAAAATGAATCTCTTTTTGCTTACGTTCAGTGCGATTTACTTGTTCCAGAAGAACTGAAAAAAAAAATACGAATTTCCCCTCAATTTTTAAAAAACATCGAAGTTGGAAGAAACGATAACGGAGACTACATTAAAAATTATTTTTTCATTTCAGAAAAAATGTTAAATATTCTCAGAGAATGCTGATATCTAGCTTCAAGTTAGAAAATGTAACTGTTATAAATGCGCTCTTCAATTTTTATGAAGAGATTGGAATGCATTGCGCTAAAATTTACCGTTTTGTTCAGTATTCTCCTTTAAAATGTTTCACTAATTTTGTTCAATCATGAGCTGATGCTACTAGAGAAGGAGTTGAAAAACCTGTGTCGGAAGATGTAGCGGAAACTATGGAGTTTTTGGGGAATTCTTCCTAAAGATGTCAGACGTTGATAGATCCATGCATACAATCACCAAATATCTGAATGACGAAAAACTCAAAAAGCATTTAATGGGACCTTGCTTAGAACATTGAAGGCAAAAGAGATAAAGTTAACTGAGGTGGAGTTGTTGAAATCTATCTTTGAGCACCGAGAATCCGTAATAGATGGGAATATAAAAGGATTTTATTTTCGATGTTGATTGTGAAGGCGAGGTTTTGATGTATGGCGAATTTTTCCGCTCGACAAAGTTTTATTGACCCACGTTTTTTGTTCGTCTGAGTGCCATATATTCCTCAGACTTTTTTTAAACTTAATGTTCGATTTTAACAGCCCAAAGTTATAGTTTGTCAATAATTCATTGACTAAAAATTATCCGAGACCGGTTCTAAGGCACTCGGAACGTTCAGTGTTTTGCCTTGACTTACGATATGTCTTGGTTTAATTGACGATCTTTTGTTAAGAAAAAGAGAATTTTATATGATTCTAACTTGGTTAAAATGTATTTTTTCTCAAATTTCGAAAACTGTCACTAAAATTAAAAAATATTCAATTATCGAAGCCTGAAACTAGACGCACGGAGGTTTCAAAAACGAACTTGACAATTTAGAGTAACAATAAGTTGTTTTTAATGAACAAGCAACGCGTTAGCAGGGACTTTTGCAGCGCAAACCTATTTTCAAACTTATTTAAGGAAGCTACTGCTAAAATAATGGTTTCTTAGACACAATTCACCTAAAATTGCATACTTGTCAGGAACCTAATAACCTCCCCCAACCCTGAAGCCAACATCTTAACAAAACAAAATTTAGACGATCGCGAAACCTCAAATTAGTAGTCTTGTGGATTAAAAATCTTCAAGCCCAAATCCTAAAATCTAGAAACGGCTAGAGTTAGAAAAAATATTGGTATAATAGTTTTGATGTCCTTTAAAAATTTGTCAATAAAGATGGTTGTTGTATCGAAACTGTTTCTCCAGTATAGACAACGTAGAACCGGCTACTCTTGCATAGAACGGGCTACATGTCGGTTTATTATTATAAACGCTGCGTATAAATAACGCAGCAGTATATTCTACTGACCCATTCTGTAGCGTCACTTATCTTTCAGTTCAAGATCACAATCAAATAAATCTGGAATCAGGTACGAAACAGGCAGGGGATCTTGGTAACTATCCCCCCTATTGCAATATGGGGGGGTGGTATAGTTAACCAGGCACAAAATTAGTATATGCTTAACTGTTCTATTCTTTTTTCATAGGGGGGAGCTTCGCTACAAGGTAATATAGGGAGAAAATACTTATAGAGAAACATGATCCGAGGCAAGAAACATGAGACGTTTGAAATTTTGAATTACATTTCATTTCAAAACAGGTGGAACATTTTCTGTGTTTCAGACTGAAAACGTAAACAGGACTGCTCGTATCAGGGCGAGGCCCTGAATGTTCCGACTGCCATTACGAGGCCAAACTGTGCATTTTGTGAATTGTAAGCGAATTCAGCAACTGGCAAAAATCAAATTTGTCCCGGAATCCGCGAAATTGCTATTTTTCTTTGATTTTCTCTGCGTTTTTGGTTTCCACGGACAAATAGCTAAAACACTGTATTGCTCGAATTGCTCCAAAAATAGACAACTTTGCGAAATCCGCAACAAAAAGTAAGCGGAAGCCGCAAAATGTAAACGGAATCCGCATACGTTTGCGGAATCCGCTTACAATTGCGGACTCATCCGGAACAGCTACCTATACTTGCTCGTTGCGGATTCCGGAATAAAATCAAAGTGCTGACAAAATTTACGTTACAGGAACTTGTACGCGGAATCCACTGAAACTTTGTAAGTGGAAACTACTAACATTTTGGAACATGTTCTGAAACTTGTCTGTGGAAACTAGGAACATACATGTCAGACGTTGATAGATCCATGCATACAATCAGGTCCCATTAATTGCTTTTTGAGTTTTTCGTCATTCAGATATTTGGTGATTGTATGCATGGATCTATCAACGTGTGACATCCTTAGGAAGAGTTGCCCAAAAACTCCATAGTTTCCGCTACATCTCCCGACACAGGTTTTTCATCTCCTTCTTTAGTAGCATCAGCTCATGATTGAACAAAATTAGTGAAACATTTTAAAGGAGAATACTGAACAAAACGGTAAATTTTAGTGCAATGCATTCCAATCTCTTCATAAAAATTGAAGAGCACATTTATAACAGTTACATTTTCTAACTTGAAGCTAGATATCAGCATTCTCTGAGAATATTTAACACTTTTCTGAATTGAATAAATAATTTTTAATATAGTTTCCTTTATCATTTCTTCCAACTTCGATGTTTTTGAAAATTGAGGGGAAACTGGCAAGTTTTTTTTTTCAGTTCTTGTGGAACAACTAAATTGCACTGAACGTAAGCAAAAAGAGATTCATTTTATATTTTTTCGAAGAAAGAGTCTGTATTAAATAAACTTTTGTAAGGAAAATAGGTATTGATATAGTTTTTGATCAAGTCTTTCGTTTTGAAATTTTTCCACCACTCGCGCTCCCAAATTTTTTCAATTTTGTATCCTTTCTCTTCAATGTACTCCCGTCTTATGTCATCCATCTCGTCTCTTTATGTGCTCGCTCAAAATCCTGATCAAACACAGACTTTCAGAATTTTGAGAGGAAAAAACAGTGATGGCAATAATAGTCAATTTTTTGTCCACAGGAAAACAGTAGATATTCTCTTGTTCTCCAGACAAGAAAAAAATCTCAATTTTGCATTTTGGTCTTGTTTCTTTGTAATAAGACATGACAATATTCTCAAAGTTGCGAGATCGGTTTTGTCTATGTTTAAAAAGTTCCATTTCGGCGTCAATCTACCATCTCGTGTACAACTCTTTGGCATATCTTGACACCTTGAGTATGGGTTTGCACCAATTCCAGCAATCGACGTACGAATACGTGATGAACTTCGGTTGAATTTCTCATCAACTACAGCTTTTTGAGTGAACACAAAGAAAAAGCCAACGTTCATGTCATCTCGAAAAATTTTCTCACACATATTTTTATCATTTTCGCAAAATGGAAGAAATTTGTTATTTGTAGATTTGTGCAGACATATTTTTCCTAGATTTAGAAGTGTATATTCAAGTTTTAAAATATGAATTTCATTGTTTTGATGAAACTGTTTCATTTTTTTGCATTGTTTTGAGAGTTGAAAGAACATTCTTGTTGATGTGCCACTGCAAACAGTCTTTAAACACTGTCATTTTGTATTTTTTTTTCAAATCTCTTTTATGTAACTGTAATTTTCCCACTCAAATCGGATTCCCATTTAATTATTTGAAGCTTTTTCAGTGCTTGTTGATCATCTAGTCCACCTTTTCGCAGTTTTTTCTAGTTGGTAAAAGTTTTTTTGTCTAAAGGATAGTTTTTTTCAGTTTACTGAAAAGGGCTTCATACGGAGGCAACTCGGTTAAATCAACCTGTCAGGTTTATCAAACTTTTCATAGATGAATTTTTTTTCGGTTTATAGGCTTTGAGTTAGGATTGTAGAGTTGTTGCTTCACACAGAAGATTCATTATGTCGAGAAATTTTAAATCTCCAATTTTGAAAGTTATATAAACGTTGGCTTTTTCGATGACTGATTTTTTAACTTCTTTATCGCGAAGCAAAAAGGGCATTAATTAAGATTTGATAAAATTCAAAACAATTCTACACTTTTTAGTCCAAAAACCGGCAAAGTATTTACATATCTCTCAAGATGTTGTTTCAAATCACTTATTTGATTTTTCTGAGATCGCAAAATTGTGTGGTCATAACTGCTTCTTCCCAATCTTCATTGCATTCGTACTCCCATCCAATTTGTTAATTGAATCGATCTTGCCTCGCTCATTCAATTGATCAAAAATCTTTTTCATTCGTTCATTGACGGCCATTTCAATATCTTGAAATTTTGCTCTCATCTCCAAATTACTTTTGCGGCCAAAAGTTCGACATTTGAAACAAAATCAATGATCAAGTTCTCTGGATCCTTGTTGTACAGAAAGACCGGCTCCTCGAGCAGATTTGATGATATAGAGACTGAAACTAGAACAGATTTTCGAATCCTGCTTGTAGTTTGTTTCTCTTTTAGTTCTTCGCTAGAAACACGAATTTAAAAAATGCTAGGTTATTGAAATTATTTTAATCTTAAGAAACTGGTAGGTTGAATTCTTCTAGCTTTTCCAAGAGGGTTTTGCGAAGAAAACTCCCCCTTTTTTTTAAACATTCCTCAACTGATCCTTGCATCTCAGAGTAGAGGAACACAACTAAAAAACCGGAAAAATTGAAGATATATAAATTGATTGAATGATATGATTGTTGAATCTCAGCATTGTGACTGCTTTATCAAACATCATAAAAACCTCTTTGAGCTAGTTCTCCGACATATTCTTCTTGTTGAGTATCGAAATCGTGTAAGGTTCCTTTGTGCAATTTCCTCGAAAACAGACAGGTCTTCAACGACACGCCACGATTTAATTTAGGATTATGACCAGGATTTGTTATTATTCTGTGACGAATATAGAAACGAGCGAGTCGAGATCATTGATTCTGGGCATGTACTTGGCTCATGCACGGAAAAGACATAAACGATCTTATCTTGTCTTTGTTGGATAAAAAACAGTTAACAGACCGGTTTTTCAGTAAAAATTCGAGTATTATAGAATCAGGACATCCCAGTAGTACATTTTTGAGCAGAACAGCAGAAGTTGTGAATCTGCTAATCAACAAGTTCAAAATCCTGTGTGATCAGGATCGGAATAAGATTTTCAGAGATTTTCTTTAGAAAAATCATCAATTTCGAACTTAATCGAAATCAAAATACTGGAATATTTTCTATCAGCAGCTTCTCATTCAGTTTATGCAAAATTTCAATTGACATGTTGATAAAACTTGAAGAAAGATTACTTGATTTTTTCTGATATGATCCGACTTTGTTTGAAAGTTTTTTATGAAAGAAAGCTGAAATTTGATCGGATTGGACACGACTGCAGACTAAATAAGGAAAATTTGTTCTGATTGGTTGAACCCACTTTTTTGAAATTAGTTTACTCATCATTTTCTAGTAGAAAAAGTTTTGTTTTTAACTTAATCACCGTCAACTAGCTCTTCTTTCAGCTCTAAATCAGTCGTTTTTCTTGATTTTACCTAGTCACATCTCATTTCATTTTACTTTTCAACGTGATTTTCTGCGTGTTGATTAAAAACCTTACCTACATGGTAATCAAGGTACTCGAGTTGGTCTCTGGGTTTTTTTTTGGTTCAAATGGATGTCCGAATTCAAGTGTTCAAATGGGAAATGATTTTCACGAGCATCATATGCATTATATTCTCCTCATCTGGAATTAATTCAGAAGGATGAGAAGGATGTTAAAGGTTCCAGAACAAGTTGGGGTGGGTTATCCTAAGGTTCCTGATATGTGGCTCAACTTGTGAACGATTTCCTCTTTCCGTCGGAAAAAGAAGGACTTGTGGAGCACCCAATTACAAACGTAGAGGAAGAGAGGTTCTCTAACTGAAGGAATCCAGTGAGCGAAGTACTAAGTGAACCATCGGCGTTGGATGCAACGCCAGCTTTGCATTTCATTGAAAACTTGCAGCTTTTTAACAATTCAGCTGCTTGACAGCTCTTTGATTTGTAAATAAATTGATTGTTGCCTTGTGCCTCTTAATTTATATACTTTTTTTCGGATTAGTGTTTTTGTTTTTGAGAGAAGGGAACCAACAGATCGAAGATATAATTAAGAAGTAGAGATTTTGAGTAAAACTGTGATAAAAATTTTTGAACCGGGATCGAAAGTTTTTGCAATTTGCATTTAATTTCACTAAATTTTTTCATAGATATTAAAAAAGTTGAAACAATTTTGACCTCTTGTAGAAAATTTCCAGCCAGTGTTCTTTGCAAACGTGGTATAAAAATCAACGAATTTTTGCACACTTGGTTTCTGCACAGATATTTAAAAAAAAACAAAAAAATTTGCGGAACTATAAACCAATTTCCTTGAATTGTTTCGCATTTTGAAGTATTTGTTTTACAAAACAAGTTTTCTCGCAATTTTAAAAAGTATATTAAAGAAATTTTTTGTTCTAATTTTGATCAATTAGAACCAGTTTTTGCTTGTTTTGATAAAATCATTAGAAAAACAATTTATTTTGTTAGAAAAAAGCACTCGCAATCATCATAGCCAAAAATTTTACAGCAATAATAAAATTACTTTCTTACAAAAAAAAACTGTGCGTTATTCCCATTTGCATTTTAAAAATCGAATCTAGCTTTGTTTCATATTTATTATTTTAAAAAAAGAAAAAAGTTTCCTAAAAACTTTTTGCACATCCTTGTCACAATCAAGAAGTACATTGTTAACGAACCCCCCACATTCAGATTCGACTGTTCACTGCAAAGGAGAATGAATTCTTAAAGCAATTTGTTCAGAAAATGAAAAAAAAACAGATCTCATAGATTATTTAAGAAGGAAAAAACATAGAAAGAGAAACAGAGGAGTATAAAAAACTGGTTGGTTTTATCCCCTCGGGATGTCTGATGTAGGGAAACTACAGAAAATTGTATCATTAGTGACAAACGCACTGTAGAAAAAGAAATTGCAGAAACTGAATGAGACTCTCAGATTTTTGATTTGATAAAGGTAGACTTTTCCTTAAATAACGAAAGAAAAAAAATTCTTTCTTTATACCTGTATCGTTTTGGAGCCGGACATAAAATTGAAAGTAAAGAACCGAAATTTTTTTTGGTGGTCTAATTGAACACGGAAAATCTTACTTTTTTCCGCAAATTTAAAAAAGATATTACCTCATGATGCAATACTACATGATGCTGCTGGATCTGTGAAGTCTACTCGTTAGTCTCCAGGTTATTGTTAGGATGCACCTAGAGTTCCTAGTTTTTTGTTTTCTTGGATTGCTTTTCTTCTTATTTTGTAAAAAAAAATGATTCTATTCCTTGTTTAATTGTTAGTCATTTTAGTTAATAAGTTCAAAGAAAACAGTTTGAAAAATCATTCTTGTTTTTTTTTGGATATTGAGTGCATTGAAAACAATTCAGTGAAAGAGTTAGCAGTTTTTGAAAATGAACAAACTGTGGGATATTCCTTTGTCCCTCGCATACTTTTCATAGCAACCTACTTGGCAATGAGTTTTTTTGCTCAGGAATCTGAAAAATGTTAAATCATGCCAAAATTTGTGGAAACAAAGGTTACAAACTCGGATGACTACGCATGCCCTAAAGTTCAGAACTTGATATTCAAAGTGGAGAATATGATTGGATGGGGTAGCAACTACCCATTTTGTCATGCAAAAAACCTTTACTGTGCAGAAAAAAAACATTTGCTTACGGAACATGGGCTCGATATATTAATTTTTTTGTAAATTATTACAAAAAAATTCGTAATTTCAAATTGATCTGTCGTTTTTTCTTTTGCTTTAAAATTATAACTATTGTTCAATTGTTCAATATCAACCAATTCATTCTAAAGTTAAGATGGGTGATGAATGTGACAAGCTTTTTACTTTGGGAAACTTTGATTTTTTTTACAAAGAGAATCACGATTTAAAATTATGGATGTTTTTTGGACCTCTATGTGGAAGATATCTTTTAGTTTGTCTGTGCCAATTTTTTTTCATAGATTTTATATTAGCATGTGCAATTTTCAAATAATAATATCAACTACAAGTGAAGAGACAACATGTTAGCAGTTTTATCAAGTACAGTCGGTTATATTTCACCTTCTTCAAAGCTATGAATAAAATAATGTCCTATATAGAACGAATTGATGTTTCGCTAGGTGGTCCGAGCGGATTTCGAAAACCACGTCCTGTTTTTCGTTTGGTTAAAATTTAGTACATTTCTACCCAAAATATGATCGGATTTATCTTCAGGCTTCTGCATACCCCATTAAAGATTGTGACAAAGCAGAAGTTCTGGGAAAGTTTTAACTAGGAAAAGCTGCGAACAAGTTCAGATTAGAGATATATCGATTCTTAAATCCAATTTCTATCAATCAGTTGTCATGGTTTCCTTTACTTTTGAGCTAGCTTCTTATATTTCATTTAATTGCTACCCGATTAATAGTCTTAGTTCCCTAACAAATGTTCTACCCAAACATTAACTTTTCGAAAGGGAATGAGAGGTTGTCTTTTCAGAAACATCGTACACTTATTGTACTAAAATGTTACTGAAGGAAATTTTGCCTTCATAGATGGGAGAGAAAGTTCTAAAGATAAAAGAAGGATTGAACCAATACATAATAAAGTTGGATTGTAGCCAATTTTGTTGATTTAGTTGTAGCCATATAGTTGTAGCCGTTTAGTTGAAAAAGCGTTTGAATACAAAAAAAATTTATGTATCAGCTGAGAAAACTTCTCAAAAAATCGCAGTTAATTTAGCTGAGGACTACTCAATGTTTATTTTTTAACGTGCTAATTTGAGTTCTAATTTTAATTCTGACTTTAATAAAATCAAATAAGGGTTATAACGAGTGAAAAAATCACATTATTCTCAGTATTCAAACGACATGATAAATTACATTACCTGATTATATAAAGCGATATTTTAGAATATAACATTGTCATTGATACAAAACTCCCTATTTCCATTGTGGTCCGTTCATTTCCAAAGTAAAAAGTGTAGATAAAAAATCTACAGGACAGTACATGAATGCTCAGTTCTTTACAAATTTACAATTTGCAAAATTAATAAAAAGTCTTTCCATAGCATCAAGAAAAAAGTAAGATATAGTACAGAAGAAAAAATTTCTGTTGTTCTCAAGATTTTGACTTATCTTTTACGACTTACACTTCATACGAAATGCTAGGTCAAAATCCAATAATTTTTTCCAACTTTTGTGGACATGCAAGGCAACGTGCATGAGTTTTTGATAATCCTGTGCAAACTCTTAGGAGAACTGCAATCCCCCTCATTAAAAAATATATCGTCCCGGCTGCAAAAAAAATTGAAGCAGATTTGTTTGAAGTTGCCGTTCCAGAAATTGGGGAGGTTGTTAGTGAATGCAAAGAGCTCAAAACGTTCGCAAAAGATGTGCGAACAAAAACAGTTAGGAAACAATTGGGAGGCAAAAGAAGAAATCCAAGAGTAGAAATAGTAGAATCAGATCCAATTCTCGAAAAGTAAGTCAAATGAAGTCGATCTTGCAAAGACATTTGTGAAAAAAAAAAAGAGTTTAAATGAATGTGGCTTTTTTCGGTACGGGCGCTTCACACGTTCTTCTTCGGAGATTTTTGATTTGGAAAAAATTGGAATTTGGACGAAATTATTCTATCTTACAAGCAAAAAGTGTTTCGCAGTACTTCTCTTGATGAAAAACGTTTTGAGTTTGAATGTGAAACGGACCGAATACTCCATTGGGATAAGTGTGACATCCATCTTAGTTTAAAGCTTCAACTTTTCAAGGGAAGGTTGTTTGATGCTTTCAAGAGAGAAAAAGCAGAACATATAAAGCAAATCAGAGATTGACTCAGATGAGGACTATGATCCTCACTTAAATTAATTAATGTAAGCAACCTACTACATTCGCTTTTCTCTAATTGTTATGTTAATTTTAGCAAAACAAGGGTTTATAACGCCAACGGAAATTTTCACGATAAAGTACAATTATCGAACAAATTCACTCATCGGCAGTGGGTAATAATGGAACCTTCGCTTGTCATATAATACTGAACGATTTCGGAAGCAAATGATAAGCTTGCGTTCACTGATGTAGCCAATTTTTCAGGAACAGGGACAGTTTTTTCACTCTATGTGAAGAGTGCCATTGATTGTATAATTGTAAAAAACTGTTACTACCAA
Organism: Symsagittifera roscoffensis; assembly: GCF_963678635.1. NCBI lineage: Eukaryota > Metazoa > Xenacoelomorpha > Acoela > Convolutidae > Symsagittifera > Symsagittifera roscoffensis. The sequence continues at coordinate 26,283,132 of NC_087068.1, read as the reverse complement.
ATACCAAAGTTCGAACTAAATCACTACCAGTTAGACCTAAATTTTTCTTGCTGTCTGATAATCCAAAATTTGCAATAAAGTTTGTTGGTTGTTGACTGTTTACTAGAAAATATTCAGTTGATGAACTCACCATCAAAACTTGCTAAGGAATCTGGGAAGAGAACCTGCTCAATATATGTATATGGAAACAGCGAGAACCCTTTTCAATCCAACTCGTAAAAACCAATTCAAATTGGAAAAAATTTTTAAAAAAGCAACAATCAAAGGAATAGCAGTTGCAATGAAAACAAACTCAGCTGTTGCGGGATCTTTTTTAAGAAAATTTTCTCAACTGTCAACAATTTTATTTGATAGAGCTTAGAATTATGCGAGGTGGAAGTGCAATTGTTTCATTAGATACAATTTATTCCTGTCGTTCTTGTGCTACAACAATGAAAGCAATGCAGTTTAACGAAGATTTTCTAGCTCTTCCTAATGATGATTTTGAAAGTCACTCTATTCTAGTTTTGAAAATGACTTCACTCTAAGATGCAGGTGAACAGTTGTAATTTCCAGAGATTGGTGGAAACAACTTGAGAATGAAAAAGTTTTTCCATTTTTCCTTGGAGCAAGTAAATGATAGTCTTGGCAGAAAAACTCTCAAAGGTTCAAATTGAATAAATGGGAACAGTCGCTGAAAATGTTCTATTTGTTTTTGAGTTTTTAGGTTCCTTTGAAAATACTGCTTCGAATTATCATCGTTTTTGTATCTGTACTAGCTATTTTGTTTTTCTCTTAGCTGAAAAGTTGAAAAGCTGAAAACATTTAAGCAACATGGACTGTGAAGCAGTGTTCAATAACCTTTGTCCAGTACATAAGACTTGTGTATTGGACTTTGTTGATTCAGTACCGAAAAGCGTGTAAGTCATCCAATTATATTTTTGTTCTAAATTCTACAAAAAAAACAATCTCTTGGTTTTCAGAGAAGTCGACTAACAAGTGCAAAAATGGATAAAAATTCATTTATACAAAAAACTGAAAAAAAATACTGAATAAAGTTCATCAAAAAACAAAATACTCTTTTGCATTCATCAACGCAGCTCCATGCATTGATACAGTAAGATAGTGGATCATGATAGCTCGATTGGCCAATACTTTGTAAACTGTTTGGATAAAAAAGAGCAATTTATTCCTTTCTAAAAAAAATACCAGATGGTCGCAAAAAGCTACAAAAAAACTGATAAATTGTGTGCATTTCTTCTTTTTAAATTCTATCAGAGAAGCATGAATCATGTTCTTGGTGTGCATAATTTGAATTTTATAGATAATTTTACATAAACATGCTGCTTTTTTTACAAAGGTAAATTATGACGGCAAAATTTTTATACGATGCAATGATTTTTATCCTTCCTTGGTAATCCAATTTTTTGTTTCAGAAACTTGATGATTTTCCAAAGCTTCGGTAGGCTGCAGCATTTTTTCATTCATATAGCGGATTAGTAGTTATAACGCCTTACAAAATAAACTACAGCTCACATATTATTGTGTTTTGAAGCGTTTATGAATGAAAAACAAAATTTTTTCGACAAATTTTGAAGAGCCTCACTCTTTGTGCAAAAACTATCACCCTTGACTCGCCATAAAAGAAAAAACATATTAAAAATAACCATTTTACAATCTACATATATTTAACCATTGATATTCACCAATTAGATTACGCGCTCCAAGACTTTTGAGAAAAAAAACTAGAGGTTTCCCTACAAAAACCAGAAAAAAAAACATTTTTCATACAATTTTCTTACCATTACAGAAAAACTGAAGCCTTACCAATTCTAATCTACATCCTAATAAATTGCTGACTCTATACTCAATGTTAAAACATAGCCTGCAGACCGAATGCTCTATTCACTATTTTAAAACATGGCGGCCTGCAGGCACCCTCCCCCTGATCACTTCCAATAACTAACTACTGTGGTAACTATGATCAAGAAAAAGTTTTTTTTTCTGAAATAAGTCTGAAAATTCTGATAATAGTTTTTATACACTTTACCTTTAACTTTTTGTAACGCTTAGTTTTTTTTTCAAAATTTCTTTTGTTATAAAATTCAATAAGCCCTTTTTGATTATTATTCTTTTTATTTGCCCAGTCTGGCTTTGACTTTGCATTTAGAAAGTTTGTTATTTTTGTTAAGTTTGTTTATAGATGTTGGCTGATGCAAGTTTTTAACATTTATTAGAAGAGTTTTGACTCGTTCTCACCTCCTCCACATTTCACGTTTTTTTATTAGTTCTTTTCATATTGGCTAAACTCGTGAAGTTGAGATATTGAATTAAAAAAATAATTGATCATAATAGTTGGTTTGTTCAAAATTCAAAACTTCATTGCACCATGACAAAGTTAAAATAGTTTTCAAAGTTGATAATCAAATGTGCGAGGGGGCAGTGGAAAAAATCTTTTGTTTTTTAATCACTTGAACTTTTTTCTGCAAGTTCTCAAATAACTTTTTTGTAATGCAATTTTGTTTTTCTTTCCACCAAGAGCTCAACACCATATTGTACACCTATTTTAGTATTTGTCAGTAATACTTGTTGTCAAAGAATTTGCATAATTTAGGCTTCCTCTAAAATGCGATACTTTTAACAAATTTAATTGCACTTTTTCATTTTTATTGGTTTTGAGCAGAAGTCGTTAAAATTTTATCATTTTTTCGAGCAACATCTAATAAAAAAATGTTCACTGATAATCGAAAGCCTTCTACAGAAAAACCCAAACTGGCGATGGCGATGGCGATGGCGATGGCGCTGACGATGGCGATGGCGCTGACGATGGCTCAATTTTCTTCCCTTTATTTAAAATTAGGAGCAAAAAGTGTGAATGTTACGCACTTTTTGTTCCGCCTTTCCAATAAAACGGAATATTTATGCTAGGGTGGTTTTTTATTCAATCAATTTTCGGCGATCGAAGTAATACTTTTTTAACAAAAAAAAATTATGCTCCATTAAAATATCGATTTCCTGAAACCAAATTTTTTTACCGCAGATCATTTTTTTAAAAAGTTTTGGGAGTTTGAAAACTGCCAATTTGGCCATATGCTTTTGACTAATATATGCTCGCAACGGAGTTCCATGGATTATCATGGAAAAGTGTTGCCTAAAATGTTGTCATTATAATCCATTATTGTGGCAAATTTAGACCACGTAATCGATTATGAGGTCATTAAAATCGATTTTTTTTTTCGAAAAGTAAAAATCCATTTTAATCTATTATAATTGATTATAATCCAATAATTTTGTCACTGAAATCGATTATTTTTGCGAGAAAAGATTGCAAAAATCCATTATAATCGATTATAATTGGTTAAAAATAGATTATTTTGCCTCGAAAACAATTTTCATTTTCTTTCAAATTGATCGATTATAATCGATTATATTCGGATTTTATTGATTAGAAAAATAGTTTCATTACAATCCATTTTTAATCGATTATAATCGAATATTATCGGAATTTATTGCGCCAGACCATGAACTCCATTATTATCCATGGAACTCCGGTGCGGGTGCGCATTTGAAAAGCTTATCCATAACCCTGAAAGCGTAACGCGAAACTTTTAAGCATGGCGATAAACCGCGCACCACAAAATTGTAAGAATTTGAATTGAGGCTGGCCCGCACTGGAGTTTCATGGATGTTAATAGATTATATTGTCATTTTATAGTCAGTATCTATGAAAATACAAAAATAATCGATCATAATCCATCAAAAATGGATTATAATCTTAGTTTTTTTATATCAATATAATCCATTATAATCGATTATAATAGATTAAAATCTATTAAAACTGAATTATATTTCTTATTTTTTTTCTGCCAATTTAATCCCTTATACTTGGTTATAATCACCTATAATGGATTTTTTCAAGAAGTTAGTCATGAAATTTACAACTTTTTTTTCAAAGTTACAGCATTTCCCGTTTAGTGCAGTTGCTACGTATTAGGTTATATAAAATGTTACATTTCACCTTTCAATTTTTTTTTGTCTTATTTACCCTGTTTACCATACCCCTCCCTCAGTTTACCCTCCCACACCTCCCGGTCAGTTTACCACCAACCCAAGTTTACCTTTCCTCATTTTATTCCCCCCGCTATCTTAGTTTAACCCCCCCCCCCCCCCGTTTGCTAAACGTGGGCGGCCTAGAAATTAGGGGGAGGATGGAACAAGTGAGTAACCTCCCTCCCCCGGACCCGATCAAAATGGTAAACAAAGGGGGGGGGGGGTAAAGTGTAACTTGCGGGGGGGGGGGGTAATTTCAGTAAGTTTTGATTGCGAGTAGGCCGTGAGTAACGCAGAATTGTTGCAAATTTTGCAAAAGATTTTTCAAAAAAATTTAAAGATTTTAATCCGTTATAATCATTTTTAAGGGATTTTAAATGGATTATAATCCATTATGAAGGATTCTAATGGATTGTGTTTAACAAAAACAATCGATTTTAATGACAATAAAATCGATTTTGTGGTCTAAAATTGCCACAATAATGGATTATAATGACAACATTTTAGAAAACAGTTTTCCATTATAATCGATTATTATCCATGGAACTCCGGTACGGTTGCTAATTGGTCGTATTAGTTTCGTACGACTCAAAATTTCACACTTGATCTTTGATTTTGTCCAAAATTCATAGTTTTTTTCAATAATTTTTTTCACCATAAATGTATTCGATATGGAAACATTATTCGATATGAATTAAGTCGGAACATTCAGGGCATTTCACTGATATACGATCAGTCTTGTCTTATATTCATTATCGTTTCATTATCTGTTGAACATGATTTATTAAAATTAATTGTTTGGCTAGAACTATGAATATTATAACTATCTTCAATCTGCAAAGTCTTCAAATTTATTATGCTAATTATCATAGCTGGCTCAAGTGTATTGACCGTCATAGTTGTTTTTGAGTTTGGTTTCGTTTTCTGTTTGAAAGTTTTCTGTGTGTTATTTGCGAATTGATGTTTTTCATCATTGTTTATTCATCAGATATTGCTCTGTGATGCTTGCTTATCGATCACTGTTTCATTACTTATCGAACTTGGCTTTACTTTCTCGCTAAAAATGCACGAACTTAGATTTAAATATTTATTCTTGTGTTTTTTCGGTTTATTAACGATTATTTGTACACTTATTTTGACAAACTCGCAAACGGAAACGAGAAGACAAACTGTGGAGCTTTTCGAGCAGCATCTATGTTGGACTTTTTAACCTTTTACTTGATCATTGCTCCACATATAAAAATTTTTAATGATTTTGAAATGATTTTTTTTTGGTTTGGTAGCAGTAGAATGATGGAGGGCGAGTTATTTTTCAGGGCTACCATTTTTAGCCACCAAATTTTCTAAAATTAATGCCATTATACATAAGCTTTGAGAAAAGCGAACCAATTAGAATTTTTTCGGGCTGAACTTTGAAACAAGTGATTGACAAATAATGACGTTATTCTGTACAAGAAACCTATGCATCCCTCTGTGCACAGTCTCCTTTCAAAATGAAACCAGTTTAAAACTAGTTTTTATATCCAATTATTTTATTGATAAACAGTCTCTATAAAATATTTCTAACTAATCAATCATGATCCACAACTAACAGTACAAAATAAATAGCAACAGAACAAAAATAGCAACAGAACAAAAAAAATAACTTTGAATACAGTTGTTCTCCTTCAAGATAGTTCCTAATATCTAACTCGAAAAAATCAGTAGTAAGATTACTCGAGGAGAGTAAGATTAAGATTGGTATTAGACTAAGAAGTTGCTCGAATCTATCCGGCCGAAAACAAGATATCGTGACAAACAGACTGTGTACATTATCTGAAATTGTTCTATGAGTGAGCCAACCCGGACATAAACTCATCTGGTGCGACCAAGAGTCTCAAAAAAGACCTCCCAAGAAACTTAGATTTACCAAATTTAAAATAGAAATCAGATCCAAGAAACATTGCAAAATGTAAGATAGTATAGAAAACTTAATAACTATGTCTCTACGTCTACTTCATTACGTCAAACGATACGGCGAACACAAGGTCAAAATCCGAACAGCAGATTCCAGCACTATATCTTGAAACGACGAAGACTGTAAAAATTATTTCTCTTCAAAGTTCTCAAGGCAAAACATTTTCACTCTCTAACATGGAAAAAAATTACTTGGAGCAAAAGATTTATTTCCAGATCTAATCTTGGATCTTTAATTTTAAACTTCATTCTAATTTTTATTGCACCTAAAATATTCGATCATCAAGGCTTTCCTTGAATAAATCAGGGCAATTTTGTTCTCCCTGCCTCGTAGTAAAAAGTTTCGAACGACCACAAACGTCAATTTACTCTCCGACGCTTATCAACCACCCAGGGCTAATAGAAATTCTTGAAAACTTACCATTTAATTAGGATAAACAGTGAAAGACTTCGGTTACTCATCCTTCACTTGAGCTCCTCCTCTTAGTTGACCCAGGCTTAACTCATAATAAAATTACTAAGATCTATAAAAGTATCTAACGATCTACTTTTGTTCTAAATATATCTGAAAATTGTCGATTGAGTTACTATTTTCAAACACTTGATCGGAAATCACAACCTTAAGTAGGGTTAAGTAAGTTTTTCTTAACATAAATCTTAGCCACGAGAATGTACAACATCATTCTAACGAATTGATAAACTCTCTCTCCAACCCTTCAAAACTGAACAACCTATGCCCCAAGATTAAGATAACCTCACAAAAGTTGTAAGAACTAACAGGTTAGGAAATATAACGCCTAACGCATCAATTTTGCAAACATCCTTCTAACGCTTATGTCAAGAGATAAATTTGGAAATAAACAAACAATAGTACTCCCCAATTGCTTAATTCAAAACAAAGATAAGATCTTAAAATCACACCACATCGACAAGAAATAGGATATATCAGATCGAAAAAACAAACAAGAAAGAAGGCAAAAATAACAAAACAAAAACAAATTATTAAACAAAAATTTTCCAAAACACGAAACGCATTTTCGGAATCTGATATAACTACAATTCAAGAACTTCAACATCTTCGAGACTTAATTGACGACAAAAATAAACCAATAGTTGACCAAAAATATTTTTCCGAGTCAGAATCCACAACACCATCATCTAATCAAGGTAAACGCAGAATAGAAAATTCATACCTTTCGCATATTAGTACGACTCTATTATTGGAATCAGCCAATAAAGCATATTGAAAAATACACATTAACTGTAACACAGCACAAAAAATGATACAATACGACACAAATTTTGATCATATTTCTATTCTTCCTTTTGTCATTCATGCACAAAGTGAACCCATCAGAGGATAAGTACAATTTTGCCATAATCTAATTGCGAATTTGTTCATAAAAAGAAATAGCCCATGCAAACAAGAAATCCGTGACATAAAAAATAATAGAAAAATACTCGACCGCTATCTACCAGGCATCAATAATATCACTTCATAATACGGAATATTTACTTTTGAGATTTTACCATCACAAACACATCAAACAACACACAGAACACAAACAGATATTACAGTAATAGATTTCTCGAAAGTTTTCATTGAATATATCAAGAATATGCAAGATCAAATTCAAAAAGACAAAACTCAATTTTCACAACTGATGTTTTTTCTATCATTTATAATTACATTACATATTAGAATCAAATGGCGTATTTACATCTCTAGATGCATTAGTAAAACAAAAAATCAACCTTATCTCCCAATTTTTAGATTAAATTCGTGAAACACTCGCCGATAAAGAATTTTTACAAATTGTAAAAATTGATCTACAAAAAATTTTAGCAGGGTTCATATTAGTCTTTGTACACAATTTAGATATTTTCTCAAAAGCAAGAAAAGTTTTCCACCACAAACTTCAGACGATGAAACACTATTGGCAGACCAAACAGAGTTTTTATGGGACCCTGAACGGTCTCGTATTCTTTTTTATCATTCCTAGCGAAATTTCAAGTGCGGCAATTGCCAATGTGTCTGTGCACAAAGATGACCTAAGAGTAACTCTACTCACCACTGATACAACACCCTAAAATGATAACACAATATTTAATGATCGGAAAAGTAATATTAGTTTAAATTCAACCTTTATAAATACAGAGGAAACCCTTAATGCTACTAAAAACCTGACACAATAGGATATTCAAACCCCATCACGCGTTGTAAACGAGGCAGTAGTAGAAACAATATCTAAAACAACACAACAAGGTTTTTCCCCATTTCCCCCAATACTCATTTTAACATATAATAGGAATACGCCCGTCCCACAAAAAACAGTACAACCAACAGTCATCCATAACTTGTTCCAAAAAACTCTCAATTGAATAATTGTACAAATAGACCATTTACTAAAACACGACAATCTAACAAAAAGAACACGCAAATAAAATTGAATTCGCAAATCACAACTAAAATTTTTTCTCAGACAATAACATTAACAACGTAATACCAAAACCACTTTACACAATGCAAAATCAATCAAAAGAACATAATTACACCTAACAGAAACCTTCAAATGAACCAGTTTCTCAGTCCGGGTTTTTTAATGAAAAACGAAAAACTCCTAAAGACCGTACCGAATATTACCCATGTTTTCCACAAATCCAACAAACAATCACTTCACAATATGCCAACCACCCTATTCCGAAGATGAAGATTAGTTCCACCAAAACCATTAACATTACAAAAATATCCCACGAAAAATAAATTGGAATAATACTGACCAACCAGATAATAATTATCAACCAGATACTTTTGAACCCTCTATGAGCTCAGAATAAAGACAAAAACAACAACATTTTTCAAACCGACAAAGTTTGGCACAATCAAATAACAATATGCAATCACAAAACCAAATGAAAATTTAAAATTACCAACCCAATCCAATGCAAAATAAAATTCTTTTACCATATTATTTACAACAACGTGAAATTACAAAAGCCCATTTTATAATGTTTACCCAAATATCAAACACAGCACAATCACTTCAAATGAAATTGAATCCATACCTTATGGGTGGATCATCTAACAGATCTGAAAAACAACCCATGGTGTTCACAGAAACAGACCTGAATATTCAATAGAAGACTACCTAAAGGCAGTTACAGCTAATTGAAATTCAAACATTGGTCCAGAACAAATAAATACACCACTCCATCAAAATTGGATACATAGGCGCACAGCATTAATTCAAACCAATCTTGACGGCGCTGCTCAAAAAAAAAAGATTTTAGTTTTACCTATTGAAATCAAACCTGATTGAAAACAATTCACACAAGAGTTTTCAAAATTTTTCGACTATGAAAGAAACATAAAATAACCTCAAAGAGTCCTTTGCGACTATATTTGCAGACTTCCAACTGGAACAAAAAAAAAGTCGCAGTAAGATTTAAAACCCTGGTACGAAAAGCTTATTCCCTCAACCTACATGATTTTGAAAATGCGAAAATGACTGATATTTTAATGATGACTCTAACACCACAATTACGCAAAAATGCAATAAAAAGAAAGCATCCTATTCATCCTCATTCCAGGAACCCGATATAATTTTTCAAAAACTAGTAGATGAACTAGAACAAGCCGAAATCACAATGAAATTTAAAAAAAAAGAGTTTTTGAAACTACAGCATGTAAATAACGTGCAAACAAAAGCTTCACATAATAATAGTATCCAAGACTCTGGTAATGAACTAGCAGAGAAAGTTACCCAAACATTAAAGATTTATGAAAAAAAATCAAAAATTCAAAATCTTACCATCATTCAAAAAATGGTTTAACTGTTGTCGCAGATGCAGACAAAAACCAGAAGACAAAGTAAATAAACGACAAAAACACAGAGAACCAATCTAATATTGTTATCAATACATAAAAAAGATCTAACTTTACTTCAAACATTGCTCAAAGTAACAAAAGCTCAGGAAAACCGCTCCCTAACAGCTATAGCAAAAAGAGATCACAATCCCCCTATCGAAATAATTTTTGCGGAAGATCACCAAATTGACAAAATTTACAAAATTATTCACAAAACAAATTATATCAGATCAAATAGTCGAAAAAATCAGTAGAGAAACAATTGTTCTTGATCAAAATCAAATAGATATAGTTATTCAAACTTAAATAGAAAACATTCATTTTCAAACTCGGAATAAATGCTATTCAAATGATCGTTCAAGAAATTCTCCAAAAAATCAAAATTGAAACTACTCAAATGTTCGAAATAGAAGTTTCTCGATAAAAAGATCACAAAACTACACCAACAAAAGACCATATTAAAATAATTATATTAATAGATCCCGTGATAGTTTTAGAATTAGAAACAACAACTATCAGAACACACGGAGCCAAAACTACAGAAGCAGTACACCAAAACATCAAAGACAAATTAATCAAGTAAAACCTACAGATGAAACAAGTTCAAATCCTCCACGTATTGACAATACAGCAAATTCAGAACTACAGTTAAACCACACACAATGTGAAACCACGGATGACGAAAGTGACACAGAAAACACATTTATTATTAAGATGTTTAAAAAAGAGTATGATTATGAAACACCAAATGAATCGTATTATTCACAAAATGAACTTATTCATTCATTCTATTCCTCAAGAACCAGACAATAATCAAGAAACAACAAATTCCACTCCACATGTAGTTGAAACCAACTTCAATATAATTAAAATACACCAAAAAACAACAGATAAAATATCATCACCAGAGGAAAAACTTGGACAATACCATTTCTCTTAGAAAGCCGAAGAAAAAAAACTTTCAATCACCAGTTCTTGAATTAGATTTTCTGGTTGATTCCAGCGTAAAATCAAACATTTTAATCATCGCTGCCTGAACGGAGATTCAAATTCTAACAAGGCACAAGTCTAACAGACTGTGGAAAAATCAAATGTTTCTTATCCCAACACGAACAATGGAACAAAACAAAATTTTACATAAACCCTTCCAGCAAATATTCTTTATAACAGACATTAAACACATTATAAGTGAAATTCTATTTATCACTAAATATATCCCAACTTTAAACATCTTGAGTAGTAAATAACCAATCAAAGATAAATATACAAAACTAAAAAAAAAACATCTCTAACATTCTTCCGAAAATTAAATCAGCAACTCAATTTTTCTCACAATTTTACCCTATTAATAATTAACAAAGAAAACAATCTAAACCACTAACAGGACATATAAGCTATATATGTCCGATGTTGAATTCAAACCAATTCATGAATGTTTTAGAGTAATGATTCATCTATCAAATACGCTAAAAATACACATACAGATATAATATCCCCACATGGATACAAAAGTTCACCATCCAAAATTACACTTCCTGTAGGATTTTTAGGCTATTGCGAAACAAATGCAACATTTCACCTGACACAAGGAAGAGCTGTCAGAGTAAATAAAACTTTGAAATTACTAAATATTTGTCAATCAACGTTTCTTAATGAACAACTATCCAGTAATAAAATTACCAATGATCCGAAAAGAAACACTGATTACTTCAGAAAAACCCTTATCTTAATCAAACGTTCCAAATCTCAAAATATACAATTGAACAACAAAAACTTTTAGCCATTTTCAATTTTCAACATTCTGAAAAAAATCAGCAAAATTTGAACACCTAGCAAAATTATTATTAACATATCTCATGGTTTATGTCACATCAAAAATTGATGTTAGAAAAATAACTTCAACACTAAATCTTCCACTTAAACCTGACAAATCTTTCACAAAGCATCGCGCAAGTAAGGTACCAAAACATCTACAAGACAAAGTAAATAGAGTTTTAGATATCCTCTAACAATAAGACATTATCTCACCGGTAAAGGAAGAAGAACAACCCAAAGGAAACACATTCATCAATCCCGTAATTTTTCCCACTAAAGGAGAATCACTTAAAATTAATCTAAACGCACAATTTTTAATTTCTCCATTCAATGAACCAAAATGCAACTGGCCCAATGAACCAATACAAGTAAAACTTACCAAAATAACCGGACAATACTATACTACTGCCAATATGAATAGCGCATTTAATCAAATGCCATTAGGCGAACAATCAGATCGACTAACTCAATTCGTTATTGGAAATCAGCAATACGAATTTAATACATTTAATGGTATACCCATAGTACCAGCTGCTTTTTCAGCATTTGTGAGTAAAATTTGTTAACCACTAACTCTTACCAAAAATGTAATCACATATTAAGACGATGTTTTCATACAGTCGAAAACAAAACAAGAAATGTTTAAGTTGTTAGACAAACACCAACAAAACTTATTAAAAGTAAACATGAAGGCAGCCCCAGATGAATCACATTTTTTCCTCACTCGTGTAAACATTCTTTGACACATTATTGAAGGCATCACAATTACACCCTTAAAAACACGAATATGTTCAAGACTAAAACTCAAACTACTATCAGATGAACAGAAATTCCAAGAACTACTTGGAAAGCTCAACTTCGTAAGTAAACACGCATACAAAAAGCAATTATATCTCAGATAATTTTACAATATCCTCCGACAACAAAAGAATTTTGAATGGACATTGGAACAATAAAATCACAACTAAAATTTTTTCTAAGACAATAACATTAACAACCTAATACCAACGCCACTTAACACAACACAAAATCAATCACAAGAACATAATTACACCTAACAGAAACCACAACCAGTTTCTCAGTCCGGGTTTTTTAATGAAAAACTAAAAACTCCTAAAGACTTTACCGAATATTACCCATGTTTTCCACAAATCCAACAAACAATCACTTCACAATATGCCAACCACCCTATTCCGAAGATGAAGATTAGTTCCATCAAAACCATTAACATTACAAAAATATCCCACGAAAAATAAATTGGAATAATACTGACCAACCAGATAATAATTATCAACCAGATACTTTTGAACCCTATATGAGCTCAGAATAAAGACAAAAACAACAACATTTTTCAAACCGACAAAGTTTGGCACAATCAAATAACAATATGCAATCACAAAACCAAATGAAAATTTAAAATTACCAACCCAATCCAATGCAAAATAAAATTCTATTACCATATTATTTACAACAACGTGAAATTACAAAAGCCCATTTTATAATGTTTACCCAAATATCAAACACAGCACAATCACTTCAAATGAAATTGAATCCATACCTTATGGGTGGATCATCTATCAGATCTGAAAAACAACCCATGGTGTTTACAGAAACAGACCTGAATATTCAATAGAAGACTACCTAAAGGCAGTTACAGCTAATTGAAATTTAAACATTGGCCCAGAACAAATAAATACACCACTCCATCAAAATTGGATACATAGGCGCACAGCATTAATTCAAACCAATCTTGACGGCGCTGCTCAAAAAAAAAGATTTTAGTTTTACCTATTGAAATCAAACCTGATTGAAAACGATTCACACAAGAGTTTTCAAAATTTTTCGACTATGAAAGAAACATAAAATAACCTCAAAGAGTCTTTTGCGACTATATTTGCAGACTTCCAACTGGAACAAAAAAAAAGTCGCAGTAAGACTTGAAACCCTGGTACGAAAAGCAAATTCCCTCAACCTACATGATTTTGAAAATGCGAAAATGACTGATATTTTAATGATGACTCTAACACCACAATTACGCAAAATGCAATAAAAAGAAAGCATCCTATTCATCCTCATTCCAGGAACCCGATATAATTTTTCAAAAACTAGTAGATGAACTAGAACAAGCCGAAATCACAAAGAAATTAGAAAAAAAAGAGTTTTTGAACTACAGCATGTAAATAACGTGCAAACAAAAGCTTCACATAATAATAGTATCCAAGACTCTGGTAATGAACTAGCAGAGAAAGTTACCCAAACATTAAAGATTTATGAAAAAAATAAAAAATTCAAAATCTTACCATCATTCAAAAAATGGTTTAACTGTTGTCGCAGATGCAGACAAAAACCAGAAGACAAAGTAAATAAACGACAAAAACACAGAGAACCAACCTAATCTTGTTATCAATACATGAAAAAGAGCTAAATTTACTTTAAACATTGCTCAAAGTAACAAAAGCTCAGGAAAACCGCTCCCTAATAGCTATAGCAAAAAGAGATCACAATCCCCCTATCGAAATAATTTTTGCGGAAGATCACCAAATTGACAAAATTTACCAAATAATTCACAAAACAGATATAGCAGATCAAATAGTCGAAAAAATCAGTAGAGAAACAATTACTCTTGATCAAAATCAAATAGATATAGTTATTCAAACTTAAATAGAAAACATTCATATTCAAACTCGGAATAAATGCTATTCAAATGATCGTTCAAGAAATTCTCCAAAAAATCAAAATTGAAACTACTCAAATGTTCGAAAGAGAAGTTTCTCGATAAAAAGATCACAAAACAACAGCTAAAATATCATCACCAGAGGAAAAATTTGGACAATACCATTTCTCTTAGAAAGCCGAAGAAAAAAAACTTCCAATCACCAGTTCTTGAATTAGATTTTCTGGTTGATTCCAGCGTAGAATCAAACATTTTAATCATCGCTGCCTGAAAGGAGATTCAAATTCTACATCCAAAATTTTCTCCTTCAAAGACTTCAAGTAAACTAGCTCTTGCACAAGGCACAAGTCTAACAGACTGTGGAAAAATCAATTGTTTCTTATCCCAACACGAACAATGGAACAAAACAAAATTTTACATAAGCCCTTCCAGCAAATATTCTTTATAACAGACATTAAACACATTATAAGTGAAATTCTATTTATCACTAAATATATCCCAACTTTAAACATTTTGAGTAGTAAATAACCAATCAAAGATAAATATACAAAACTAAAAAAAAACATCTCTAACATTCTTCCGAAAATTAAATCAGCAACTCAATTTTTCTCACAATTTTACCCTAATAATAATTAACAAAGAAAACAATCTAAACCACTAACAGGACATATAAACTATATATGTCTGATGTTGAATTCAAACCAATTCATGAATGTTTTAGAGTAATGATTCATCTATCAAATACGCTAAAAATACACATACAGATATAATATCCCCACATAGATACAAAAGTTCACCATCCAAAATTACACTTCCTTTAGGATTTTTAGGCTATTGCGAAACAAATGCAACATTTCACCTGACACAAGGAAGAGCTGTCAGAGTAAATAAAACTTTGAAATTACAAAATATTTGTCAATCAACATTTCTTAATGAACAACTATCCAGTAATAAAATTACCAATGATTCGAAAAGAAACACTGATTACTTCAAAAAAACCCTTATCTTAATCAAACGTTCCAAATCTCAAAATATACAATTGAACAACAAAAACTTTTAGCCATTTTCAATTTTCAACATTCTGAAAAAAATCAGCAAAATTTGAACACCTAGCAAAATTATTATCAACATATCTCATGGTTTATGTTACATCAACAATTGATATTAGAAAAATAACTTCAACACTAAATCTTCCACTTAAACCTGACAAATCTTTCACAAATCATCGCGCAAGTAAGGTACCAAAACATCTACAAGACAAAGTAAATAGATTTTTAGATATCCTCTAACAATAAAGAAAAAATGGTTTAACTGTTGTCGCAGATGCAGACAAAAACCAGAAGACAAAGTAAATAAACGACAAAAACACAGAGAACCAACCTAATCTTGTTATCAATACATAAAAAAGATCTAAATTTACTTCAAACATTGCTCAAAGTAACAAAAGCTCAGGAAAACCGCTCCCTAATAGCTATAGCAAAAAGAGATCACAATCCCCCTATCGAAATAATTTTTGCGGAAGATCACCAAATTGACAAAATTTACAAAATTATTCACAAAACAAATTATATCAGATCAAATAGTCGAAATAATCAGTAGAGAAACAATTACTCTTGATCAAAATCAAATAGATATAGTTATTCAAACTTAAATAGAAAACATTCATATTCAAACTCGGAATAAATGCTATTCAAATGATCGTTCAAGAAATTCTCCAAAAAATCAAAATTGAAACTACTCAAATGTTCGAAATAGAAGTTTCTCGATAAAAAGATCACAAAACTACACCAACAAAAGACCATATTAAAATAATTATATTAATAGATCCCGTGATAGTTTTAGAATTAGAAACAACAACTATCAGAACACACGGAGCCAAAACGACAGAAGCAGTACACCAAAACATCAAAGACAAATTAATCAAGTACAACCTACAGATGAAACAAGTTCAAATCCTCCACGTATTGACAATACAGAAACTTCAGAACTACAGATAAACCACACACAATGTGAAACCACGGATGACGAAAGTGACACAGAAAACACATCAAAGAAATAATTAACAAAGAAAACAATCTAAACCACTAACAGGACATATAAATTATATATATATATATATGTCTGATGTTGAATTCAAACCAATTCATGAATGTTTTAGAGTAATGATTCATCTATCAAATACGCTAAAAATACACATACAGATATAATATCCCCACATGGATACAAAAGTTCACCATCCAAAATTACACTTCCTTTAGGATTTTTAGGCTATTGCGAGACAAATGCAACATTTCACCTGACACAAGGAAGAGCTGTCAGAGTAAATAAAACTTTGAAATTACTAGATATTCGTCAATCAACATTTCTCAATGAACAACTATCCAGTAATAAAACTACCAATGATTCGAAAAGAAACACTGATTACTTCAAAAAAACCCTTATCTAAATCAAACGTTCCAAATCTCAAAATTACAATTGAATTTTTAGCCATTTTCAATTTTCAACATTCTGAAAAAAATCAGCAAAATTTGAACACCTAGCAAAATTATTATCAACATATCTCATGGTTTATGTCACATCAAAAATTGATGTTAGAAAAATAACTTCAACACTAAATCTTCCACTTAAACCTGACGCAATTTTCAAAAAGCATCGTGCAAGTAAGGTACCAAAACATCTACAAGACAAAGTAAATAGATTTTTAGATATCCTCTAACAATAAGAAATTATCTCACCGGTAAAGGAAGAAGAACAACCCAAAGGAAACACATTCATCAATCCCGTAATTTTTCTCACTAAAGGAGAATCACTTAAAATTGATCAAAATTGATCTATATGAATAGCGCATTTAATCAAATGCCATTAGGCGAACAATCAGATCGACTAACTCAATTCGTTATTGGAAATCAGCAATACGAATTTAATACACTATTCTATGGTATACCCATAGTACCAGCTGCTTTTTCAGCATTTATGAGTAAAATTTGTTAACCACTAACTCTTACCAAAAATGTAATCACATATTAAGACGATGTTTTCATACAGTTGCAAACAAAACAAGAAATGTTTAAGTTGTTAGACAAACACCAACAAAACTTATTAAAAGTAAACATGAAGGCAGCCCCAGATGAATCACATTTTTTCCTCACTCGTGTAAACATTCTTTGACACATTATTGAAGGTATCACAATTACACCCTTAAAAACACGAATAGGTTCAAGACTAAAACTCAAACTACGATCAAATAAACAGAAATTCCAAGAACTACTCGGAAAGCTCAACTTCGTAAGTAAATACGCATACAAAAAGCATTTATATCTCAGATAATTTTACAATATCCGCCGACAACAAAATAATTTTGAATGGACATTGGAACATCAAAAAAGCTTTGATGAAATAAAAACTCTCCTAACAGAACAAATTTAAAACACAATCCCAACCACAGACCAAACACTTTACGCTATGTGCAATGCCTCAAAATTTGGAATTGCCGCAGCACTTATACAATCACATAAAAAGTACAAATAAGATAAATCTCAAATCAGCAAATCCAAAATTTTTTACACAAGCAGAACTTAGTCTCTCTACCCTTTTGAGAGAATGTACAGCCATAGAATATCAGTTAACAGAATATGAACTCTTAAATCTTGGATCAAAAGATCCAAGAGTTTTATTCACAGATCATCAACCAATAATTTTTCTATTCACACAAAAATCAAGACCAAACCATAGAGTTTATAGATTTTATCTTATTCTAATGAAATTTCCAAACCTATTCGGACAGCAGCCGGAAATCTTGCTTTACTAGATACACTTAGTCGAAACACACCACCTGAATTATTCACACGAAAAACGAAACTTAAAATTCTTCCTTGCAAAAGACAAAACATCAACACGACTAGAATATAAATATACAGTAAAAACTGACTCTGACGTTAAAAAAACAAACACCTTAAAACACTTCCCATTATATTTTGATTGCTAAAACAACAACTAGGAAGTAGATTTATTAGGAAAAAATTCATTCAAACCAACACCATGCTCATAATGGACAGAAAACTATACACAAATAAAGACATCTATACAAACCTACATCGAATTATCTTTTTCCTTTTAACGGAAAAACGAAACTTAACAGAAGCTAAAAATTTTCCAGGCCCCCGATCTCAATCAACAAAATACAATTTTAAAGATGACCGGTTTCCAAGACACCTTGCATAATATACCTCTCTCAAAAAAGGAAATTCAAAATATTTAATTCCCAAACACAGAATCAATGATACTTCAGTTGTTACAAAAATACCAAACTGTTGACCCTGTCATTCGACAACTTAAATCTTGGCACAAATATAAAACAAAACCAAAAAAGCCGATAGCACAATCCCAGGAAGTGAAACCTTACTTCGCTATTTCCGAACATTTACTAGTATGACGTAAACGAAAACTCTGACGTCTTAGAAAATCATACACTTCAAACAAAACTACCTTGCCGCCCAATAAGCTTATCTTGAACTGCATTCTACATTCCCCATATACGAAAAGACATGCAGGATCGAAAGAACATATTAAAATTGCACCAATTTGGAAAAAGTACTGTGCAATGATTGCATAACAAGTCAATTAAACAAAACTTTTCCACACCAAAAACAAGCAGCGAAAAACAAGATGTCAAAGGACAAATACTTTATTTCAATCACAGAATCTCAATTGATACCAAAGGTCCTATATCATCCTCCTCAGAAAAAACTCATAAATAATGGCAAAAGTAGATGCATTTACACACTAAGTAGCACTCAACCCTCTACCTCACTGCAACGCTTATTATGCTTAAACAACATTTTACGAACACTGGATAGCAAAATTTAAACTACCAAAAATCCGTGTCACAGACGATGGAACAGATTTCAACAAAAATGAAATGTCACCTCTATGATATAAAACATGAACCTAGAACACCCAATGCCCCATGGACAAATGGACTAGTTTAAGGCATGAACCGTTCACTACAAAAAACCTGCATTGTATAATAAACGGAGACGATAAAAAATATTCCGAATGGTCAGCAGTCGTAAAATTATTCTCATTAGCATATAAATTTCAAACCACCACAGCAGTTGGAGTATCACCATTCGAAATGGTTTTTGACCAAAATCCACGTAAGCCGATGATGTTCACGGGAAAATCCTCAAAAAACGCACAAGCTTACTGTCAACCCCATAAAGATTCAATTTGTTATAATCTACTACTTCACACTCGTTAAGAAGATCATTTCCACCATTTACAAAATCAACTTAAACTAGATCTTGAACTATAACTGAGAGACCTCCAGGTCAAAATAAGCACTACTCTTCTCTTCTAGTTGACAATTTAAATAATTACCATACAAAAATTTCAACCCTCTTCTATCAATCAGCACAAAAATCAACAACATTGTCTCAATTGTAACACGCATTCTTCCAAAAAGTTATTAAATTGGCCCCAAGAAAAAATCCGACATGATCACTTAGTCTAAAGCCGTTTCACCTCCCAAAATCCCCTATTCTTCCTACAAATAAAAACAGGCCTAGAAAACTGAAAACTCCTCATACCTAACCCATTTGTCAAAAATCAATAAAAAAATCCGACGAAAATAGAAAACACTTCGACAGAACAAACCATTTTTCAAATGCCTCTTTCAAACTGAGTTCATTTCAACCTATCTCTCAAATTTTTCAACACTTCTTAACTTTGTATTTTTCTTTTTACCGAATTTCTAGAACTAAAGATCCTCTTTTTTATAATTTTTTGTAGTCAATTCTTTCATTTCTATTCTTCAAGCAAACTTTTCTTTCTGTCTCCAAAACCATTGACCACCTAATCAGGTACGAAACTTAAAACTTTTTAGAAATGATCCGAAGTTTACTAAGTAAGACAAACATTCTTATTCGTTTCACAAATTTTTCTAACTTTTCTCATTTCTCTCATTTTGACAATCCTTAAATGCACAAAAAGGAAAGAATTTCTTTTGAATTAGCAAATATTTTGCTAATTATTTTTGCAGAAGAATACTGACTTAAAGAAATCGAGCAATTAAACGTTCCAATATTGTTTATTCACGCCCTATTAAAGAATCCCCAACAACCACTACATCCCAGAACCCCCCGACAAAACCGACATCTAGCCAAACAAGCCAACCCCAATCATCTACGCGTATCTCATTTGTAGAAAACCCTTATTCATTTGAAGAAAGACACGCATCACTATCCGAACCATTAGTACACGCCGTTCGTCAAGCACCCCTGAGTGATCCACAATACGAGCCAACATATAACGTCTACCCCTCACTTCAACAAGATCTTAACAGAACCAGACACCCAAGCCAAAACCAAAAAAATTAACGACAAAAATTGATAGACAAATTCTTCACCCAAGACGAAATCGTAACCCTACAAAACCAAGAGATCATTTTAACATACCACCAACACCATCATCGCCCCTCTAGATCTTTCCAGTAAAACAATACAAAGCACCCCTCTATCACTTCAAAAAAATTCGCAAAACAGTAATTCAAATATTCCGTCAGATTATTTACGTTCAACACCCACTTCTGAACAAATTCGTGAACTTCCCTTTAATCCCCCTATTTCATCATAAAGACTTCCACATTTGACGACAAAAACATTTTTTCAAGGTGAACGAAACGTAGTTAATGATCCAAGAGATATTTCATCAGACACCTCTTTATCACTACCAGAAACTCTATTACTTCCATCAACGCTCTTAGTCACAAGTCAAACAACATCAACTAATTCCCTACAAATTTTCCAAGTCAATTAGACGATAGACCTCGTGAACTGCAGAGTTGAAATACCCCACTACGCTTATATTGGAACTATTCAGGAGCACCCCTCTCATTTTTGGCCAGCAACTTGATAGCAATCGACTCCAGAATTACGCACTCAATAGACTACAATCTAGACACGATATTCACAAGGACATACAAGAACATAATATACAAATCCTTGTCCAACATAACTTTACCCTTAAATTACAAATAACTAAAAAATTAAAAATTTTCGTACATCAATCCAAACCACTATCCCCACCGAATATAACCCCTCAATTTTAACCACCGACATTTATTACAACAGAACTTATCTAGAAAGAAGATAGATTGCAAAAAAGATAAAAGCATACTTATCAATCTATAATCATTTTTCAGTTTTGTCATGCATCTTTTAATATTTTTTCTAATCAAAATCTTTTCCCTCTTGAACTTCTAGAAACCATGCCTCATCCGAACCCGTCCCCCCAAACAGGACCACAAGACTTCCTTGTTACACATTATGATTGTGAAGATAATCATCAAAAACACTACGCAGTTAATCAAGTAACACAATGCAAATCTGAAACAGAAGACATAATCAACAACTATAGTAGCTACACTTTACTCAAAAGCCCGAGCTAAAACTCTAACAGGATGTAAAATTACAGCAAAATTCTAAAAAATGATAGTACATTGTTCACAAGTTTCAAAGAGCAAAAAAATAGACTCGATCATTAATCCTTTCACCAAAAAAATATCAAACCACTTTTATATCTGAAACACGAAGATTGTAAAAATGAATTACAACGTTTAAAAATGGTCACAAACAAAAGCACAAAACGTAATATGGTAAATTTTTTATTTTTTCTAGACTCTGCACACCAAGCACAACTTCAACGCCATCAAGGTCCTGTACAACAAGTCGATAAAATCCCGTATCACGCGCACACGGACGTTTCACCTACAGTTTACACAATTAAAACTGGATACCACACATTAGAATAAATAACCCATCAAATTGTAAAGTAGACACAAAAATTGCAGACTACCAGAAATCATTTTTTTTTCGATTGGAAAATTCAATTAAAAAAAGTACAATTAACACGAGAATTAAAAGATGATAGAAATTTGTAGCAGGGAATCTGCTTGCCTTGTAAAAACGATATAGGATTTTTGTTGCACGAACACAGGCATAGATAGTTTGGTTCCCTGAAGACATATGTACCACATTGCAATTCGCCAAAATTCACACAAGAATGATAAAATTTCCAAAAAACAATTCATAGAATCTATACCTATCGACAAAATCAACCCTGGTCGAATCAGATCAAACTCACAGAAAAAAAAATGTAGATAGATAGAAAACAAATTAACACCTTTTCAAATTTAATCTGAAACGGAATTCGCATGTAAGTATCCGAAACCACTTTTCAAAACACAATATTCAGAAATTCTTGTTGATTACGAAAAAGTTTTGGACATGAAAACAAGCAAATTTATTATTGATGAAGCACAATCATATCAAAATCGAGTAGACAAAAAATCCTACATCCCAGTAACGTATTACAAAAATACAAGAAACACTAGCGGAAAAATTCATCCAGAAAAAAGATATAACACGATTACAGGAAGTTTCACTAAGGAATAACACCCATTTTGGCGCATTCTATCACAATAATCATCTTGACATGCAATTAGATTTCACTTAAAGTATTTTTTTTGAGAAATGTCACTCTCCGAATTAGAAACAATCCACCACTTATGTGAATTAGAACCAACACAAATAATACAATCTCTCGACCTAGAGCAGTACTTAAAATATTTTACGCAGGAAATCTCTCATCCCGTAACCGCTCTAACTTCATTGACTATGAAGGAAACAATCTTTGGTATTATACTTGAACTAAAATTTTTTACCACTTTCTGTTTTTGACGACAAAATATGCAACCAAAGTATACCTATATTTTATAAAAGCAAAGTTCATTTTGTAGATACAATATCGAGCCGAACCTTTTTTTGGGATACACTTGTCCCATGTGGATCTGAAAACAGCCACAATGAAGTACAGCTTAACCCAAACGAAGATAAATTTTGTCTTCTTACTCCATACCCTACATTAAATGCACCTTTAAACAAAAATTCACCTGAAAGCATACGCGCAACCGCTCGAAACCCGAGCAAAGACTACAATCAATAGAAAATCAATCTAAATCTGACATACAAAATCACATTAGAACGCGACAATTTCAAGGACTCACTTTCAAAGACAATCTCACCAAAATGAATTCAATACAAAGACAATCAATTGATCAGAACTTGCAAAAACTCGCTGAAACATAAGGTTTCTCCGACATCTACCGACAAGACTATAGTAGATACTTCGAAGATATTAAAGATTGTATATATAAGTATATATCTCAATGGAGCAAAATACCGTCCACAACACATTTCACCAGTTAATATTTTATTGGACTTAATGTTTATTTTTTTTGGATTTTTATTTTCACTCCCAAAGGGACATTATAATACATACACAAGACACTGAACAGGCAAGCGTGACACGCATTTTAATTGCAAGATTTTTTTAGAATTTTTTCCAAATCAATTATTAAAAATCTTCAAGATGCTCAAATTAGCAAATATAACAAAAATCTACAAAACCAAATGTATATGATACTCCACAAGATGACAAATACAGCACTTGCAGCACCGTCCCATTTACCCAACTTACATAATAATCACCCTTTACTTTTAGTTCCACAAAGTCATAGACACCCATCTCCGATCGCCGAACGCTAACTCCAAACCAGTACTTCACAACAAAGCCCAATATCCTACAAAACACTCCAACAATCGATTATTGATGATACATTTGAACAAATTGTAGAACAACCACACACAAAAAATTTTTGCTCTCAAACCAATCATTATTTTAGCCAAACGTGGGCGGACAAATTGGATCCCTCAACCGTTCCCTTTCCTATCCATCCATTTGCCAACGCCAAATTCGCTCATTTCAGTTTCAGATCTCACCTCTTCTCCCCTACCCAGTTTTTTTCTAACTCACCACGCTTGGACTCAGACGACTCAACTCAAACAGTTTTCAGTAACGTTTCTAATTTTAATAGTTTTGATATAAAAACCACGACAATTTTCTTGACTCCTCGTCTAGCCCGACTAATGTTTCTCAAACACCTTTCTAGCCTATAACTACCCCTCTCCCGGATGAACCATATCCCTCTCTCTCCTCACACACTGACGCTAACTCTATCCTCTCCCCTCTATCAAGTATTGAACCCGATACACCCAGCCCTATCACAGACGATTAACTTGAGCATGATTCAGATAATTTTATATCTCATCAACAACAAATTCAAGACACAATTATCAATTCACCAACTAACTCACTCAGCTTCAACTTCCGAATCCTCTACTCCCGCATTCCACCCACACGAGCCCAAAGAGTTTTCATGAAACGCAAGCACCCTAACACTACACCTCAGTTCCTTATTAGCCGCCCACAGTCATCCCGACTATATTGCCATCATCTTAAGCACACTAATACCCCAGATTTCCTGATTCAAAAATTACCATTTTTCCCTCAATATACTTACTACAATGCAGCGAAGGAAAACCCACATACACCATATGTCGATGAACTTACCCTACTCCCTACACTAACCTGGATCCCCTATTACAAATTTTCTAACCCACTAAAAATTCCCTTGGAAAAAAAACCCCGCCAATAACGAATTTTGTGAGACCATCATTAATTATCTAACCACCGCACTGCATGAAAATCAATTCACCACTATAGGTTTAAACCAAACACTAAACAGATTCACATTACCCAAAGCAAACCGAATTTCATTAAACCATTCTGACCACGCTATCACTACCTATATGGAAGATTATCCGTATGACGACGACCCAAACATTAACCCTCAACTAATTTAAAAAATTTTCATAAAATTAGAATATATAATATATCTTGATAGCACTTACAAAAAAACCGACCATATCATAGATTACACACTCAAAACACTAAGGATCTTGAACTTTTCTTTCATAAATATAATCACTTTGCACTCACATTTAACTTCCTCACACCGAAGGAACGAGATATTTATTGTTTACACAAACACATGCTGAAAACAATACCAACCCACTCATACACAAATTATATGTTTATACAAAAACACTGCATACACCGTCCACCATCCTGTAATCCACACCATCGTTTAAACTCAAAATACACATCACCCTATTTTTGAAACTTCACATTTTGCATCAAATCAACTCACTTGCATGGAACCCTCTGTAATTGCAATCCTATTCGACAGATGTACAAATTTTGCGCACTGACTAACACTTCCCCACTAGAAGACGCCCGACCCATCATTATTCCCCAAGAATACATACAGCCCATTGAAATAGCCCTACTGGAAAATATCCACCGCACTAAATTTAATCACAAACTTTAAAACCTCACTCAAAATACTAACCATGAGTTTTCAGCTTCCACCGAAGAAGTAGATATCATCAGAGCGTTTGCACTTCTTTGGCCAATGCTTTGCACTAAAAACGTAGAATTCATACTTGCTAAGCCCTTAGTAACATCCGACACCATTAAAAGTAACTTCCCATTAGATTTTTTCCTGAACCTGACCCGTCTAATCGTAAGATTTTTTTTTTATTATCACTAACACAAAACAACAAGACACTCACCATTCCTACACGTGTGTTTACTTTTCTTTTCTAGATTTCACAAGGCATTAATTTTAAGATAAAACAGAAAAGAAATATAAAAAACTCTTCTTCTTTTTTAAATTTTTATCTGAACCATGTCAATAGATAATCTTAGCCAAATAAATTTATTACAAATTGCATTAAATTGATAATTTTTTTTGTAAAATTTATATTTGAATTAGTAAAATAATTTAAAGAAAACTAACTCTTTTATGTGTGCTTCTTTTATAATGATGTTTTTTTTTTGCCCACATTTCACACACTCTTTCCACCAAAATCAACTAACTCGCCCACGTAGAATTGTTTAATAAATGAATTCTAGTTTCAGAAAATAACTGATTACAATTTTAACTTGTTTTCATTCGTTTAAAAATTTCCTTCCACCCGGTTGAAAATAATTACAAGTAAGCTTACACTAAACAAGGCCCCAAAACTAATCGCAAGAATAAGAAAGTCCCACGAAACTCAAACCAAAGTAAACGCAGATTAAAACTAGATAAATTATTCTTTTGAAACTCACTTTCAAGTTTTATTAAAACTACTTGAAACACTGAAAACTCAAAAGAAAAACACAAAATACAACAACCTATTTTTGATAAAAGGACACAGCCAAAAAAAGAGAAAAACACTTGATAAAAAAAAAGTTGAACACAAAAAGAGAATAATTTGCTCAAAGAGACTGTAATAATTATCCCCTTCTGGCCTAACCAACCAGAACAACGTCATTCGAAGTACATGCACCAACCATATGCTACATCACCGATCCTCAATGTTTGCTAAGAGTGGCTCCAGGGTGAGCAACTCTTCAAAATAACCGAAACTAAAAAAAAACACCTTCGAGAAAACAAATAATAAATATCATAACTGAAACTGATCCCAATATTAACATATAGATAAAAATATGCAATGTAAAAGTTTCTTAGAGCAAAAGGAACAAGCAGCAAAGGGAGATAAAAACTCGACTTTGGAATGGCAAATCTATTGGTTTGTTGTCGTAGTCACAACCCTCACAGGACTTAAAGTATGGACCGAACATGGCAGCAAAGGAGCCCATTGAAGAAGAACAAGGGCCAACTCGATGTTAACTTCATATATGGATCCTAGTCACTTGGTGCTTCACACAAAAAAATGAAACTCCATCTTGCACGTAGTCTCGCTATAGCTTAACGAAATCAAGAAATCAACACATCATTGCATAGATCTGAAACCTTGACACGTCGACTCAAGACGATCTAGGATTTACGAGACCCACTTCTAAAACACGAACAGCTGTACCCCTGCTCTCTATGATGACATCTACTCCAAAACACAAACAACTGTCTCTCCCTCTTCTCTCACGCAGTCAAATCTTCAAAAAAAAACTAATCAAAGAAATAAGAAATCTCTTCATCCATCCTTCGCTGCAAAAAACATTAAAACTTAAAGCTCTCTAAAATCCGGATGGGTGGAACCAGTTTGAAACTAGTATTTATATCCAATTATATTATTGATAAAACTATCTCTATAAAATATTTCTAAATGACATTTTTAACGCTGAAACTAAGCATAGTTTCAGCATGAGAACAAAATAAATATAACTTAGAATACAGTTGTTTTCCTTCTAGACATTTCCTGATATCTAACTCGCAAAAAATCAGTATACACTATATCTATTGAGACGAGGAGAGTAAGGTTCAGATTGATATTAGACTAAAAAATTGCGCGAATCTATCCGGCCGAAATTAAGATATTGTGTCGAACAGACTGTGTACCTTATCTGAAATTACTCTATGAGTGAGCCACCCGGGACATCAACTCAAAAATTTCAAAAATTTTATTTGTTGAAGCCTTGAAAAAATGTAGGGTCGGTCGGCGAAAAATGATGTTGTCGTAAAAAGTACTGCAGAGGGAACCTTGGGGTGGCAGGAGGGTAAAGAAGCGTCAAATTCTCAAATCTATCTCCGCAACCCCCGCAAAAAAATATATATAGATTTTGAGTCTTTACTCGATAATATAAGTTGCCCGATTTTCAATTTACGGTAAAAAAGTCCGAAATTTATGATCAGTTAACAACATAAACGGATTTGAAACAGAAAAGCAGCAGGAAAAGGAAGGCAACCAACAGATACTGTATTCGGATCACGACAGCAATTTGCAAAGACAAGATGTTACCGTTAACGAGCATGAAGGAAAGTTGGTTTTATTTTTCTGGCGAGCAATTTGCGATGAACGAGCTGGATCATCGAAGAAAGTCGTTGTGTTAACCTACACTCAAAACGGAACTGAGTATTGAAGTCTACAGGAGTCATAGTGTTCAAAAAAGTTTTTTTAGATAACAATTTGTGCGCAAACTCTACATCGCAAAATTATTCAGTCGAGTTTGGTTTTCATTAAAAAAAGTTAGTAATTAGTCAAAGCAATTCTAGAGTCAATTGTTGTAAGCTTTGAATAATAGTAGATGAAGTTTAAAAGAACTAAGAGAAGGAACTGTTTTTGAAACTTTTTGAAGAGAATGCTATGGAATATTTGTGCTCCGGGGGTGCTTTTTTTTATCCAGACAACACTCAAATTTTACCTAGCAATTTTTTGACGGTGTTTTTTTATCATCTAGAAAGTTGATTTCATGAGCTTAAATTTATGAATATTAATTTAACTGTGAATAGTTTTCGCGAAGTAATGAGGGTTTGGAAAATGCTTATTAGGCTGATTTGAACCATTAACGTGCAAATTAACGAATGATTTATTTCGTGCAATTAACGCGTAAGCGGCCATCAAACTCGGCTCGAAAACAATTCCACTTGAAATAAGGCATGCTATTTGTTCAACTTAATATATCACTATCTGCTACTTATATCTTTCGAACCTCGAACAGTGTTTGTGGTGATGATTTTAGAAAAAAAAAACGGTTTAAAAGCTTTTGTTTTTCAAAAAAACGTAATTTTTTCAGTCAAAAACTACTCCATAGGTGTTAAAAGACGGTCGAAACCGTTCAAGTTGTCGTCGTGATACGAGCAGGTTTGTTCAGTTCTGTATGTCTCGAAGAAGTTTTTTGTGTCAGGAACTATTCTCGAGCTTGCTCACTCTAAAATTTTTTTCACGGTTTGATTTTTGTCTTTCAATTTTCCGATCATTTTCTTTGCCAGGTTGACTCCACGTTCAAATAGCTCAAACGTGGAGATCAGAAAATAACTAGATGATTTTTTGGTTTAAAAACTGGACTTTAATTTTTTGACCAGCATAATAAAAAATTTCGCATTGCTTCAATTTTTGCTGAATAAGACAATTTCAGGAAAAATGCCATATATATTAGAAAAAAAAAATGCAATGCATAAACAAATCTTGAACTTCAAAAAACTTGTCAGCACTGATTTAAAAAAGCCATTTTATTAAATAAACAAAAAAAAACAAATAAATTTTTCCATGCAAAAGCGATTGAAATAAACAAAAAAACGGGGATCGATTGGTAGAAGAAACATAATGAAGGACAAATCTGTAGTAGAAATACAAAAATTTCTGTTCTATAACAACAACTGTCAAACAACAAGAAAGAAATTGAATTGCATAACCTATTCTTTCTATTTCTTTCATTAACATTTTGAAAGTATGCAACGAAAAGTGCAACGATTAATTTCTTTGAATTTCTTCGCTGCTGTGGATTCCACGAGCAAATAGCTACGAAATTTTACTGCTAAAAGTTGCTGCAAAAACCTCAATTTTGCGGAACCAAAACCGTTTGCGGAGTCCACAAGCAAATAACAATATAAATGCATAGTAAGGTTACGCTGCAAGCGGGTTCCACAGATTTTGCTGACTTTAGCGAACTCGATAATAGTTTGCGGAATCCGCTTGCACTTGAGGAATTCGGAAAAACAAGCTATATTCGCTCGTTGCAGAATCCGCGATATAACTAATGTGTCAGCAAAATTTAAGTTGCACATAATTGAGCGCGGAATTAATGGAAACTTTCTAAGTGGAATTCAATTACATTAAAAGACTTGTCTATGGGTTTCAATGACCTACAGACTCCAAATTGTGTGGCTATGCAGTGAACAGTTTGGCCTCATAATGCGGTCGCAGAATTATGTCCTCTGTCTTCAAAGTCTGGAAAAAAACGATTTGGAAAGTTGCGACAATCTGGAAATAACAAAAACTGGTAGCACTCGCCTGGCCATGAAACCACAACCTCTGCCATGGTTGAGAACGTTTTTTTTCTTCAATTTTAAGTTTCTGTTTTCGTTCGCATCAATTACCTGTAGACTTCGCTCATCATGCCTACAAAATCCGTGTCGGAAGAAGTTCTGAAAAGTATGAATTGTATGGATGAAAACGGGAGATATTTCGCAAAATCGACATTATTTTCGACAAGAATTTTCAAGCTTAGGTCAGGGTTCTTTATTATTTGTTTGTTCCGGCATTCTAAAAGCTGCCCTGAACGTGTTTCAATTAGTTTTGGAAATCAATCAATCACCAATGCTATCAAAGTCGAGCGCCATCATCAACAGAAAAGTAGCAAAAAAACCAGAGAGCCTCGTATTATTGTTTGCTTGCCAGCAGTGACGAGCTATTTTGATGCTCTAAGACCAAGTAATATGGTCGAATACTTCGAGTACCAGAGACTGACCGGTGTTAAAAAGATTTCAATGGGCGAATTGGACGAAAACAAATACGCCTTCAGCTTCGATCCGATTGTCCGGAAAATATTGAAACACTACGAAGATATTGGCTTTCTGGAGATGTATCCAGTATCTGTTAACTCCAACAGAACATCAAATTTGTATAGAATAGCCGCAGATTCAAAACCAGTTCACTATACTTACTGTTATCTAAAATACGCAATGATATATGATTACATAATTGTCCAGGACTTGGATGAAGTTGTAGCCTTCAACGCTAATTTCCACCGAAGTCTTCCACGAGCTATTTTAGCAGCAACGAATTCATTGCATCGTCATTTCAGCTTTAGACTTTACGACCAGCCTATTGCTAGAAAATGTAATTTCACAAAAGATTTCAGAAACACCACCGACTTTTTACTTTCGCGATCAAATCTGTTCTATAGTCGACACTTGAACCCGGGAAAAACTATTCATTCCAGTCAAGTATGTATGATACCTGAATGGCATAGGTGCCTGGTTCACAGATCAGATCGAGAATTATTTTTCGAAAAAAAATTGAGGAAAGAGTCTTTTCATAAACTTGTTAGCTGGACTAGAGGGGAGGGAATAAATTTCATGAGGAGCCTTCATCTTAGAACTTCTATAAAGCACTTTTTCTATAACGATACTAAAAAGTATGATATGTGTTCAAAAAAGAATACTTTGAGATTCAATTGGCTCGCCAATTTAACTCCAGAAATGTTTTCAAGATCTTTGAAAGTTTTAAACAAACTTATCCTCTGATTGACATGAAAAATATTCGCGAACTTTGATTGCCTGTTCAATTCCGCGCATCTGAAAACACCACAGGTAGTAAGACGACGGGTAAATTTTAATGAAATCCCTGATAAATATTTTATAAATTTCCATATGTTGTATATTTTTCACATTTGTAGTTTTTAATTGCAATCGCTAGCATACTGTAAATAAAATCTTGCAAGGTTTATTTTCTCTACGTCAACGAATCTTTGAAAACTTTTTTCACAAAAAGTGAAGAGTATAGACTGAAGGGTTTGTACTCTAATAAACTACGATAAAGAAGGATTTGAGAGAGGCTTGTCAACGGAATCTAGGAGTGAAGTAATTTTTCTTCTGTTTTTCCTGCGTAGCGAAACTAACGCTTGCTTTTCTGAAATGCAATGTTAATAGTGAAAAAGCGTAAACAACTTTTGTTAAAGATTGTACAGCGAAAAATAAACAAGACTGCTCGTATCAGGGCAAAGCATTTGGCAGTTCGTTCTTTTTGTATTTGGTTGTACTTAAGAATGGCGATGTTTTGTTTGAAATTTCGTTTGTTGATTTTCTGTTCGTTTAATTTTCTTTTTGTTTCGACCCTTTGAAAAATGTTGGAGAGCTTTGTATTCGGGTGCGTTTGTTTTTTTTTCTTTTTTTTTGTTTTCCACGGAAAACCAGGTACCACAAATTATATTCGAAAATGGTTCGAGTGATATATCTCATTGAAGCCTTTTCAGTCGTAAGTCGAGCGACATAAAAAAATTTGAAAAAGTTTTCTCAGTTTCGAAAAAACAGGTTTAAAATTTTTGATTTTGGTCAATCTTCGAGCTAAAAACATGAGCGCGCAGGCTTACTATAGCTTGTTATATCTTTTTACACTGGAGTAAAGTTAGTTTTTGGGTTTTTTTGACTCCTTTTGGGAATCAAACAGTAGCGGATTAAGGGGAGGGGCGGGGGGCGAGGGGCGGACGCTTCCCCCACCCCAAGGGAATCGATCCCCTGCCGACGCAACAGGTCCCCCCTTTGTACTATTTTGAGATATCCATTTTTGGTTGACTGACCTTAAAATTTTTCTAAAGGCGCCTTAGGCGCCAATCTATACTAATTTTGAGGGGGGAGCGCGCGCCGAAAAATCGCGATTTTTTGTCGAAATTTGGTCTTTATAGTGTTTTGAGAGAGCTCAGAAAATCAATTTAACCGACCTGAAAAAAAAGGTCAACAAAATTTTCAATGTTTTTTTGGAAATCCGCCCCCCCCCCACCCCGAGAAATTCCTAGATCCGCGCTTAGAATCAATTACTTCAAAAATCAGAAAAAATCTGCAAAAAGTTTGAATCGTTTTTATTACTTTTTCTTGTTTTTCTAGTCATTTTTTTACGAAAACTGTTTTCCAAAAGTAGCCTATTCGACTAATTTTTAATTTTTGTTTAGATTTTCCTTATCACACCGCAAAACAACTACAAAAATTTGAAAAAAAAGTGCTTTATTTTTAACACTACGGTTGGATCATTCTGTGCTACTTGCACAGTGACCGGCAATCCTTGTTTATTATCAGCTTTTTTGACTTTTTTTTCGAATGACTGTTTATAGAAAGACAGATTTTAAAAAAGCTACGATAGAATACCTTAGAGAGAACAATTTGCCTCAATTTAAACTGAAAGCTTTTTCAGTAGTATTCAGTCTTATTTTCCTAGTTTTCTTATAAGCACCTATTTATGAGCCAATTAGAAGTACTACTGAAACGACCCATTTAATAACCAAAGTCTGTCTGTATGCAAAAATTCAATCTGGAAAAATAATTGTCTTGGATATCTTCCAAATTTTGCTCCCTCGTGAGCATTCTGAGCCCGCTCCGAAATATGTGAGAAGAGAGAGATTCAACTCATCTCGAGTTTCTTTCTGATAAATCTTTCGAATTGCTCTGTTGCTGTCAGTTTCATTTCACATATCAGAAGCCTTAACTTAAAAGAAAAACTGCCAGATTGAAAAGATAATTATTTATGGTCAATTTTAAAAGCCTGCACCTAGATGCGAGAACTTTAAGAAAACGAAATTAAAATGAATCTATGTTTTTAGAAAGTTTAAGTAGTACAAAATTTTCAGCAAAAACTGCTGATTTTTTTTCAACGTTTGCGTGGAAAAACACCGCAAGCACAAATCAGTCATCATATTTTTTGAAAATCGGATTAAAAACGCCGGGTCCGAAATGAATTTTTGCATTGACTGTTTTTTATTCGAAAACCAAATATTTTCAGTTGAACAGTTGTAATTTTTTTGAATTTTTTGAAATGTTGATGAAATTGCTAATAAAAAGCAAAGAGATTGCAAAAAAAAGAATAAAGCTAAAGCAATCAGATTTTTGTTCCTACTTTCGAAGAAAACGGAACTTTTATTCTTGAAGTGGTTTTTTCATTCAGTCAGTTTTCGGTGATCGAAATTATAATTTTAAACAAATTTTTTTTGATGTTTCAACGAATATATCGACTCCCTGAAAACAAATTCAGCAAGATCTTTTACCTCCGATTATTTTTTGCGATTATTTTTTTGGGAGTTTAAAAAAAAACCTTTTGGCCCTTCTGTGGACTATTTTATGCGTGCTTTGTAGATTTTAAACAGAATCCTGAAATCGTAACGCGAATTATTTACGCGTGGCAAATTATCCCGCGCAACAAAACCGTTCCAAATTGAAAGCTAGCTTATCGGTCTTATTAATTTCGTACAACTCAAATTTTCACACTGGATGTTTGATGTTGTCCAAGTTTATAGTTCTAAAAAACTTTTGCGGACCAAAAACTATTTGAAATGGATTAAGGGCCAGTCGGAACATTCACGGCTCTGCCCTGTTATACGAGCAGTTTTGTTTGTTTTATGAAAAAAAAATTTCCAATAGTTCAAATATATCGCGCGTTAATTGTCCCAAATTTTCCATAATGCCAACCTTTAAACCCCCGTAACTTTACGAAAAATGATCACAAGTGAAATATCTTTTCAAATTTGAGCTCAGGACAACAATATCTTTTGAATGATTTTAAAAATTCCGTCAAAAATGGCTAGTTAAAAAGTCGAAATTTGTCTGAAGAAAAAAAACCCACCCCGAGCACAAATATTCCGTTACTTTCGTATCGAAAGTCGGAACAATAACAAAGCTGATTGATCATTTTGGCAAAATGATCAATTAGCTTTGTTATCGTGCTTTAGTTATATCAGAATTTTATTGAGAGCTGGCTAATTGCTTTAGCATCAGATAAAACATTTTGCGATTGCTTTAGCATCAGATAAAAGATTATGGCCCAATTTGCAATTTCAAATCCACAGAGATTTTTTACCAAAATTGATATCAGATAAAATTTTGTTTCTTACGGATTCCATATCTATGGGGTATAATTACTGTTTGCTAGAAGCGAGTTCCTAGAAGACTCTAATTTAATTTTTTATTTGGTAGTGGCAGTCTAAGATATACGTCTAAGTTTCCCTTACCAAAACCTATTGAGACCAGTAAAAGGAGGGTCGGAACATTCAGGGCTTTCGTGTCGTTATTATTGCGTGTTTAGTTCATTTCAAATCCGCCTTGTTTTCAGTTGCTTTTTTCTCGCAAAATCAGGTACCATAAAGACAAGTGCCACGAGTTTTGAGAATGAATCATAGTGAAGTCCGAACAATGGTGTCGAAATCAATCGATATTTAAAAACTTTCGAAAAAAATTGTCCGTGTCGGCAAAAGCGGTCTGAGTTTTTAAATTTTCAGACTTTTGACAATATATCGACAAGTCATCCATCTAACTAATGCAAGTAAAACATTGGTCAAACAAAATAGTTTTTCTCAATAATTAGGTTTTTGTTAGAACACTTTCATGATAAGATTTCTATTTCGTTTTTTTTTTTCAATTTATTTGAATTGAAAATATGACTTTGGTCGCAACATTATGTGCTCGCTCAACGGCAGCCGGCAACCTTAATTTAAATTTTCTAACCTCTGGCAGCCTCGTCTGGATCAAAAGGACCGCGTGCGGATTCCTGTGCTTCGACATCATCAGGCACTGGATCTGCAGCATCTGGATATGGTCTGCCGAAGTAGTCTGTCTTCAAATCTGAACAGGGGAAGTTCACGCCAAACACGAACAAGTGACGAATGTAACAGAGGAGGATGATGGCGAGGAAGATGCACCCGATTATTACGCACAGAAGTGAGAAAGTACTCATATTCTTGTTGCTTTTCGATTGCACGTCATCATCTGTCCATACTAGGACTCATCATGCTCTCTGAAGTATAATTAGCGTTATTTAAAACTGAAGCAGAAAAACTCCACCTGTGATAATTCAACTTTAAAAACAACATAACCTATGTCATTAAATTTAATTTATGGAGCTTTTTCAAATAAATAGTCAATCCACTTTTTGCCTCAGATTTTCTTCTCATTTTTGAACTTTCTGGAAAATTTCAAAATTGATCCTCTTTTGATAAGTTTTAAGGCATTTATCGCCCTCAAAAAATGCACGGGATTTTTCTAAAAGAATGACTGTTTCGGATTAATCAAAAGTGATCTCTTTCAGTAGCCAGATAAGAACCATGATTATCCACTATAATCATTTTTGACCGTTGGAGTGGGTCCTCCAGTTGCTTGCTTAGGAAACTAACAAAAAATCACACAAGAAATCGCGTCTAAGGCGAGATTGAGAGGCTAAAGAAAACCTCGATAATGAATTAAAATCAAAAAGGCTATAACACGGTTCATCGGGTTGAAGAGAAAAAAAAAGAAATTAAAACTAGTCTAAAACAGACAGTGTCCGAAGCTGCGTTCATAAAACTGTCTTGTTTGTAAAGAGCAGTTACTGAGATTTGAGTGAGAAGAGCATTGAGTCACAATACGATACCATAAGGTAGTTAATAATGCCCACAATTCGACCAAATACTTCTCGTATTCAATTTTAAACAATTGTTGAACAACTAATTTACTGTATTAAACGTATTTATGCCTCCAGTTTGCTGTTACCAACAAGAAAAACTATCAAAAGAAGGCCAATTTAATTTACAAATCAACTTAAAGTATAATGATAGACTAATTTTGATGTTTTTCCATTAACAAAACTCAATCTTTAGTAAGAGAAAGTGAAAAAATAACAAATTTTGGGTAAAATTTGGAGTGAGATGTGCTGATGGTAAAATGGGAAGAGGTAAGATAAAAGGGGAAGGATCTATTTCGATTTGAAGTAGGGAGCAAAGTGGTGCCAATTAAATAGCGGGAAAGAAGTGCCTCAACAATGATTGGCGAAAAAGCTTTTAAAACGTCTCGACTTTTGTCTGCTCTTGACGAATTACATTTTTTGTCTCGACTTTCGATTATTATAGTTTTTCTTCAAATTATATTTCAACCAAAAAGTAGATCTTCTCACAGGTTTTAAGTAGAATTTCAACATATAGCAAAGCTTCATTACTTTGCTATCAAGCTTGAAACATATTTAGACTGTCTGAGTAAAAAGATTCGACGATATTTACGCTGAGAAAATATAGAAAAAACTAGATTTAGGGTTTGCTGAAAAGATGACAAAATTAGACACCCTCGCGAGTTTCGTTAAAGGTTAGTAGAAATAACAAGTCGAGATTCTCGCGAAAACAAAAAAAAAATAAAGCAACAAGCACCATTTCAGGCTCAAAGCATTTGTGCTTTTTGAAAAAAAATTTTTAATAACTTCAATCACACTGTACAATGACGATTTTAGCGGAAATTTTGATAACTATCTTTGATTATTTTAGCTGAAATGAATGGTAGAGTTAAATGGATATGGATAAAAAAGCTGAACGCATTCTAATCTGACGTTTTTTATTATTATAATATATTAAATAACTAACTACAATAAGTCAGTTTATTAAAATGTATATTTTGAGGTGATGGGGTGTTGCAACACTGAGGGAAAA
Organism: Symsagittifera roscoffensis; assembly: GCF_963678635.1. Lineage (NCBI taxonomy): Eukaryota > Metazoa > Xenacoelomorpha > Acoela > Convolutidae > Symsagittifera > Symsagittifera roscoffensis. The sequence goes on along the minus strand of NC_087068.1, from coordinate 26,245,954 downwards.
ATCAGAACGCGGACACAAGCTTTAAAGGAATTATCTTATTCTTGCTGTACTACTCAAGCAGCCAAAAAAGACAATGAAGCCAATGCTTAAAAAACGGTTTATTAAGCCTCTAGCTCATATTGCCGAGCGAAAAAAATTTTGAGTCCTTTCAAACTTGTATTTTCCCATTTTTATGAAAACAAGTATGCTTTTTAGACCAAAAAAAAATTCCACTGCTTGGATGACTAATTTTAAGTACCATAATTGGTTCAAATTTGTTTTCCGTTAGGTTGAATTCGATATGGAAAAACTTCGTTGAAATCTTTTAGCCTCATATTTGAACTAAATGCAATCATAGCCATTTCGGTGCAAGTTTTCTCGAACTTTAAAAAAAAACAAATTATGAAAAAGCTTGTGAAAACTCAAAAAAGCGCAGTAGAATTGTGTCTTAATTTTGACAAGTATGAAACAAATAGGGCCTAAATTATGAATTCTAAGATTCAACCAATTCCAAATGATGTAAAAAAACTGAGACAAAATTCGAAAAGGGAATGTTCGGAAGTTCTGACCTCTGAATGCGTTTGTTGTGAGGGAAAAATTGGGCTCGATATGCAATTTTTTTACTGCTAAACAAATTTGAACTGGCAGTTTTTTTGTGGATTTTTATACAATTTGAAAGATTTTGTTACCCTTAACTAAAATATTTAAAAAATATTTCACCTGTAGTCATTTTTGGCAAAATTGTGGAGATTTGAAAATAGCCACTTTTGGCTAATTAGGATACTATAGGAGCGCTATTAACCAGTTTTTTGAATGCGTAGCAAAGCGACAAAATAAAATGGTCCCAAAAATTTTGCAAAACAGTCTGAGACAAGTTATTGCATTAACTGAAACAACTATTGGCAAATTAGACAAACATTTTTGTAGAAAAGTGACTAGAAAAATTTTAAGAAACTTCAATTTATTTTTCAGGTATTTTTGCCAAAAGTTTTTGATTTTTCGTTAAAGTTTTTGATTTCTAAAATGGTTTGAAAAACTCCAAAAAATAATGTACTAGCGTATGATTAAATTTGCAAGGCCTAAAACAGGCATAAAGAAGCTACTGTTAGCCTGCTCGCTCGTTTTATTTGCTCACAACTGAGGTAAAAGCCAAAAAATTTAAACCAATATTCGCTGATATATTACAATAGGTGGCAAATTTGAGTTAAAAAAACTGGATCGCTCATTCTTATACTTCGCACACTAATTATCATTTATTTCAAAGCCAAACTTTTGGCAAAAGAATTGTTAAGTTTGATTCTTTAAATAACCATTCATCTGACAGAGTTATGTCTATACAAAAACTATCCTAGAGAGGTGTACAAGTGATTGAAAAGGAAAAGACTGTATCATGCACAAGATTTTTCAAATTTAATACATGCACTGCTCAAATACTTCTCAAATATACCGCCTATTGTAACATATCGCCCATCAATTTTCATCAATACTGTAAAAAAAAAATTGAAACGTTTTAAATGTCGTTAGAATCACGATTGAAAGGGCTTCAGAAAGATATAACGCTTGATCCTTTTCGATGATTATTTGTGGTACGATACCTGATTGGGATCTACTTAACAACCCCCCCCCCCCTATGGTACCTACTTAAGAATCTCCACCCCTATAAATAAATACAGTGAATTAGCACTGAGCTTTCTAGTGAGAATTATAATTTTGCTGCATTCTGATTGCTTGAAAAATCGACCATTTTGACCTACTCAACAATCTCCCCCCTTTCTTGAAAGGGGTGGAGATTGTTAAGTAGATCCCCTGATTGAATTACACCCGAAAGCATAATTCCTCTCCATTTTAATGGTCTGAGCAAAAAAGTCAAATTATGCAAATAGATGATAGACGCCCACAAAAAAAGGTCCGATCAAAGTAACAATTCTAAAAATAAACAGTATTGACTGCGCAAAAAAAGCAATTACAAAAAACAAAATTAACAAAAAAATTTTCTGGAGCAAAAAATTAAATTAAATAAAAGCCTAATCGAGATCATTAATCTAAAATAACTCAGTTTCGAAAAAACGGAGAAACCCTGTGGGGTAGAATTGAAGATGTGGAGATAAAAAGAAGAAACATTATAGGTTTATGACGTCTGTTAGTGCTACTGAATAACGTAAAAGTACACCGCAGTCTATCGTTATTATATCGCATTATGTAATATTTATGACTTTCATTGGTTACATAATCATTACAATTCCGGCGACGGGCAGAACCAGGTAATCTAGTTATGTATGAAGTGGGAGGGGGGCTAGTCGCATATACCAGAAGACCTGAATGACCGAACACTTCTAACAACTCAAAGTTCTAATCGAAGTCCTTCGATCGAACCAACAAAACTCTAGTTGAACCTAACCAACTAACCAACAACTTACTAACAAAACCAAAACAAACCGATGTGAAATGTCACATTTTGTTCAGGGGAGGGGGGTGTGACTTCGTTACTAGGTACCATAGGGGAGGGGGGATAGTTGAAGATATCCAATAATAGTTTTCGGCCACTCGGTCCTTCTGCCAGAATACATCCGCCCCATGAAGTGTGTTCTTGTTTCTGGTGGCTGAATGAAGACACAAAATAGTAATCGAGGTCATTTAGCTCCCAAGATAACACAGATAACCAAACCTTAACAGGACGGGATTGAATTTTAAATAAGTAAATGTAAATTTGCGTTGTAGGTGTATGGTGGCGGCTTAAATAGAAAATGGGATGCAAATTAAATTTTCTATTTCTAGCTTTTTGAAAAAAAGATTGATATTTAGAAGAAAGTAAAAAATACGTCGTGTTTGTTAAAATTTGTTCTTTGTTATCTGCTAACCATTCAATTGCTATTGCTTCTGCCGAAAATTAATAATTTTGCAACTCTTGCAATAAAATAATCATCATACGGCGTTCTCGATGCCCTCTTACTCCTCAACAAAAACTTTATAGATTTTTAAAATTTAAAAATTGATTGGCCACCTGCCGTTTATTGTTGTCGAAATCGCCAATATAGAAGGAAAAATCCAATCAAAAAGTCTCTTTTTTCAACCGAAATTTAATATGCTCCAAACAAAAGCACACGAGAGGAATAAAATTCATCAAATAATGATTTTGAGAGAATTTGGTCATTTTATGGGATTGCTTTGCTGGTATCCTTTATTGAACCAGGTATGGACATAAACTTACCTAAGTTGCTTGTCTGTACGAAAAAAGAGCATTTTTTAACGATTAACAAAAGGTTATGGATTCTCGAAACATTTATTTCTGTACGATTGATGGCCTAAACGTATTTTGATATACCATCGTGAATAGCAACGATAAAGTTGTCATTGCTTCCGACTCGTTTGAAGGGGCAATTTTTTAAGGTCCCCCATAATCTGTGCTCGTTGTTTGCGGCTGAGACTTTTTTATATCATTGAAAAAGAATTGTTGTACTGAGCTCAAATTTTAAAAGATTTTTCACCTGTGAACGTTTTTTGTACAGTTATGGGGGGTTAAAAGATCATAGGGGGTTATTCTATAATACGCGATATATTTCACGCCATTAACGCATAAGCGGAGATTTGATCCGTGTTAAAAATTGTTGTAAATGAAAATGAGGCAATTAAGCTTTTGTTAAGTAAGAAACATATCACTTTGTACATTTCAAAACAAGAATGCTGGTATCAGGGCGAAGCCCTGAATGTTCCGACTGCCTTTTAAGGTCTATCGAGCAGTAATAGCATGAAAAAAATATATGTATTAAAAATAAAATGAATTTTTTTTTTAAATTAATTTAGGATTTTTTCAGTGGAAATAATCCCCCTTACACGCCATCTGAAGTACAAGTGAAAAATTTCTCATTTGGTAAAAGCTTCGAATTCATAACTAGCCGTTTTTGACAAAATTTTTATCATTTAAAAAGTGACGTTGTCCTGAGCTTAAATTTTAAAAGATATTTCACCTGTGATATTTTTCCGTACAGTTAAGGGGGATTTAAGATTGCTATTTCGGCCAATTTGGGATAATTAACGCGGGGTATATTTCGCGCAATTAACGCGTAAGCGGAGATTTAACTCGTCTTAGAAATAGTTCCAAATTGGTTGAAGAAAGCAAGTTTTCCATAATTGATTTGTTACTAGGAGCGAAATTTATCACATTGCAATTTATATGATATGGCGTGTGGGGGATGATTTTCAACTTATTTTTTTACATTTATTTTTTTTCATGTTATCACTGCTCCTTAAAAGGGAGTCGGAACATTCAGAGCTTCGCCCTGATACGAGCAGTCTTGTTTGCTTTTTTTTCCAAATTTCCTATACTTTGCCTTCGATTCAGAAAATTTGGCCAAAATAGGGTCTTTTTAGTGATTTGCGAGAGTTCAGAAAATCAATTTGGTTGAGCTAAGAAAATGATTGACAAAATTTTTGAGTTTTTAAAAAAATTTATGCGTCCCTAGAGAAAAATCCAGATCCGCCCCTGACAGAACTTTTTAGAAGTTTGCCTCTTCTGTAAAATCTATTAATCTAAGAAGTGATTTTTATGTATCGGAAGTTTTAGTCGAGGATGTGGAAGAGAGAGAGAGAGAGAGAGAGAGAGAGAGAGAGGGGGGGGGGAGGGTAGTTAATGCAATCTACTTCTCTAATTCGGAAGTTAGTTACTTTTTCAATCTGCAATTTTTTATGCTAATTAACCAAGCTGAACGAATGCAATTAAGAGAAATTGGTCCTGTAAATTGCATTAGGTAAAATGAAGTGGACCAAATTACCGTGAAAGTGATTTTATTTACAGCAGACGAAGCATGAAAATGAAGTCATAGGTCATAAATAGTCAAGCCTTGTTGAGCTTCTTGATGTGAAAATGTAGTGACGTGTGTTAATGCATTTTTGACAGGGGGGCGGGGGAAGAATCCCGCGGAAAGTTTCTGTCCATCTCTTTTTTGTGCATAAAAAATAGCATCAGCAAACGGAGGATTTTTTGATTGGCAAATGAGCCGAGTTTGTGCGGGTAAAATGAAAAGCTGGCCAAAAACAGGTACCACAACAAAAGGTCGTTCAAAAAGATGCCTTTTCATATTCAAGCTTTCTCTTTCATGATTCGGCATTCTTTTCAAATCTAATTTCGATCTCGCCGGAACTAGCTGCAATTCTCGTATCTCTTCTGAAAAATCTTTTCCCTTAGCATTACGAAAAGATATGTATTGCACCAAAAAGTGACCAATTCTAATCTCAAGAACACAATAATTTTTCGTTCTAGAAAAAATCATCCTTCTGTTTATTTGGGTCAGCAATACTTTACCTGAGCTGCAACTAGGTCCTTCAACAATCTCAGTCGAAATGTTTTTCCTCAGTCGAATACAGTTGCAATTTTTTTTCTCCATTCAAAGCTCAAAGCTCATACTCAAAGCGAATAGAGCTCTCAAATCTCTATTCGGTCAAAACACTCTTTGGTCAAACTCGATCGAAACGTTCCTCCTCAATTAAATTTAGTCGATAGCTTGAGTCAAGACAATCGAAGCATATCAGCCCTAGGCCGAGACTGTCGAATCATACCAATTTTTGACCAATTAGGTCGAAACAAAAACTGCTAGCCTCAAACCGAACCGGGCGGCAATTAAACACTGGTAGTTAAAAGTTCTTCAGACAAATCGATTGTTTAAAATTTTTCTATGATGTTTTTTAAATTTTTATTTTTCATCGTTTTTTTTAGAAATAGCAAACAATTGCTGAGCCGCTAATTTTTCAAGTAAGTTAAGAACAAATCCTCCAGCCGTGTTTCTTTTCGTGCAATGATTTTTTCTGCATTATTTGTCCAAATATTATTTTTTAGATGGTCATAAAATAATTTTTGCACCTCTCCTCACGCTTTTATGGTGATAATACAGGTAAGCGATAGTTGACTGGAATTGTGGTCAGAAGTGGTCAGTTTTTGTTCACAAGAAAGTGACAGAAAATGTGTGCTCGCTCGGTCTTTTATCTCCAGAAGAGTTTCGACTTGTCAATTAGCCTGCTTGGCGGTATTTTTAAACAAGCTGGAAGATATTGTTGCTCAGAGATTAAAATAAAAAATACACCTGGGACACTATATTTTCAAATTATGGCAGTTAGAGTTTGTAAATAATTTGACGTATTTAACTATACGATGATTTGGATGATTAATACGCGATATATATTAGGTACGATTGAAGCGTGAGTGGTAAATCACAACATTCCAAAATGAATTGAGGCAAACGGTTTCCCTTTTTATTGCAAGACCAGACAGATATCACTTTGCATTTTACATGACATTGGGGGAATAGAAATAACAACAAAAACAAGCAAGACTGCTCGTATCAGGGCGAAGCCCTGAGTGTTCCGACTGCCTTTTAATGTTTATTGAGCAGTAACAACCTATAAAAAAATAAATGTAATAAAATGAAATGAGCACTTTTTTCTAAAATTTGAAACTTTTTTATGAAAATCATCCCCCTCACGCCATATAAAGAACAAAGGGATAGATTTCGCTCCTTGTAACCAATCAATTATGGCAAATAAGCTTCTTTCAACCAATTTGGAACGATTTCTAAGACGGAAAAAATCTCCGCCTACGCGTTAATAGCGCGAAATATATCGCGCGTTAATTATCCCAAATTGGCCAAATTGGCAATCCTTAAACCCCCATAACTTTACAAAAAATAATCACAGGTGAAATATCTTTACAAATTTAAGCTCAGGACAACAAAACCTTTTGAGTGATATACAAAATTCCGTCAAAAATGGCTAGTTAAAAAATGGAATTAGTCTGAAGAAAAAAAAACCCACCCCGAGCACCAATATTCCGTTACGTTCGTATCGAAAGTCGGAACAACAAGACTGCTCGTATCAGGGCGAAGCCCTGAATGTTCCGACTGCTTTTTAATGTTTATGGAGCAGTAAACACCTACAAAAAAATTAAATATTAGAAAATAAAATGACATGATTTTTTCTAAAATTTGAAATTTTCATTGAAAGTCATCCTCCCACTCGCCATATAAAGTACAAAAGGATAGATTTTGCTCCTTGTAACAAATCAATTATAGCAAAAAAGCTTCTTTCAACCAATTTAGAACGATTTCTAAGACGGATTAAATCTCCGCTTACGCGTTAATAGCGTAAGTATATCGCTCGTTAATTGTCCCGAATTGGCCAAAAAGGCAATCCTTAAACCATCATAACTTTTCGAATAACAATCACAGGTGAAATATCTTCTTAAATTTAAGCTCAAGACAACAAAACTTTATGATTGATAAAAAAAAATTGCGTCAAAAATGGCTAGTTAAAAAGTCGAAATAAGTCTGAAGAAAAAAAACCCATCCCGAGCTAAAATATTTCGTTACTTTCGTATCGAAAGACGGACCAACACGACTGCTCGTATCAGGGAGAAACCCTTAATGTTTTGAATGGCTTTTATGATTGAGCAGTATTGACTTGAAAAAAAAAATTAAATAACAAAAAAAATGATGTTTGAATTGTTTTTTTTGTGAAATTCATCCCCCAACGCCATATAAAGTACAGAATGACAGATTTCGCTCCTTGTAACAATTCAATTATGGCAAATAAGCTGCATTGAACCAATTTGGAAAGATGCTAGGACGAAATAAATCTCCGCTTACGCGTTAATAGCGCGAGAAATATCTCGCGTTAATTGTCTCAAATTGGCCAAAATGGCAAGCAACCTTTAAACCCTTTTAACTGTACGTTAAATGATTACATTTGATTTAACTTTTCAAATTCAAGCTCAAGACAACGATTCTTTTAGAATTATATGCAAAATTCCGTCAACAATGGCTAGTTAAAAAATCGAAATATGTCTGAAGAAAAAAAACCAACCGAGCAAATATATTTCGTTACTTTCGTATCTAGTTAAAAAGATTGATATTTAGAAAAAAGTAAAAAATATGTCGTGTTTGTTAAAATTTGTTCTTTGTTATTTGCTAAACGTTCAATTTCTATTGCTTTTGGCGAAAATTAATAATTTTGCAACTCTTGCAATAAAATAATCATCATACGGCGTTCTCGATGCCCACTTACTCCTCAACAAAAATTTTATAGCTTTTTGAAATTTAAAATATGATTGGCCACCTGCCGTTTTTTGTTGTCGAAATTTCCAATATGGAAGGAAAAATCCAATCAAAGAGTCTCTTTTTTCAACCGAAATTTAATATGCTCCAAACAATAGCACACGAGAGGAATAAATTTCATCAAATAATGATTTTGAGAGAATTTAGTCACTTTATGGGATTGCTTTGCTGGTATCCTTTGTTGAACCACGTATGGACATAAATTTACTTAAGTTGCTTGTCTGTACGAAAAAAATTGACCATTTTTTAACGATTTACAAAGAGTTATGGATTCTCGAAACATTTATTTCTGTGCGATTGATGGCCTAAACGTATTTTGATATACCATGGTGAATAAGCAACGATAAAGTTGTCATTGCTTCTGACTCGTTTGATGGGGCAATCATTTGAGGTCCCCCATAATCTGTGCTCGCTGTTTGCGGCTGAGACTTTTTATACCATTGGAAAAGAATTGTTGTGCTGAGCTCAAATTTCAAAAGATTTTTTGGCTGTTAACGTTTTTCGTACAGTTATGAGGGGTTAAAAGATCATAGGGGGTTATTCTATAATACGCGATACATTTCACGCCATTAACGCATAGGAACAGATTTAATCCGTGTTAAAAATTGTAGTAAATGAAAATGAGGCATGCAATTGGTCTAATTAAGCTTTTGCTAAGTAAGAAACATATCACTTTGTACATTACAAAACAAAAATGCTGGTATCAGGGCGAAGCCCTGAATGTTCCGACTGCCTTTTAAAGTCTATCGAGCAGTAATAGCTTGAAAAATTATATGTATTAAATAAAATGAAAATTTTCTAAAGATAAATTTCGGATTTTTTCAGTGGAAGTAATCCCCCTTACACGCCATCTGAAGTACAAGTGATAAATTTCTCATTTGGTAAAAGCTTCGAATTCATAACTAGCCTTTTAAAAATTGATGTTGTCCTGAGCTTAAATTTAAAAAGATATTTCACCTGTGATCTTTTTCCGTACAGTTAAGGGGGATTTAACATTGCCATTTCGGCCAATTTGAAATAATTAACGCGGGGTACATTTCGCGCAATTAACGCGTAAGCGGAAATTTAACCCGTATTAGAAATAGTTCCAAATTGGTTGAAAAAAGCAAGGTTTCCATATTTGATTTGTTACTAGGAGCGAAATTTATCACATTGCAATTTATATGATATGGCGTTTGGCGGATGATTTTCAATTTATTTTATTGCACTTATGTTTTTTCATGTTATCACTGCTATACTTTGCCTTCGAAGCAGAAAATTTGGCCAAAATAGGGTCTTTTTAGTGAATTGCGAGAGTTCAGAAAATCAATTCGGTTAAGCCAAGAAAATGATTGACAAAATTTTCGAGTTTTTAAAAATATTTCTGCGTCCCTAGAGAAAAATCCAGATCCACCCCTGACAGTACTTTTTAGAAGTTTGCCTCGTCTGTAAAATCTATTAATCTAAGAAGTGATATTTATATATCGTAACTTTTGTCGTGGATGTGGATGAGAGAGTGAGAATGGGGAAGGGGGGTGGGATGGTAGTTAATGCAATCTACTTCTCTAATTCGGAAGATAGTTACTTTTTCAATCTGCATTTTTTTATGCTAATTAACCAAGCTGAACGAATGCAAGTAAGAGAAATTTGTCCTGTAAATTGCATTAGGTAAAATGAAGTGGACCAAATTACCGTGAAAGTGATTTTATTTACAGCAGATGAAACATGAAAATGAAGTCATAGGTCATAATTAGTCAAGCCTTGTTGAGCTTCTTGATGTGAAAAGGTAATGACGTGTGCTAATGCTTTTTTGACAGGAGGGAGGGGAAGAATCCCGCGGAAAGTTTCTGTCCATCTCTTTTTTTGTGCACAAAATAGCATCAACAAACGGAGGTGCGGGTAAATTGAAAAGCTGGCCAAAAACAGGTACCATAACAAAAGGTCGTTCAAAAAGATGCCATTTCATATTCAAGCTTTCTCTTTCATGATTCGACATTCTTTTCAAACCTAAATTCAATCTTGACGGAACTAGCTGCAATTCTCGTATCTCATCTGAAAAATCTTTTCCCTTAGCATTACGAAAAGATGTGTATTGCACCAAAAATTGACCAATTCTAATCTCAAGAACACAATAAATTTTCGTTTTAAAAAATCATCCTTCTGTTTATTTGGGTCTGCGATACTTCACCTGAGCTGCAGCTAGGTCCTTCAACAAACTCAGTCAAAATGTTTTTACTCAGTCGAAAACTGTTGCAATTTTTTTCTCAATTCAAAGCTGAAAGCTCATACTCAAAGCGAATAGAGCTCTCAAAGCTCTATTCGGTCAAAACACTCTTCGGTCAAACTCGACCGAAACGTTTCTCCTCAAATAAATATAGTCGATAGCTTGAATCAAGACAATCGAAGCATATCAACCCTAGGCCGAGACTGTCGTATCATACCATTTTTGGGCCAATTAGGTCAAAACAAAAATTGCTAGCCTCAAACCAAACCGGGTGGCAATTAAACACTGGTAGCTAAAAGTTCTACAGTCAAATCGATTGCATAAAAAATTTTTCTTTGATGTTTTTTAAATTTTTATTTTTCATCGTTTTTCTTAGAAATAGCAAAATTACTGAGCCGCCAATTTTTTAAACAAGTTAAGAACAACTCCTCCAGTCGTGTTTCTTTCCATGTAATGATTTTTTCTGCTTTATTTGTCCAAATATTATTTTTTAGATAATCATAAATTAATTTTTGCACCTCTCCTCACGTTTATAGTGATAATACAGGTAAGCAATAGTTGACTGGAATTGTGGTCAGAAGTGGTCAGTTTTCGTTCTGACTTTCAAGAAAGTGACAGAAAATGTGTGCTGACCCCCCCTGCCAACCCCTGCCAACCCAAAGGGTCCCCTGCCAACCCAAAGGTTCCCCCCTTTGGTACTTTTTAAGAAATCCATTTTTGGCCAACCGACCCTAAAATTTGTCTACAGGCGCCTTGGGCGCCAGTATATACTAATTTTGAGGGGGAGCTCGCGCCAAAAAAAAACGCGTTTTTTATTGTCAAAATTTTCCAAAAAGTGCCCAAAAACGGCTTTTTCGACCTGTTTTTTCAAAAAATTGCCTGCGGCGCAGAAAATTTGGCAAAACAGGGTCTTTTTACCGCTTTGGGAGACCTCGGAAAATCAATATGAACAAACTAAAAATCTTAGATCCGCCCCTGCCTGGGACCCTATATTTTCAAATTATGGCAGTTACAGTTTGCAAGTAATTTGACGTATTTAACTATACGATGATTCGGATGATTAATACGCGGTATATATTAGGTACGATTGAAGCGTGAGCGGTGAATCACAACATTCCAAATTGAATTGAGGCAAACGGTTTCCCTTTTTATTGCAAGACCAGACAGATATCACTTTGCATTTTACATGGCATTGGGGGAATAGAATTAACAACAAAATTAATCAAGACTGCTCGTATCAGGGCGAAGCCCTGAGTGTTCCGACTGCCTTTTTAAAAATTTATGGAGCATTAATAACATTAACAAATTACACGTAATAAAAAAAATGAAAAAAAAATTTTTTTTCTAAAAGTTGAAACTTTTTATGAAAATCATCCCCCCGACACACCATATAAAGTACAAAAGGATAGATTTTGCTCCATGTAACAAATCAATTATGGCAATAATGCTTCTTTCAACCAGTTTAGAACGATTTTAAAACGGATTAGTTCTCCGCTTAAGCGTTATTAGCGCAAAATATATCGCGCGTTAATTATCCCAAATTGGCCAAAATGGCAATCTTCAAACCCTCATAATTTTACGCAAAATAATCACAGGTGAAACATCATTTTAAATTTAAGCTCAGGACAACAATACCTTTTGAATGATATAAAAAATATTCCGTCAAAAATGGCTAGTTGAAAAGTCGAAATTTGTTTGAAGAAAAAAAACCCACCCCGAGCACAAATATTCCGTTACTTTCGTATCGAAAGTCGGAACAAAAAGACTGCTCGTATCAGGGAGAAACTTTGAATGTCCTGACTGGCTTTTATGTTGGAGCAGTAATGACTTGAAAAAAAATTAAATCATAAAAAAAATGATTTTTTTTGTGAAATTCATCCCCCACGCCATATAAAGTACAGAATGATAGATTTCGCTTCTTGTAACAACTCAACTATGGCAAATAAGCTGCCTTGAAACGAATTTGACCAGATTGCTAAGACGAATTAAATCTCCGCTTACGCGTTAATAGCGCGAGATATATCGCTCATTAATTGTCCCGAATTGGCCAAAATGGCCATCTTTAAACCCCTTTAACTGTACGGAAAACTATTACAGTTGATTTAATTTTTCAAACTTAAGCTCAAGACAACAATATTTTCAGAATGATATGCAAAATTTTGTCGACAATGGCTAGTTAAAAAGTCGAAATATCTCTGAAGAGAAAAAAAAACCACCCGAACACATATATTTTGTTACTTTCGTAGGTCGGAAGAAAAAATCAATTTTTTTTCTTTGAAACTTTTTATCAGTTTTTTAAAAGAAAACTTTTTCTCAGAGTTAATCAATGGCAGTTAGAGGGTTTCGCCCTGATGCAAGAATTTCCGACTTTGTTCCGACTTTCGAAGAAAGGATGGAATATATCCGCCTAATGTGGTTGTTTTCTTCAAAATTTGAGAAGTTTTGAACCTGAACTAAAGTTAAAATAGTTATTGTTCCGACTCTTATAACAAAAGCAACAGAATATTTGTGCTCGGGTGCGAATTTTTCTTCAGACAAATTTCGACTTTATAACTAGCCACTTTTGACGGATTTGTCTTTTTATCATTCAAAACTTTTTGTTTTCCTGAGCTTAATTTTGAGACGATATTTTACCTGTGATCATTTTTCCTAAAGTAATGGGGGTTTAAATATCGACATTTTAGCCACTTTAGGACAATTAACGCGCGATATATTTCGCGCTATTTGTGTGAGCGGAGAACTAATCCGTTTTAAAATCGTTCCAAACTGGTTGAAAGAAGCATTATTGCCATAATTATTGCGTAAGCGGAGATTTAATCCGTCTTAGAAATTGTTCCAAATTGGTTGATGGAAGCTTATTCGCCATAATCGATATGTTTCTAGGAGTGAAATCTGTAACTTTTTAGTTAATATGGCGTGTGGGGGATGCTTTTCACAAAAAATCTCAATTTAAAAAAAAACATTTTTTTTTTCTATTTTCAGATTTTTGTTCTTATTACTGCTCCATAGACCTTAAGAGGCAGTCGGAACAATCAGGGCTTCACACTGATAGGAGCAGTCTGGTTTCAGATATCGGAGCATTCAAGGCTTTGCCGTGTTACGAGCAGTCATATTCTGGTTTAATTTTTAATCATTGATGCTGTGTTGATTAAGCTTGAAACACGGCGGAGAAAACAGCGTTTCTTTGGTATACTATCAAATGAAAATATGTTCTAAAATGGCCGAAATGGAAGGCATATTTGACGTGCTGCTTTTTATTGACCCAATTGTTATGTCAAATGTCAGAAAGTATTCATTCCTCGGATGGTCTCCGGTTACAACCCAATGGAGAACTGTTCACCCGCTAGCTTGCAAATAATGACCACATTTTTGCAGAAATGCCCCTTTTGAATGGTGCTGATTCCTCCTTCATTATCGAAAGTCAATTACTCCCTCTGAAAAGTATTCCACCCGGGGAATGAAGATGATGTAACCTGAGCGTAATTGATTAATCCCTTTCTTCACGTTCAATTTTTACGCCCGCGGGCAATAATTTAAAAAATGAACGCGAAACCGAAAAGACACAAAGTGAAAACGCAAGAAAGGCATTTTGAAAAGCTCACACCAGCGAGAAATTGAAAAAAAAAGTTAAAAAGAGAGAGAGAAAAAGAGAGGAAAAATAAAGGGAAAAGGCGGGAAGTGAATGGCAGATAGAGGTGAAGATTACCTGGAGAAGATTATTCGATATATGTTAGAGTCGAGATGAGATTATAGAGACCTAAATTGATTGGTTTTTACTTTCAAATTGATTTAGTGCTGTCACTGTTTACTAAGGAGCTTCCAAATGCCTCAAGATATATCAAACATGCATAGCATTTATGAGACTGTTCTCGTATACCGACTCTTTTTAGCTGGTCTAGATTTTAGCGCGTGTGAAGTCCAGAACATTGGCGAATTAGCAAATTTAAATCCCCAGATTTTTTTTAAATGATCCGGAAAAACATTTGAACTCAGGTAATCGATAGTGCAAGGGTAAGGGTGCTCGAAATTTTTCAGATTAACACTTAATTTATAAAGATATTATGTTCATGGGATGTTCTAGGATTTTCTCGAGGGGGGATTTAAAAACAAGTTCGAAAAAACTGTCGACCTTTTTTTAGGTCGACCAAATTGATTTTCTGAACTCTAAAAAATCACTATAATGACCCCATTTTGACCAAAGTTTCTGCGCCGTAGCCAAAAATTTAAAAATAAGGCATTTTCAGGCACTTTTTGGAAAAGTTTGACCAAAAATTGCTTTTTTTTTACCCATTTTGTTTTCACAGAGCCTCAGAATGTTATACATTTTATGCTTTTTGTAGACGTTGACTTGAGTGAAAAATGAGAAAATGTTTTAATAGTTTTCACATCACTTCAAATTTTCTTTTTTTTCGTCAAACGTTTTTTTTTTCTTCCCTTAGGTTTGCTTGACTAGGCAAGTTTTAAGTTTTTTTAACCACCAAATAACCACCAAATTATCAGTTTTTTAACCACCAAGATTTGTTTTTCACCTACCGCGAGAACCTTTCAACTAAAACAAATGGATCTCTCTTAAACTTGGGTTTCGAGGTAAATCTTTGTGTTCGCAGGAACCAAAGTGTGAAAAGACATCTCGCTCTTAGATACTCAAGTATAACTCCTTTAAACACCTAATTTTTGTAATTATAATCAATTATAAGCGTCAAAAACTCAACATATTAATCTGGTTTAATCGATTACCTTTTTTAAAACTAGGTTGCGGGAAGCATCGGTTTTGTATTTTTGACTGAATCTCGTAAGTGCCTATAACTATAATAGTCTATCACAGATCAATCTTTCTGATATTTTGCTAACGTAGTAAATTTCATTAAAATGAGTAATCTAACCGAGTGAGCGCATCAACTCAAGATTTTAAGTCCTCCTGAAGATATGAGTTAGTTTTTCTTCTTTGATCTATGACTAACATTTTTACTAATTTACTTAGTTTTTATCAAGTTTTTTTTCGGCAAATGTGATTATCGAGAATTGCTTTGCTGAAAATCTTTTGTTGCAAATAAAGAGTCGAATCTAAATGTTTGCGCAAAATTATACACATTTTGGACGCGGATAGCATAAATAAAAAACTGACCAAAACAAACATACTTTTGCACTGTCGGTTTCAGCATTTTAAACTGAGAAACAAAAATATTCTGATCCAAACTCAGCGTTTCAAAAAATACAAAGTGAAATAAAGACTAGCCAAGAAAAAATTTAGCAAATCTTCATTTTTGGAAAATATTTGCTTTTAATACAAGTGGTCAAAATAAGTGCACATCACGTGCTTCAAAAAACTTTGATTTTTTTTTTCTATTTTGCGCCCATTGCTTTATTTTATTAATGAAACGCATTTTAAATAATTTTGACGGGTCACTAACTGAAACGAAGCACATTTAGAGAAAACGCTAAGATTAGTGTTTTCGATAAGATTATTTTACGATTTTCGATAAGATCTTTTTACGATTATTTTAACATAATATTTTTTCGATAAGATTATTTTACGATTATTTTATCATTTTTGATTATTTACAATTATCATGTTTATTTTAATATTTTTCCAGCTAATAACTACCGACAAAATAACTTATGAAAAAAAAACAAATTATGAAAGACATGATGTGGAAACTGATTATGAACTGCCATTAGTGTGGCAGATTATCAATCACAATTTTCACGAAACTAGTTAAATAGTTCCTTTTTTAAGTTGTTAGGCAGGTAAAAGGCCAAGAGCACGTTGTATTAGACTATATATTTTCAGTTGATCAACATACTGAGGAACGATAAGTTGTTACAAAATCAAGTTTACTGTCAAACTTTTGACCAATTACGACAATAGGGTAGAGGAAAATTAGTAGTCTTAGAAGCCAAAATTTTATGCAAAATTTTTTTTAAAAATGATGGAAAAATTATGAACTATTTTTTCCATTTAAAAAACAACAATTAAAAATCTGTTAAATCAATTCGCTATAGGATTTTTGTGTTCCACTAGCACTCGCATGAAAAAACTCTCCCAGCTAGATTTTTTTTTTCAAAAATTGTTGTCAATTGGGGCACTAATTTCAAAAAATTGTTGTCAATTGTCTACTGCAATCAGATTCACTTCGACTAAGGTTTACGGAATATACTACTGAATCTACAAATTTTAAATAATCTTCTTGCAATTCTTTCAACGATTGACTCAAGATTAATTGAAAATCAAACAACTCAATTTCACTTTAATATCTTCAATTGATATTGAATTACATCTTGAACGATGTATTTTTCTCAAAAATTGCAAACAATTAATTTGGAAGATAAAATCATAATTGAAAGGAGCTTCATTCACAATTTTCATTTCAATAAGATGTTTTTTAATGCGAAATAAGTCTCGAGACAAAAGCATCAGACAACTCATGACATAATTTTCAATAAATTTTCAACAAGCGTTCATCAAAATTTTTAAGGTTAAGAGGTCGGACAAAATTATGTTACATCACTTGTAATAGCCCTATAGATGAACAATTCAAGACCAAGTTTAGTCGTTTTGCTGAAAATCTGGTTATTGGAAGGCTAAAGGTTAAAAAAAACCCTTGCGAAGCCAAACTGTGCACTGGATAGGCGCACAGTTGGTGTGGTGTGTAGGTCTCTGGACTCCAGAGACAAGACTTTAAACGTGTAAAATTTAGTCGGAAAGATCAAAGAAAGACCCGTACCAAAAAAAATTACTTCTCTCGAGAAATACTGAACTCCTAATTTAAATATCTAGCCAGAAATTTTTTTTGAATTGTGTACATAAAGCAGGGATTTTCTTAAAATTTATTATTTCTCATCTTATTTTTTATCACAAAATAGCTGAAATTAGGCTAGTATTAGGTTTAAAAGTATCTACTAGCTGCTGCAAAACCCCGACCTACTATTGCTTAAACAGTTGTGCTATCCACTATGCTACATGACCTGAAAAATTCGAATAGTTTAGCAATGTAATGCGAAGCAATACACGTTTAAACAGTGTGAAATTGCATTGTATTTCTACATTTTTTGTGTATATCTGAAGCACGTTTATCTTGTTGCAGTTGTGAAGTGTACTGATTTCTGTTTTTTGAAATTGTATGTATCTAATGTTAGACGAGAAATAAATATTTTTGTACAGAAAACGCAGATAAACAGGTTAATTTATATTTTTGAAAATTCTATTCAGAACAGAAGCTCTTGTTGGGTACTGGGAAAGATCAAAAATGAACAAAAAAATGTTCTAGTTGAGGAATCCGTAATGACAAGTGAAAAATTAATGTGTCTTTGGATAGTTTTGTGTGAAGATAAGTTTTTTTTATCAAAAAAATTTCAATTCAAAAAATATTTAATAACTAGATAGAGTGTATATCTTTTGAAATAATACATTCCTACAAAAAATGTTTGAACAGTGTCAACAAGGAATTTCTAGGTAAGATTTTCTGAACAAAATTATGTTCAAGATTGAGCCTTTTAATGTAATTTTTTAATTTAGAATTTTGAATTAGGTAAGAAAAAAACGATCACAAATGTTTTTCACCAAAATTTTATGAAATTCAAGAGGAAAACAAACAAGTTTGCCCAATTTAGGACGAAACCTTGGATAAACCGACTGCGTATGATTTTTAAAAAAAAAATTGATAAAAATTTCAAAAAAAATTTTTTTTATAAGAGTCTTTGAGTTTTTTTTTAAATACCCCACCAACACTCCATAAAAAATTCAAAACGATTCCTTTAGCATGCTTGCCTAGTCATTAGTTCTTCATTCAGCTCCTTTTCTCACGCCACGCCGAAAGTAACGACACTAATTTGAAAATTTTTTCGCTGTTTTTCTTAAGAGTATGGTCGGAAAAATCTGTGCAACTTATTGCACAGTAAACGGCTGTGCATGTTTTTATTTGAGCTCTGGACATCATTATCTGTCAAACAATATCAACATGTCCAGTCATAACTGACTAGAGGAATAAAATCACACTGATCACAAATAATCAGTCACTCTCTCTGAAAGTTGTAACATAGGGGTGAAAGATAGTTTAGCAAAAGAAGGTCTGAAATTGAATTTAAAAATGGAATCGTCTTTCCCGTTTATTTGCATCAAGGTCATTTTATTACTAAACATGAAGCACACAAAACTGAGACAATTTTTACAGGAAAGGCACGAATTGATACCGATAAAAATTCTCTGAACGCATTCTGATGGTTTTAGGCAAAAAAAATTAATATTAATTTGTGCATAAAGTTATTAATTTGTGCATATGTTTATAAGAAAAAATTTAAATACGATCATTGAGTTTCTGAGTAATAATTTTTCAAATTTAGTTAAATTATTGGCAATATAATGATTGGAATTATTGGGTTCCTTGGATTTTTGATTTGCGAAACAAAAAAATTAGAAAAGATTGAAACAAACTTGATGGTAAAAAAAAGGTTTATCAATCTTACCAATTCTAAAAATCAGCTCACTCCTCATCGATCAAATATTTTGCAGTAATTAGGCTTAATTTGAATTGCCGTGTAAACTAAGAAGGGATTGAAACAGTTTTTTGAAAATTCACAATCTGGCGGGTAAGTAATATAGTTTTTTCTTCAATCACAAGCAAGCAGAAAGAGTTGAGAAAAAAATCGATAACTTGTATTTGCTGTGTCTGTTTGTGATCCCTGGTTAAGTAAAGTAGCATAGGGTAATATCAATTCTAACAAACAGCACATATAAATGAAAACTATATTTTACATGGTTACAGCAGTGACGGCGGCAGCAGTGTAGGGTAGAGAAAACCAGGAAATATTGGGTAAAATGTGATTAGAGATAACTTATTAAGACACTGCTTCTCAATTTTATGTCGCAAAGCGGATGCAGCTCAGGTAATTTCAATGATTCATCACTTTTTAGGCTAGGTGATTTGGCTCAATAGATCGAATTACAATTTACAGAGAAAAAATAAGGTTGCGTACAAACTAAACACAAAGAATAAAAATTTAATGCAAAATTTTTGTTTATCAAAACTCCTGTACTTTTTATGACTTTTCCAAATAAGATGTCACATTTGTGACTAAATTGTTCAATTCCTCATTCATTTTATTCTTGTTTTTTTTTGAGACATCGACTTCGACCTATTGACCGAAATCGCATGAAAAGACCTTGCCTTATTATGTAATAACCATAAGCAGGTATGAAAACACCCTCAAGTTACAAAAGTACTTACGCTGCAGACAACGTTTCTCATTTTTCAGAGGTCCGAAAAAATTGAAAGGATTGAGATAAATGGTCTTCAGGGAAAAGGAAAAAATATCTCAATGAAAGAGGAAAAGAGAGTGAAATCTAAGCGCAGAGGGAATTTTAACTTCTTTCGACGAAGATACGGTCAGAAAATTTCCATATAAATAATTGGCTAGGATTCCAAGAGCACATTAGCGTTGTTAAAAATGTGTTCACTTATTTTAACTAAGCTTCAGGTCAATTATCAGAATATTCATCCGTTCTTCACGGCGTTTGTCTGAATTGGCGGCTGTTTTCAAACGAAACAAAAATAGGAGAGTAACAATCAAAAACAGAAAATTGATGAAATAGTTTCCTTACCAACACATTAAATACAGAAATGAATGTTTTTTTTTGTCGGTGAACAAATTATAAAATGAAAAGAAAATATTGGAGTGGGTTAACTTATTATGTTTTCTATATTTGGTTAGTCTTTTGTCCTGTGTTTTTATCTAATTAAAGCAGAATCGACAGAAGAGCTTTCGCCTCTCGGGGGTGAATTTCATTAAGTTGTCTAATTCGATTTGTGGAAGTCGCTGATTTCAATCAAACTTACTGATCAATAGAAGCCCACCCGTTGATCGCTTTTTCATCGCAACAAAAAATTGGTGCGTAAAACTGGCGTGTGTAAAATTTACCGAGAAAAGGAAGGGGGTTCATTGTTGAATAGCAGAGAGGGATTGTCAATTTTTTTTTTTGTTAATTGTTAAAAAAAACAGAGGGAGATTGTCGAGTTTGATTTTTCAGGCCAATCAGTTCAAATTTTTTGCGCCATAAGTGAAATTTATATTAAAATGCCGTTTTGAATGATTTTTGAAAAATGTTAATAAAAAATTGCAGTTTTTCGGCGCGCGCGTATCGCGTATCCCCCCCCCCCAAAAAAATAGTGTATTTTGGCGCCTAATACGACTTAATCAAGTTGGTCGGCTATGTATGTATGTGGGGTAAGGGAATATAAATTGCGGGAGAGTAGAAGTTTGTTTTGTTCTCATCGGAAATTAATTTGTAACAAAAAGTGAAGCATTCATAAGAAAAAGAATTAGGTTAATTATATTTAGCAAAACCAATTTTAAAACGAATTCGAATTAAATATCTAAATCACAGCCTAGAATTGTCGAGATTAGTAAATAAAAGGTGAAAAGATACTCTAACACGTAATCCGTACAGTTAGAATTAAGAAAAATCGATTCTGTCATGAATATCGACAAACATTTTCGTGAAGTCTGTAAGAAAAATTTCGATGACATTTTCGAAACGTTCGTTAACGCGTTGACAATGAGATCAACTGCGTTAGTCTTAGTGATTGCTGATTAGCTTTTTTTCAAATAGAAAACGCAAAATCTATCAAGATATTGGTTACACAAATTTTGTTGCAAGAAACAACTAGATTTTTTTCTTCAGTTCTTGGAGTTGAAAGTAACCTTTGGTTGAAACAAAACTCAGCTATTCAGTTAAAAGTTTACCATTTTTACCATTTTTGTGCTCTCTTACAACCTGGCCCGGGTTGACCAAAATTTCTTATCATACAATTTCCACATATGAGAAACTTCTTGTCATACAATTTCATATAATTCCATACATACAGCAAATTGTATGAAATCTCTATGATAAGCATTTTTCCATTTATGAAGTATGTATGATAAGTGTTTTTCCATGAACCAAAAAGTGATTTTTTGCTTCTAAATTTCATTTCTGAAAAATTTTGGGTTGTGTTTGTAACCGAACGCAAGTGACAAAGACCTTGGTTTACTCAAAGCACCAAAGGTTGGACGGTCTTACATTTACAATGCATAGAAAACGACCTGAATGGTCTTAGAGCTGTCTTTCACAATGATATAACGAAAGCGAAAAACTTTAGGCAAGTTTTTGGCAAAATTTTTCATCAATGATTATTCCAAAAATTTGAATTTTTAAATTATCAGAAATTTATTAAGGCATACAAAAAAGGAGTTTTCAATGTTTTTGAAAAAATTTATCAAGCAAAAAAAGAAGAAAATCCAACAATAGTGTATCCAGGACTACGTCATGTACACAAAAAAAAATTTAGAAAATGTTTGTTTGCCTACAAAACTAAATTTGCGGTTGAAAAAAAAACAACAAAAATGTTTGCGGCCATTTCAAAATTATTCGGAAAATTTTTTGTGTCTCAATCGAACAAAAGCATTCATGCAGTTTCAATATAAGCAATTCTTCAAAAAAACAAAAACCTCGGTATGATAAACTATTTTTTCAAAAAAAACCTCCGTTTTTTATCACCAGACTGTTTCACTAGAATCAAACAGCGGCAGAAATTAATTTATATCTTTTTTCAACCGATTTTCAAAATTTTATGAAAATTGTATGACAAGCATTTTTCCACACACTTGATGTATGAAATTGTATGATGAGCAATTCCGGCGTGAGGAGCTCAGGTCAACCCGGGGAATTTAGTATATTTTCAGCAAGTTTTCGATAATTTAGCCGACCTTGTTTTTTAAATCGACCAATTGACGACTTTGAAGCTCTCCAAAAACGTCAAGAAGACCCTATTTTTGTGAAAAGATTATTAACAGTAGATGTAACACTGAATAGCAGTTCCAAATCTAGCTGTTCCAATTTTCGAAGAAGATGCGGAATATTTTTGCTCGATGTGGTTTTTAAATCAGTCAATTTTTGACTATTTAACTAAGCGTTTTTGTTTCATATAAAAACTATTGTTTTCCTGAGCTCGAAATTCAAAAGATGTTTTAATCTGTGATCATTTTTGCGGAAGTTTGAAAATTGTTAATTTGACCAATTTGGGTTGATTAACGCGCGATCAAAACCAGAGTTCTTGAAACACTCGTAAACGGCAAATAAATGCGTTCCAAATTGAATTGAGGCCGGCAATTTAGTTCTATGAAACAATAAGAGACGCTAAACACACCTTACATAGCGTGTGGGGTGATAAAATGCAAAAAAAAATCAGTTGAGAGAAATATATCATTTGAGTTTAAGCTGCAGTTGAAACACTCAGGGCTTCGCCCTCATATACGAGCAGTCTTGCTTTTTTTAGCGTAACTAAAATCATACATGAGTTATTTTGCAATTTTTTTTCAACGATTGCCATGCCCATAAAAAAAACGCAGAACGCTCTTTTTGGACACTTCAGTTGGAGCCGTTTTTGTAACAAGTCTTCCTCTCATTTTTGGAAAAAAAACAACAAACCAAAAATTGTAAAAATCAGGTGTTCCTCTCCGCGGCGAAAGATGATTTTTCAATGATCCCTTGTAAACATTTAAGAATTATTTCATCTGACATTTTTGTTTAGATAACCAACGATTAAAAAGAAATTTCGTTAAATTTTTGATGCCAGTTCATTACACAACCACACAAAGCGCGAAACAATGTTTGCATTTTGATTTTTAAAGTTGTTTTTCAAATAATAATGGTTCGGCATCATTTTGTTTGCGTCTTTATCTTTTCTGACGTCAACGAATCTGAGTTCTTAAGACGTTTTCCAACCAATCGACGGTTTTTTCTTCGTGATGTCCTTTTTTACAATATCCACGCAGGCATTTTGGTCTTGCAATTATCAATTTTTTAAGCCCTGAACTTGAGAGTTCCTGAGATAATGCGATGGTTATGAGTGTTAAAGAGATTTTATGTATTTCCATATTAATAGATATGTTGATTGAGTTGCTCATTGACATACTTGTTCAAAAGTAAGTATTCAAGCACAAGTTTGATGTTTGATAAAATCAGCATGAACGCGGCGTATTACAGTTTTTTTGTTTTTAACCATCAAAAAAAGGTTGATGCTTTTAGAACAGTCGGAAATTGTCAACGTATGTTCTTTCAATTTTTTGTTCAGTTTGACTAGCTGTTAATTTCTGAAACTTTTCAGAAATCTATTCAGTTTCGACAGAAATCTTTTCAGTTCATCAAGAAAAATTGATGCGTTTTTGGATATTTAAAAAATTTTCTTCCAATTGAAGTTTGTTCGAGGTGTTTGTGGGCTGAAATTGAGCTGCTTAAACATGAAATGCGTACAGTTGCTGGAGTTTTGAATGTTTTGGAAATGAAGAAAACCTGTATCCGGACTCTTACATGTGAAATTTTCAATGCAAATTAAAACAAATCACCTGAGAGTTCAGTTTCTTTTCAATTTTTCCAGCTCGACAAAAAATAATGTTGTACTCATATGCTCCACTCCAGCAGACATTTGTTACAAACCCAGGATAAAATGTAAATTTAATTTAGACAATTAATCAAAACTTCAAAAACAAAACTCCAGTAAAACAACTTTTAGATCTAAAATTTCAATATTTCATTGAAGAGTTGTTGCAGCCATTATGACTTCCGCGAGGTTCAGTTTAAAAGCAAATTCGTTTTTTATGTTTTTCTTATAAAAAAAAAGTAATGAACATGCAGCTAGGGAAAATTTTTTACGGTTGAGTTCTCCGGATACAATTTTTCAAATAATATAGATATCATGATATATTTCCAGTTTCGTTTTTTCCCATTGTTTCTTGAACCTGCTGAAATGAAGTCCATGAAAGCGAGAGGAACATCCTAGATACCATTTACTGTTGTCTTCATCTCATCAGTGAAATATGTTAAGTGAATTTAATGATTTCTTTTTTTTTTCGCAATTACACTTTTTTTCTTCCTTTGTGATTCAGTGAATCTCACTGAATTTCCTGGAACTTTTTTCCAAAGTTTCAAACCGTTGTTTAATTAAAATTTTCATTTAATTTGTATAGATAATTTTTTTGAGTTAAAATGAAATTTGTTCATAATTTTTTAAAATTTTTATACTTTAGGAAAAAAAAATTTGAAAGGAAATTAAAAATTTTGGACGTTTAGAGAAGTAAAAAACTAGACTTGGCTTGCAATCTATTAAAAGACATTTTTTGGGGCAGTTGTGGAATCTACTAAACTAAAAAATTGTCTTTTTTAATTTTCCTTTTTCCAACCATTATTTTGTACTGCTAATTTCATGTAATTTGATGATTACTTTCAGAGTAGAAATTGGCTAATCATTGATATGCTACCCACAGCAGCGCCTACTTATTGAAACTGATTATATTGTCGTTTTGCTGTTAGTTTACATAAAATTACAAAATAATCGATCACAATCCATTAAGAAGAGTTTATTATTGTAATACTTTTTTATGTCAATATAACCCGTTATAATTGTTTATGATCGATCATTATACATTTTTTGAGTAGTTGAAGATGAAAACTACAAATTTTAATCTATTCCATCTAATTTTTTGTTTGGTGCAACTGTTATATATTGGGTTTTGTAATTTCTTACATTTCTCTAATTTTCCAATCATTTCAGTTTAGTTTTTAATTTTTTTTACCTCAATCGGCTTTTGCAAATACCAACACCCCCTCATGTTCATTGGTTTTGCGTTTTGGGCTAATGCCTAAACGGCGGTGGGGGTTATTTAATGATTAAATGGGGCTTACTCAATGTGAACTCAACGTCGATTATCTTCAACCCTATTCTAATCCCCCCATCCCATTCCCAGTTTCCCCCCTACCATTCCCAGTTTACCCCCATCCCTCCTCCCCAGTTTTTTATCCCCTTCAAGTCAAGTTCTGGAGAGGGTGGTAGAAGTTGTCAAATGGTAAAAAATTTGGGGGAGGGGTTAGTGGGGTTGGTTAACTTAAGCAAACATGGGGATGAGGTTGGTTGAGGGTATTTGATTTTTTAGTTATTTTTGCTTCATATAATTCCTAAACACATGGCATAAAAATTCTCGCAAAATTTGCAGAATTTCTGCAAAAATTAACAAACTTAGTTCTAGAAAATTTTAAAAAATCGATTATAATGGACAGGGGCGGATCCAGGATTTTCTCGAGGGGGGGGGGGATTTAAAAAAAAAAATCGAAAATTTTGTCGACATTTTTTTTAGGTCGACCAAATTGATTTTTCGAGCTCTCTTAAAGCATTGTTTTGCCCATATTTTGGGTAAATTTTCTGCGCCGCAGTCAAATTTTTGAAAAAACAGTCAAGAAAGCCGTTTTTGGGCACTTTTTGAAAAATTTTGACTAAATAATCTTTCAAAATTTTTTTCTATTTTTGGCGCGCGCTCCCCCTCAAAGTTAGTATATATTGGCGCCGAGGGCGCCTTTAGAAAAATTTTAGGGTCGGTCGGCCAAAAATGGATTTCTGAAAAAGTATCAAATCAAAGGGGGGACCCTTTGGGTCGAGTCCCTGATGGGGGGGGGGGGGCGTCCGCCTCGCTCCTAAATCCGCCCCTGATAATGGAATATAATAGCTTTCTATTCCAGACACAATCAATTATGATGGATTTACTTGACAAAATAATCAGTTTCAGTGCCAAAAGAGGCATTATAATTGATTATAGTAGATTATAATGGAATTTAAACACTTTTCGAAATTAATCGTTGATAATGACACTATCAGGGGCGGATCTAGGGAAGGGGGAAGCTACCCCTTCCCCTCAGGGATTCGACCCCCTGCTGACCAAAAGGGCCAGCCCTTTGTACTATTTTGCGATATAAATTTTTGGCTGACGGACCTTCAATTTTTTTAAAGGCGCTTTTGGCGCCAATGTATGCTAATTTTGAGGGGGGCGTCAAAAAAAAATCGATTTTTGGTCAACCTTTTCCAAAAAGTGCCTAAAACGTCTTTTTTCTTTTTTGCCTGTTTTTTCAAATTTTTGCCTGCGGCTCAGAAAAATTTTCCAAAACAGGGTCTTTTTAGTGCATTGGGAAAGCTCGGAAAATCAATTTGGACGATCTAAAAAAAGATAAAATCCTAGATCCGCCCTGGCCACTAATCGGTTTTGAAGAATGTATTTATTTTTACAACTGGGATTGACTATAATGGATTGCTTTTGCCTCGGATTTTATTTGTAATCGATTATATTCAATGAGCGCTCGGTGCGAGTAGAGGCGATGGAAACACAATATGGGTCAATCGCTTTTCAAAATGAATAAGTCGCGACTCGAAAGAGATAAATCTCGACATTGTGCGACCGGGAATTAATTTATTTTGGGTGACTCGGCGCGACCCAAAAAGACAAGTCTGAGTTTTGCTATGTTTTCGCAACCCAAAAGAGATAAATCCTGAATTTCCATGAACGAGAAGACTCGTGCAACCCAAATGATTTTGTGCGACCCAAAAAAGTTAAATCGTTTTCATTACAATTATTTATGGCGCTACAGAAGTATCTTCAGTCAAACCATCTTCCTCGCGCTACTGTATTCGGTCGCGACTATAGTCCTGTACCGGGATGCAAAGGGAGACTCAGAAGAAAGTTCAAAGCAGATCGTAATGTAGATTCCGATTGCGAAGTCTTAAAAAAGGCCTCTTCAAATGTTAAAAATAATTATTCAATGTAATAAAGTGGTATGACTAGTAATGTCAGATGTAATCCAATTATGGATTTGTATGGCCAGCGTTTTAGGTTCATAAAATTAGAACATAAATTTCAATCAGCGTTGTAACGTTTCAAAAAAAAGATGACGCAGTTTATATGACTAGCATCAATTCATCCATCATTAGACATAAAAGGCAAGAATATGGATTTTTGTTGTCGTTTGCACGTCAACCCGACATTTGTTTTGTTGATACCACATTATATGACGTCTCTCAGACGCACCAAGAAATCGATCACTTTTCCATCCAAGTAGGAAAATTAAGAATGTGCTTTGGGAAGTAATCCCAAGAAACGATTGATTATTCTCTTTCCCATTCTCACCTTTATATTGATTTTGCCCTTCAAATTGAGTGAAAATTGAGCCGAAAATCAACAGCCGTAGGTGGGGGTAAATCAATTTGTGGGGGTAAATCAAAACATTTTACCTTGTTAAGTACGAAATCTTCTAACCGATTTAATGCTTTCGATCATTATTGAGGGCGAGTAATTATGTCCGTTCGGTGGTGGGGTAATCCGATATATTGTGATGTCGTCAAAATGGTAATGAACAGAGAGAGGATGCTAAGGCGGAAGCTATAGCTAAATGTCAATGCTAGTGCAAACAGCCGATAGTGCAGACATTTTAGTTACGCGAAAATTATGCCTTGTATACAAGCTCCCGATCCCCCAACGTGAAATTGTTAATCATGTTAATGGATAACGTTTAGACGACGTGAGATAAAAAAAATTTAAGACTAAACTGGGAAAATTGAGAAAAAAAAACAATATTAGAGGAGCTTAAGGCAACTTGTTTTGATTTTTTTTCATAAACCTGAGCTGATAACAAAAATGCGCTAACTTTTGCTTAACTTTGTCTTTTTCTCAATGTCCCCTCAGCAATAGTGAAAAATTTGATAACGTTTGTTTTTTTTTGAGTTAAAATGATATGGAATCAAATTTAAAATATTCAAACAGGGATCTCAGAATTTTTTTTATAACTTGAACTCAAAACATTTTTTTTTAGTTTTCAGTTATTTTGCCCGTAGATTTTTCTGGAAAACAACCTCAGGTTCCACAAAATGATGGTTACTTTTTTTGTTTTCGGCTCATAGGATCAGTAAGTTTAACATTATTTCACTCAAATTGTGGTCGAAAAAATTCAGATAAGTTATTAAAGGCCTCTAAGGTGCAGAAATGAACCAAGTTTTATGCAGACCTTGTGCTAATAACTTTTTCGAGTTATATTTTTGCAACTTTCGGCTATTTTCTCGATCGGATGTGTGAGCGAGGTAAAAAGTGGATGCTATTGTTGATCACGAAGATGGAAACTAGTTGAAATAATGTAATCAGGTCAAGAGGAAGTGGCTTTGATAAGCTTGAATGAAGACTGATCGGGTTTCAACTGGGAATGGCGTATGTTTTTTTGTGTGCATGGGGCAGCAGAGGGGGGGGGGCGGGACTGGACTTTTGAGTTGATTAGTGATATGGGGGTTCGTTTTTTCCCTGTGGCGGGGTACATAACAGGATGCACAGCTTGTCGGTCATAAAAATTATCTTTACAACATGCGATTTTTCAGATTAGTTTTAAAGGTATTTTCATTAAAAAGAAGGTAGCATTAATCGCTTTTGAGACCATATTCTGTTTGGTTTTAAGGAATTAAATGAATTTTGAACGCAGGTTGTTGAAAAACGCAGATTGTTCAAAGCAAACGGCCGTACTAATTATCTCTAAAAAAGTTTCGTTTATTCACAAAAAAAGTTTTCTTCAGCAAAACTTAATTTTTGATTTTTCTCTGCAGTGACCTACGGATAAGAATATTTTGTTTTCTGATATAAATTGATCGGTTAACTGAACGCTATTCCGTTTTGACAGATGCATTGTGTTTTTTGAGCACTGTAATTTTTTCCAACCCCGACTCCCCCCTCTTACCCAGACTATTGAGTCAGTGTAAATGCCTTCTAGGGTTTCTTTTGTTTGCTTCCGTTCTCAAAAAGGAAGTAATTTATTTTGCAGACGGATGATTTTTGCCGCAAATTTAAATTTGCAGCAAACTTTGAACTGAAAAATAGTGGAAAAAAGTTGGTGGCTTTTCTAATCGAGACTTAGGGAAGGAAATAAAAGTTAATTGAAAAAGTCGAAAAAAGAGAGAAAAGCATATGGCATACTGTTTCCATCGGTCAGGCTTGTGTTTTTTTGTTTGTGAGCGATTAATTGTTCCGACTTTCGAAGAAAATGAGGGATATATAAGCTTGGGGTGATTTTTTATTATTCAGACTATTTTTTTTAACTAAAGTTGACTGCATTTGGACATCGATCCAGACATTTACGAAATGCCAAGCGAGTATGCTTGCCACTAGTCTATATATGATTAGTAGCGCTCAATTTAGGTTTATAATTTATAAGGCGAATTATCACGCGCTCATAATCGTTCTAAATGGAATTGAGACAAACAAATTCTTCAATTTACTTCGACTCAAGTACTGCCCGCACTACAAAACCTGAGTTTTAAATTGCTTCAAATCGTTTTTTATACAGTTTTTTTACTGTATGAAAACCCCATTTAGCTACGTAAATTGATATGGAATGGATTAAATGATTTTTTTTTCAGTAGAAAAAAAAACTTATTTTTTTTTGCCTATAAAAACAATTTAAATCAATTTTCGTGGATATTTGCAAGGCAATGAAATCCCTAAAAATCATACTATGTTGATTTAAGGTTGGCACGCTTAATTTTTTAAAACTTCAGTTTAAGATAAATCTCAATTTTTGTATTTAAAAAAAAAACAATTTTTGTACTCAAGAAAACCTTCATCGGAGCTACAGAGAGCAAGGGTCACACGAAGAGAGTTTTGATTATCATTAAGTAGTGTGATGAACGGAATACATTTTGCGTTATGCAAATCTAAGTCATTCGCTCTATGAAAAGAAAAGAATTTCAAAAATCCCCCAATTTAAATTTTTTAATCAACGTTCTAGGCGCAATTAAATTTGGCAATTGACATATAATTAAAAAACTCAATTCACAGATTGGTTATACTCAAAGACTTTTTTCAGGCTAAATATCAACACGAAAAACAATTGAAAAGCGTGTCTTATAATTTTATTCAAATTTTTTCGATTCTTTTAAAAATGAGAGAAATTGATAATAATCTGTATAAAATTTGTATGAAATGAGTATAGAAAAAAGAACAAAAATCAAATTAAACCCATTTGAAAACAATTTCAATCGTTTTTAATGCAACTCAAAGTTTGTATGAGAATGAGACCAAAAAATGACAAAAATTGATTTAAATTGATTTAGAATTATTTAAAATTGGTTTTTAAGTTACGTTTTTGCATCAAGCAGAACCGATTTTAAATTGATGCAAATCATTGTTTTAACTTTTTGCTACACTAGCTGTAATTAGTTGCAATCACTTTTTTGTCAGTACAGGTAGGAAGTACTCTATATTTGTTCTGACCTTTGAAGAAAACGGAAAACTTATGTGTGGTTTTTATTATTCAGTTAAATTCGCCGATCGAAATAATAGTTTACGACAAAACTTTTTATACCCCATTGAAGATATTGACTTCCTGATTTCAAACTCAAAAAGATATTTTACCTTCAATTTTTTTTGGAAGTTTCTGAGGGTTTGAAAACTGCCAAATTGGCCATGTTCTGGACTAATTTATTTGCTTTTTGAAGTAATTATTCATATAGCTGAGAGCGTAACGCGAACTATTTATGCGTGGCGAATAATCCTCCTTAAAAAAATTGTTCCAATTTGAATTAAGGCTAGCTAATCAGATCGGTCATATTCATTTCGTACGACTGACCAGTTCACACTTGGATAACGTCCAAAATTAATAGGTTTTCAATATTTCATTTTCCCAAAAACTATTCGATATGAATTAGGGGACAGTCGGAACATTCAGGGCTTTGCCCTGATATATACGAGCAGTTTTGTTCAATTTAGCAGTCCAAATTTTATAATTCACCAAAGAAAACAAAAATGAAGCGAGACCACCTACGGATTAGTCGGAAAATTCAGGGCTTTAGAAAACTGTTTACCTACAACAATATTAAAACATTTGCAGTAGTAGATATTAAACTACCTCTTCCCAACACGCCCCTCGTCGAAACTTAACGGAATTTGAATAAGATGATTTAAAAACAATTCAAACCTCTGAATAACTACTGGAGTTTAAATTAGACCACAGATCAGACACTAGTGATCTCAAAACATCAATTATCGAAGCTCGATGGGTTTGCAATGATCAACTTAATTGATCATACTTATGGCAATTAGTTAGTTTTCTATAACTACAACTAGTACAAAGAGTTTTCAAACCAAGACCGATCATGTGGAATTATGTGGGAACCAAATCAAATAGCAAGGTGATGATGACAAGGTTCGTTTTCAGTTGCTAAGGTAGATTTTGTTTAACTCATGATGATTGTCAGTTTCACTACAAAAAAACCCTCCGGTCAAGAATTCATTGCTCATATTATCATTTCCGAGTGATGTTAAAAATTAAACACGCACTAGAGTTTCATGGAAAAAAATCAGTTTGAACTATATATGCAAAAATTTTCAACATATTCAATTTTCATGACTCATTTGCCTATGAGAATGGTATTTTATGGGTTCAAATCGAATATTTTCAATTTTAAAAATCCATTATAATCGATTATCAACCAATTTTGTTTTAAGTAATTTGGATTATTTTTTGTTCATAAAATCCTTTTTTTTGTAGATTTAACCCCCCCCCCCCCCCACATTCTAAACTTACCATCACAAACCACACCACTCTCCTCAAAAATGAACTAAATTTTTGTTCTTATGCAATAAGTGAAATGTAATATCCAAAAAGCCACTGCCAAGTTTTGTACACGCTGCACTGTGTTTGAAACTACAAATCTTAGAGAAAAAAAGGGCCCGCACAGGAGTTCCATGGATAATAATCGATTATATTGTCATTTGATAGTCGGTATCTATAAAAGTACAAAAAAAATACATTATAATCCATTGAAAGATGATTATAATCCTAAAACTTTTTATATCAATATAATCCATTATAATCCATTATAATAGATTATAATCGATTATAATATATTTTTTGAGAATTTATCAAATTTGCAATTTTTTTCAAGATAGTCTCATTTCTTGTTTCGTGCTGTTGCTACGTATTACCTTTCATACATTTTTACTTCTCGTATAAAATTTTATCGATTTAAGTTTTCTCTACTTTTTCTATACTACGTAAACTCCATCGCCTTTTCTAACAACCCCTTTCCCCAGTTTACCTCCTCCTTCAGTATACCCCTCGTCAGTCTACCACCCGCTCACCTCTCCCCACCAGTTTACCTCTCCTCAGTCCCCCCCCCCCCCCCCGTTAACGTGGGCCGGGTAAAAAAATGGGAGGGGGGTGGAGGGTGTGGAACAAAACACTTGGGCGAGGGGGTTGAAATTGAGAATGGGGGTATATAGGTGTTGTTCACACTGAGTAACCCCCCTATAGGATTTGGGCAAATGCGGATGGGAGCAAAATGAGGGGGCAGGTTAATTTGAGTAAGTTTAAATTGCGAGTAGGCCGTGTGTAACGCAGAAGAGTTGCAAGTTTTGCAAATGATTTTGCAAAAAAATGTATAGATTATCATACGTTATAATCAATTATAATGGAATTTAAATGGATTATAATCCATTATAATGGATTTTAATGGATTGTGTTTTTACAATAACAAAAGACTTTAATGACAATATAATCGATTTCGTGGTGTAAATTTGCAACAATAATGGATTATAATGACATAATTTTAAACAACAATTTTCTATTATAACCGATTATCATCCTTGGATTTTCAGTGCGGGGGATCATAGTAATTTAAGAAAATCAAAGAAATCAATTGAAAGAACAGGTAAAAGGCTTTGAAATGAAATATTTTGAGTTGTCTAGAAACAGTATAGAAAACTGGAATCTCAGCTATCTACTAAAAATAGTTCTAGTCTGATCACGAATTCTTATTTTAATGCTCTCACACAAAGAACTTTAAGAAAAGTCAGATCAGACAAAAACGATGTAAAACAGAACTCGAGCAAAAACACACATATTGAATAGTTTTTGTTTTCATTTTTCAAGGTATTTGTATATACTCAAAGCTAAAGTCATAACGTATTTCTAATTATGAAAACGCAACCTCTATTTTGATTTTTTTTTTCAACTTTGTTAGAAAGATTACCGTATACTTCAGTTTTAAATAAAGATTTTGAGTATTTTCAGTTTTCACTTTTTTTTGATAGAGCAATCACATCCGCTATCTCATCGACTGTTTCCATTAGGAAGATCTATTAGACATGATGAAAGCATAGTGATTGAAGTTTACACAACAGAAGTAGTTTGTTCTAAATAGAGCACTTCTGACCACCCTCAAAGAAACCATTCAACAGAAACAAAAATTATCATTACGAGACTGAAATTTGTACAAGACAGGCGCTTCATTTGGTGTGTGAAGCTAACTGGAATCTAGAAGTAAGTCTGTAGAAAAAACTATAACTTTGTCGGCACGATCAAAAAAAAAGAACAAAAAAGATCGGGGAGAGCTTCTTTTTTGCAGGTTTCGCTTACAATACATAAAATACACAGTTTGGCCTCGTCTGAGCTTTCAAAAGTCTTTGATACACTTTTCTGTACGCTGGAGAGCTTTATGAATCTTGTTTTGTTTGTAAATAATCATATTCAATTACATCAACGTCTTCCACGGTGAAACTAAAACAAAAAATGTTTATTTTTGCGGTGTTTAGTTAAATGGATCCATCTACTCTGAATAAGGAAAATAGATTGTTTTTCGCAAAAAAAATGTATGTTCACATTCTTGACATATGTGAAGGTGACTGAACCATTGAGAGAAGTTGAGCGTCACTTAATCCCAAATCCCCCCCCCCCAAAAAAAAGGAAAAATAGTAGACATTTTTCTGAATTTCAGAAATATTCTAAGTATCATGAAGGAGTTCAAGACAACTGAGCCTGATACCGAGAAATTCTCTTCTTCGGCGTTTTTGGACTTCATATTTCAATTTTTGGGAAGTTTCCATGTATGAACTTAGACTCTGATACCTTCGCCTATCATTTTGTTCACTAAACAAGATGTGAAGAAAAAGCAAGTGACTACAACATGTGTTTTTTCACAAAAAATTTGACACACGTGATTTTGAAAATTGATTCTTGAGACATTCAAAATTTGCTAGTTTACTGTAATTTGAAGCTCTACCTTTTTGGTTTATTGATTAGCAAAGAAATCAACTAGATTCTGTCCCTTCATGGCACGATTTTCCGCATTGCATTTTCATGGAAAGTAATAGATTATATTAGATTTCTATCGTCATTTTCTATAAAATTCAAAAAGAATTGATAATAATTGATAGTAATTGATAATAAATAGATTCTGCTGATTTGAAAAAAAAACGAGAAAAACTTCCCTTTTGATCAATTATAGTCGATTATTTTTGAAATTTATAGAAAATGACGATAATTTAATCTACTACTTTCCATGAAACTCCAGTGAGGGCAATCGTGCCATGAAGGGATAAAAACTAGTTGAGTCCTTAGCTAATCAAAAAATCAAAAAGGAGAGCTTCAATTACACATGTAAACTCACAAACATGTAATATCACTTCAATCAATATGTGAAATCAACTGTGTCAAATTTCTTGTGAAAAAAACACATGTTTTAGTCACTTGTTTTTTCTTCACATCTTGTTAAACGAATAAAATTGATAGGAGAATGTATCAGAATATAAGTTCGTACATGAGTTTTCCCAAAATTTTAAAAGTGAAGTTCAAAAACGCCGACGAAGTATTTTTCTCGGTATCAGGCTCGGTGGTCTGGAATCCATTCATGATTCTCACACTATTTCTGGAATTCCGAAAAATGTCTGCTTTTTTTCACTTTTTTCAGGGGCAGTTTTGATTATGTAACACGCAATTTTCGCCAATGATTCAATAACTTTCACATATGCCAAGAATTTTCATTGTTTTTGCGAAAACCAACCTGCTCTTCTTTTTCAGAGTAGATGGAGATGGATCCTATTTTGAAGCTCTTTAAACTAAGAACTGTGAAAATAACTAATTTTTTTTCTAAATTTTTGTTTCACCGTGCGAGATGTTGGTGTAGTTGAGTATGAAGATTTACAAAAAAACGTGTTTCAGAAAATTCTCCATCGTACAGAAAGGTCTATGAAAGAAGCTCGAAAGCTCAAACGAGTCCAAACTGTGTTGTTTGTGTATTGTAAGCGAACTCAGCAAAAAATGCTCTCCCCGATCTTTTTGCACTTTTTTTTCTTCTGATCGTGCCAACAAAATTTCCAATTATTTTATAGACTTGTCTCTAGATTCCAGTTACTTTCACACACCAAATTATGCGCCTATCTTGCGCAAAGTTTGGCCTCGTATTGATAACTTTTGTTTCTTTTGAATAGTTTCTTTGAGGGTGGTCAGAAGTGCTCTATTTAGAACAAACTACTTCTGTTGTGTAAACTTCAATCACTATGCTTTCATCATGTCTAATAGATCTTCCTAATGGAAACAGTCGATGAGATAGCGGATGTGATTGCATTATCAAAAAAAAGTGAAAACTGAAAGGACTCGAAATCTTTATTTAAAACTGAAGTATACGGTAATCTTTCTAACAAAATTGAAAAAAAAAAATCAAAATAGAGATTGCGTTTTCATAATTAGAAATACGTTATGACTTTAGCTTTGATGTTATACAAATACCTTGAAAAATGAAAAAAAAACTGTTCAATATGTGTGTTTTTGCTCGAGTTCTGTTTTACATCGTTTTTGTCTGATCTGACTTTTCTTAAAGTTCTTTGTGTGAGAGCATTAAAATAAGAATTCGTGATCAGACTAGAACTATTTTTAGTAGATAGCTGAGATTCCAGTTTTCTATACTGTTTCTAGACAACTCAAAATACTTCATTTCAAAGCCTTTTACCTGTTCTTTCAAGAATAAACGCTATCCATATCCATTTAAGCTGAATCATTTTTAATAAAATAGATTTATAATTTGTAATTTTTTGACTTGTAATCAACTATAACTCAAATTCATGTAAAAATTGTGACAATTAAAAAATTTTAATTAACAAAATACGGTAGTAGAAGGATTCATAGATAAAATACTCGTGACAATTTCAAGAACTTGAGAGGCAAGAAAGCAGGTAATCACTGAGACTTTGAAGATCACAGACAGCACAAAATTTCACTCAAAAATAATGGATTACAGTTAATACACCAAAACTCTTAAAATCAGTTTGCATGATTTTAATCTCTTGTTTCGTCGAAATGTTTTCAAACCAAAGTTCTATCAGAATCAAAATTTTCAAAGTTATCAACTCAATTTGATCAATAGATTGTCGTAAAGAGGTAAAATTAACTCCAAAAAAATCATCGAAAAAAAATCGTTTTGCTCATATTTATTTAGGTGATAAACTCAAGAAAACAAAAGTTGCGTATTCAACCAAAATTTAAAAACAAAAAAATGGAATGCAATATATTTGATTTGAATTGAAAACTGGTAATTTTTGTTATTTTAAGATTAAAAATTTGCTGAGAAGCATAACATCACTAGAAGACTTAATTAAACGAAATTTAGAGGCAACCTCGAAGATAAATGATTACAAAAAGGGATTATCCATTCTAATCGATTAAAACAAATTGTATTTCAAATGAATCTGAAAATAATAAATTAAAATCCGATCGAATAAAAATCGAAAAAATATGATTAAAAATTCAACGGTTGAAGATGGTTTGATATGATTATAGGAGTTCATTATCAATTAACTTTTGAGTTTAATAGAGTTTTTCACAATAAAAGAACGACTTCTATTAAAATCATAATTTAATTGATTTTTAATGCTTACAACTGGACTCGCGGTGACAGCAAAATGTATCTCATACAAAATATCCCATAGCAGTATATCCCCATGATCACAATAGCTCATGACATTGGAGCCCACGTCTATTAAAATATACCATTAGTGATTAAAAGTAACTTTAAGATAAAAATTACAAAGGATTGCTGCATATCTCTATATCACAATTAAAAAGAATCTCATTTCAGCTGCCTCAGTTTATTTGAGACGCCACATAGAGATAGTGTGGTTGGTAAGAAACTTGCTTCTAGGGATGAAATTTTGTTTTTCAACCTGTTAAAGGAGTCGAAAATGAGAAAAACTTGTTAATGAAACACAACGCAGAGATATATCAATACACACATAGCACCAATACAATGAACACAAATATGACCGATTTTATCAAGAACAAAGTGTAGATTCTACAACAAAATATTGCATAATTTGGATGGGCAAACGAATTCCTTAAAAAAGCGAGACACAAAATCTCCCAGTCACTGGCGTTGTGCAAAATGGTTGTCACATAAATGTACAATGTCTCTCATAACACGCGACGAAACCATCATATCTTTTAATTACAAGCAAAGCCATGAGTATAACTCTGGTCGCGTAGAAGCAAGGCAGTTAGTTAGTCAGCTGAAAGAACCCTCAAAATCATAAATAAATCCTGTAAACACTCAGTTGATAGCAGCTAGCCTCAAGACAATGAACGATAATCCAGCAATTCAGCCTTCTCAAGAACCCTCAATCGGACTGAAACGGAGAAACCACTCGAAGTGATTTCATCAACAGACAGTCATTTCGACATTAACGGCAAATATTTGCCTTTTTGTTAAAATGATAGCGGAAAAATGGACAACGAGAGATTAATTATTCTCGGGAACAAGGAAAATTTGAACGCTTTATTCTGGTGAACTCCATGGAACCATTACGACAACGCGGTGTTATGTCTCTTCCGAACTACAAATGCAGTTGAAGGCTGGCTGAACTCTTCCAGATTTCTATTTTTCAATTATCTTAGGATGCTTAATTGTTTTAGGGGTCGTTTTCAATTGATTTTCTGAAAAACAAGAAAGTTTTGGCTCGATAGCCATCGCAGAGGCATCCACCATTTTTTGGGAGGTGATAGAGGCCAAAACCACAATGGTCTGTCACAAATGACAAAACCACAATTGACAAAACAGTTCCATACAAAACAATCAAATACAAAACAATTCGGAAAAGCATGAAATTGAACCAAAAAACAGTCAGATAGAAAACAATCCGATCTAAAACAGTCCCAAGCAATAATTGTTTTAACAAGCTGGTAGCCAAAAATTGTTCTTTATTCAACAAACATCAACAACAAAGAAGTGACCGCCGCAGTCGCGCTAACGTGTTGCGAATTTGCCAACAGAGGATAGGACTTAATACGAAATTTAGAGCCGGTTATTGCCGCCCATTGTCGACTTTAAAGCGGACTGTTTTGTATTGGACTGATTTTTCCCTTCCTTACATGAGTTTTTGGACTATTTTGTATTGGCCTGTTGTGTATGGGACTGTTTTGTATATGCACCCAAAATTTTTGCCCTTTCCCTCACCCCGCCCCCATTCCAGTCACCCAGTACAGGGTTTATCTTTGGGGTTCAAGGGATAATTTTTATCAATTTCGAACTAAGACTTCTGATCCACCATAAAACGACCGGATAATCTTTAGACCAACAGTTATAATTTTTAACCATCATACCAAGTGAGCTTAGAAAGTCATAGCTTATTGCTTTAATAGTTCAAAAGATTGATGGATTTAAAATGTGTAAAGGAAGTTTCACGATTTGAACTGAATTTGATTGCGCGCACTTTATCAAAAGTTAGTATTGCTTTGATCAGTTTGTTCAATTGCGGCATCTTGGTTTTACTTCCTTTAAATTTTCTATAGCGACATTTTAATATTTTCAATTAATCAGATCGGATACTTTGCGTGGGATAACTTTGCAAGGAAAAAAATGGTAAGAGATTATTTGGCATGAAACCGGTTTCGCTTGGCCAAAACTGAAAATCATCCGGATTATGGCTTTATTTTTTATCATTATCAACAGTCTTAAAAACTTTTAAAAATTCAGTCGTTTACCACATGGAAAAAAATATGGGGGTTATGCTTGTGTTTTCTTTAGAATTAGATTTTGGTGCTCTCTTGTCGGTCATCCGGATCTCAAAAACTACAGTGCACGGAATACCTAAACTTGTAAGAAGCCTTTTACATTCATCGGTTTCTAATTATGAAATCATCGTAGAGTTTTTTATGGTGATGCAAAACTACCTACAATACTAAATCCCTAGAAAAACTCTTTATTTTTGGTTATTTGTTTCTTCACAAAGAGATTAGGATGAAACACGGGCCTGAATGAAACTAAATTTCTTTGCTGCTCAAATTTCGTTTGAATTTTTTTTTGTGAAAAATATAACAGCAATTTGCTCTTTGACGCATTTAAAAATATTTTTTGGGTGTCTCGTCCAATTTGCGTTCAATTCAAGAAGAAAATATCAACAATCCTATCTCGCTGTCGAAAAAAAATTTCAAAAAAATTGTTACAAAAAGTCGGTGTTGAATGCTGTAGTACCAAATTAGCAACTTCCTTTGAATAATTCAGCACAAGCAACAATAGACCTTTGAATATCTGCGAATAATTAAACGTTAAGTTGAAGGCTTGAAAAATTCTTATGAATTATAATTTCCTGTTTTTACATATTTTCGCCGAACTTCTCAAGCGTTTTTCCTCGTTCACTGGTTATTAATTTTCGGAGAGGCAATATCGGAAATTCAGCTAGCAAACATTTCAACACAAACTCGAAATTCCGTCGGATGTAAGCAATGTTGGGTAACATTGACAATCATTTCACAATCAAAAAATTTTTGAAAGTTTTGGTCATTAATGTGGTGTAACAAAGCTTTTTTCATAAAGTTCTATATCACTTTTTCTCAGCATTTTTACACAAAGTACTCATAGGTTTTCCTCGCTAATTACGGTTTGAGCAGCTCATAATTGTAAATTCGTCTAAAACAGTCAAAAATTTCTCAAAAAGTTTCCCAACAACCAACACAATTCTTCCTGTGCAATTTTTTTACACGTTAGCAAAACGTACCGACTGTGCAGAAAAACTCGGGCAAGAGTCAAAAATACATTTATTGCCGGCTTGTCTGATCTGACTTGACTTAAAGTTTTCTTTGTGGTAGCTTTAATGTCTATATTTTTGATCAGACTAGACTTAATTTTAGTAGATAGTTCAGATTATAGTGTTCTACACTTCTTCTAGACAGCTCAGGTACTTCAGAAAATCATTTTTAAGTCTTTTACCATAGTTCTTTCAAAATGAAACGCTATCCGTATCCAAGTCCTAATCAATTACAAAAAAATATATATAATTTGTAGTTTGTAATCTATTAACTTATAATCAATGTTCAATTAAAAATGTTATAATTAACAAAATTATGTACAGTGCTGATTTAAATTATCCGGACGAAACGAACAAAAATTGAATTTTCAAACGCGTTTTTCTCAAATTGGGTTAAGATTAGACAAAAAGTGAAGTTGACAAAAAATGCTTAGAATTGCACCAGAATTAATATGGTGCCATTTTTTCTCCAAAATTCTCAACAAAAATTTTACCACAAAAATGGGTCATTTTGGCTTTTTTAATTAATCAAGAATTACGCTGAAACTACTTTGTTAATTGATATGAAAATTATATCACAGGAAGCCTCTTATGCAGTTCAACAAGATCCAAGAAGGGTAAACCTCCAAAAACCAGTATAAATTAAAATTTTCACTTGATAGTCAATAAAGGTGATTTTTACTATATAAAACCCAGAATCTCTGTTTAAAAATAAATTTTATACAATTTGCGCAAATTTTTGGAAATGTAAGCCTTCTTAAACTTTGTTGAGCTGCGTAAGAGGCTTCCTGTGATATAATTCTTATCCTGTGATATAATTCTTACGCTCAAGTTTACAAAACACATATAATAAAATTTGTTCTCGAATTCAACAAACTGGTTCCGGATTCCCCATGTTTTGTTGCGAATTCCGCAAAACTGCCTGTTTTTGAAGCAATTTTGAGCAAAACAGTGATTTAGATATTTGTCGTTGCAATCCAAAACAGCAGAAAGATCAAAGAAAATTAAAAATGTTGCGGACTCCCCGACAAATCTGATTTTTGCGTACAATTCACAAAAGACACAGTTTGGCCTCGTAATGAAATATCCAAATAAGAAGGTTAAAAATTTCAACAGTTGAAAACTATTCGTTATGATTATTAGAATTCAAAATCAATTAAAATTTGAGTTTAAACGTTTGTCACAGTTTAAGAACGACTTCTATTGAAATCAATTGTGAAAAAATTTGAAAATTTCAAAAAATTCAGCCTGTTGCCAAATGGGAATATTGACTCTTGTAATTTTTTTAAATTTAGATTTCAGTGCTCTTTTGTCGGTCCACCGGTCTCAGGTTTTTGAGATCCCGCGGACCGACAAGAGAGCACTAGTATCTAAACTTCAGGAAAACAAAATATTTTTTTCATGGGGCAACAGGCTGAATTTGCTGAGTTTTTTATGGTGATGCAAAACTACCTACATTACTAAATCCCTAGAAAAACTCTTTATTTTTGTTTATTTGTTTCTTCACAAAGAGATTAGGATGAAACACGGGCCTGAATGAAACTAAATTTCTTTGCTGCTCAAATTTCGTTTGAATTTTTTTTTTTGTAAAAAATATAACAGCAAATTGCTCTTTGACGCATTTAAAAATATTTTTTGGGTGTCTCGTCCAATTTGCGTTCAATTCAAGAAGAAAATATCAACAATCCTATCTCGCTGTCGAAAAAAAATTTCAAAAAAATTGTTACAAAAAGTCGGTGTTGAATGCTGTAGTACCAAATTAGCAACTTCCTTTGAATACTTCAGCACAAGCAACAATAGACCTTTGAATATCTGCGAATAATTAAACGTTAAGTTGAAGGCTTGAAAAATTCTTATGAATTATAATTTCCTGTTTTTACATATTTTCGCCGAACTTCTCAAGCGTTTTTCCTAGTTCACTGGTTATTAATTTTCGGAGAGGCAATATCGGAAATTCAGCTAGCAAACATTTCAACACAAACACGAAATTCCGTCGGATGTAAGCAATGTTGGGTAACATTGACAATCATTTCACAATTAAAAAATTTTTGAAAGTTTTGGTCATTAATGAGGTGTAACAAAGCTTTTTTCATAAAGTTCTATATCACTTTTTCTCAGCA
The DNA here is from genome assembly GCF_963678635.1 of Symsagittifera roscoffensis. Taxonomy (NCBI): domain Eukaryota; kingdom Metazoa; phylum Xenacoelomorpha; order Acoela; family Convolutidae; genus Symsagittifera; species Symsagittifera roscoffensis. The sequence continues at coordinate 26,203,874 of NC_087068.1, read as the reverse complement.
TTTTTACACAAAGTACTCATAGGTTTTCCTCGCTAATTACGGTTTGAGCAGCTCATAATTGTAAATTCGTCTAAAACAGTCAAAAATTTCTCAAAAATTTTCCCAACAACCAACACAATTCTTCCTGTGCAATTTTCTTACACGTTAGCAAAACGTATCGACTGTGCAAAAAAACTCGGGCAAGAGTCAAAAATACATTTATTGCCGGCTTGTCTGATCTGACTTGACTTAAAGTTTTCTTTGTGGTAGCTTTAATGTCTATATTTTTGATCAGACTAGACTTAATTTTAGTAGATAGTTCAGATTATAGTGTTCTACACTTCTTCTAGACAGCTCAGATACTTCAGAAAATCATTTTTAAGCCTTTTACCATAGTTCTTTCAAAATGAAACGCTATCCGTATCCAAGTCCTAATCAATCACAAAAAAAATATATGATTTGTAGTTTGTAATCTATTAACTTATAATCAATGTTCAATTAAAAATGTTATAATTAACAAAATTATGTACAGTGCTGATTTAAATTATCCGGACGAAACGAACAAAAATTGAATTTTCAAACGCGTTTTTCTCAAATTGGGTTAAGATTAGACAAAAAGTGAAGTTGACAAAAAATGCTTAGAATTTCACCAGAATTAATATGGTGCCATTTTTTCTCCAAAATTCTCAACAAAAATTTTACCACAAAAATGGGTCATTTTGGCTTTTTTAATTAATCAAGAATTACGCTGAAACTACTTTGTTAATTGATATGAAAATTATATCACAGGAAGCCTCTTATGCAGTTCAACAAGATCCAAGAAGGGTTAAACCTCCAAAAACCAGTATAAATTAAAATTTTCACTTGATAGTCAATAAAGGTGATTTTTACTATATAAAACCCAGAATCTCTGTTTAAAAATAAATTTTATACAATTTGCGCAAATTTTTGGAAATTTAAGCCTTCTTAAACTTTGTTGAGCTGCGTAAGAGGCTTCCTGTGATATAATTTTTATCCTGTGATATAATTCTTACGCTCAAGTTTACAAAACACATATAAAAAAATTTGTTCTCGAATTCAACAAACTGGTTCCGGATTCCCCATGTTTTGTTGCGAATTCCGCAAAACTGCCTGTTTTTGAAGCAATTTTGAGCAAAACAGTGATTTAGATATTTGTCGTTGCAATCCAAAACAGCAGAAAGATCAAAGAAAATTAAAAATGTTGCGGACTCCCCGACAAATCTGATTTTTGCGTACAATTCACAAAAGACACAGTTTGGCCTCGTAATGAAATATCCAAATAAGAAGGTTAAAAATTTCAACAGTTGAAAACTATTCGTTATCATTATTAGAATTCAAAATCAATTAAAATTTGAGTTTAAACGTTTTTCACAGTTTAAGAACGACTTCTATTGAAATCAATTGTGAAAAAATTTGAAAATTTCAAAAAATTCAGCTTGTTGCCAAATGAGAATATTGACTCTTGTAATTTTTTTAAATTTAGATTTCAGTGCTCTTTTGTCGGTCCACTGGTCTCAGGTTTTTGAGATCCCGCGGACCGACAAGAGAGCACTAGTATCTAAACTTCAGGAAAACAAAAACTTTTTTCATGGGGCAACAGGCTGAATTTGTTTTACTTTTTTAAAGTTTGTTCAAGAAAACAATTTTTTTCGATAATAATAAGAAAAAAAAGTCAAAAAAGGCTATTTAAAAAAGCGAAAATTGTCTGAAGAAAAAAACTCGATTTGATTCGTTACGAAAGTCGAAAAAAACAATAAGAAAAACATGAACAATTTTCATGTAAGCTCAAAAAAAATCTATACATATAAAATGAAACTTTAAAACAACTATAATGGTTTGGAACTTTGAAAAAAAATTGTTCCTTGAAATTCAGTGAGTTTCAATGAAACACAAAAAAAAACGAAAATTGCTGTAGTTGCAGAAAAGAGAAATCAGTGAATTCATTAAACAAATTTTACTGAGATGAAGAACAAGAGCAAATGGTGTCTAGGAAGTTACTCTCATTTTTACGGGCTTGATTTCAGCAGGTGCAAGAAACAAAGATACAAAAAATTGAAACTGGAAAAAAATGAAGCAATGGAAAAACAATTCCTAGCTGCATGTTCATACCTTTTTTTTCGTCAAAAAAAACTTGCACAGAGAAATTGCTGTTAAATTGAATGTTACGGTTGTCATAATAGCTTCAACCAGTATTTTAAAAGATTTCAACCAATTTCTTTGTTCTTTGCTCCTCAAATTTTTTCAAATTTGATTATTTTCGTGAAAAAGATAAAAGCAATTTGCCTTTAAAAGCATTTAAAACTATTTTTTTGGGTGTTTTGTTCAATTTGCGTCCAATTCAAGAAGAGCAAGGCTGCTCGTATAAATTTGAAGTCCTGAAGGTTTCGACAGCCTTTTAAGGTTTATGGAGCAATAATAACATAAAAAAGTTAAATTAAAAAAAAAAATCTGAAAACCGAATTTTTTTTTGAAAATCATATACCCACTTGCCATATAATGTCCAAATTATAATTTTGTAATATAACGAATGAAATAAAATATACATGATTTGAAATGAAAACTGATAAAATTTATCTTTTTTTAAGATTAAAACTTTGCTGAGAAGCATCACGTCAAAAGAAGAATCAATTAAAAGAAATTTAGAGGCAACCTTGAATTTAAATGATTAGAAAACGTAAAAAAATTCCATTTTAAGCGATTGAAATGGATTTTAATTCAAAACAAAGTAAACAAAAATAGGATCAAAAATAGATTGAAATAAATTTAATTTCCCTTTAGAAAATCATTACGAGGCCACACTGTGCACTGGATAGCCGCACTATTTTGTGCCTGTATGTTTCTGGATTCCAGACACTAGTCTTTAAACTTGTTCCAAATTGTAAGTGGAATACACTTACAAAATTCCAGTGGACTCCGTGTACAATTACCTGTAAAATAGATTCTGCCGTCAAATTGATTTTGTTGCGGATTCGGCAACCAGCGACTATAGATAGTTGTTTGCAATTCCGCAAGTTTAAGCGGGTTCCGCAAATAAAAATAGATTCCGCAAATTTATGCGGATTCCACTTATAATTTGAAGATTTCACAAACAATTTGCGGAATCCGCTTACAATTTGCAAAGTCCACTTACAGTTGCGGATTCCGCAACAGCTCAAGTGTACAAAACACATATAATAAAATTTGCTCTCGAATTCAACAAACTGGTTCCGGATTCCCCATATTTTGTTGCGAATTCCTTAAAACTGCCTGTTTTTGGAGCAATTTTGAGCAAAACAGTGATTTAGATATTTGTCGTTGCAATCCAAAACAGCAGAAAGATCAAAGAAAATTAAAGATGTTGCGGACTCCCCGACAAATCTGATTTTTGCGTACAATTCACAAAAGGCGCAGTTTGGCCTCGTAATGAAATATCCAAATTATAAGGTTAAAACTTTCAACAGTTGAAAACTATTCGTTATGATCATTAGAATTCAAAATCAATTAAAATTTGAGTTTAAACGTTTTTTCACAGTTTAAGAACGACTTCTATTGAAATCAATTGTGAAAAAATTTGAAAATTTCAAAAAATTCAGCCTGTTGCCAAATGGGAATATTGACTCTTGTAATTTTTTTAAATTTAGATTTCAGTGCTCTTTTGTCGGTCCACTGGTCTCAGGTTTTTGAGATCCCGTGGACCGACAAGAGAGCACTAAAATCTAAACTTCAGGAAAACAAAAACTTTTTTTTTTCATGTGGCAACAGGCTGAATTTGTTTCACTTTTTTAAAGTTTGTTCAAGAAAACAATTTTTTTCAATAATAAAAAAAAAAGGGTAAAAATGGCTATTTAAAAAAGCGAAATTTGTTTGAAGAAAAAAACTCGATTTGATTCGTTACGAAAGTCGAAAAAAAACATTTAGAAAAACCATGAACAATTTTTGTGTAAGCTCAAAAAAAATATCTATACAAATAAAATGAAACTTTAAAACAACTATAATGGTTTGAAACTTTGAAAAAAAATTGTTCCATGAAATTCAGTGAGTTTAAATGAAACACAAAAAAAAAGAAAATTGCTGTAGTTGCAGAAAAGAGAAATCAGTGAATTCATTAAACATATTTTTCTGAGATGAAGAACAAGAGCAAATGGTGTCTAGGAAGTTACTCTCATTTTTACGGGCTTCATTTCAGCAGGTGCAAGAAACAAAGATACAAAAAAATGAAACTGGGAAAAAATGAAGCAATGGAAAAACAATTCCTAGCTGCATGTTCATACCTTTTTTTCGTCAAAAAAAACTTGCACAGAAAAATTGCTGTTAAATTGAATGTTACGGTTGTCATAATGGCTTCAACCAATATTTTAAAAGATTTCAACCAATTTCTTTGTTCTTTGCTCCTCAAACTTTTTTGAATTTGATTATTTTCGTGAAAAAGATAAAAGCAATTTGCCTTTTAAAGCATTTAAAACTATTTTTTGGGTGTTTTGTTCAATTTGCGTCCAAGTCAAAAAGAGCAAGACTGCTCGTATAAATTTGAAGTCCTGAAGGTTTCGACAGCCTTTTAAGGTTTATGGAGCAGTAATAACATAAAAAAAATTAAATCTAAAAAAAAATTCTGAAAACGGAATTTTTTTTTTGAAAATCGTAAACCCACATGCCATATATTGTCCAAATTATAATTTTCACTCATGGTAACAGATCAATTATGGCAAAAAATCTTCCTTCCACCAATTTGGAAAGATTTCTAAGACGGATTAAATCTCCGCTTACGCGTGAATAGCGCGAAATATATTGTGCGTTAATTGTCGCAAGTTGGCCAAAACACCAATCTTTAAACCCCCATAACTTTACAAAAAAATGATCACAGCTAAATTATCTTTTCAAAATTGAGCTCAAGACAACAATACCCTTTGAATGTTATAAAAATCGTTCTGTCAAAAATGGCTAGTTAAAAAGACGAAGTTTATCTGAAGAAAAAAACATAACCCGAGCACAAATATTCCGTTACTTTCGTTAAGAAAGTCGGAAGAACAAGACTGCTCGTATCAGGGTGAAGCCCTGAATGTTTAAGATCAAAGGAGGAGTAATAAATTGAAAAGTTAACTAAAATAAAAATATATTTCATCTTTTTTTTTAAATGAATTTTTAAATCGAAATTTGAGATTTTTTGTGAAAATCACTACCTCACACGCCATTTAAAGTACAAAACGATAGATTTTGCCCCTAGTAACAAGCAATAATTGCAATCAGCTTCCTTCAAAAAATTTGGAAGGATTTTAAAGACGGATTCAATCTCCGTTAACGCGTTAATAGCGCGAAATATACTTAATTTTTTCAAGTTAATACTGCTCCATAGACCTTAAAAGTTAGTCGGAACATCCTGATACGAGCAGTCTTGTTAAGCATAGGAAATGCAGTTAGCACAGATTTGAACACAAACTCGAAATGCCAACGGATTTTAGTTATGTTTGGTGACATTGACAAACAATGCATAATCAAAAAATTTTAAAGGGTTTTGGTCAATATTCCATGAGGTCAACCTTATCTTTTTTTCTAAGCAGCAAATTCTCCCCCACCCCCAATTCTTTTTTTTCTAAATAATTTATTCCAAAGAGTCCCACTTTGTACTATTTCACCGCATCTGTTTGTTGACTAACTCTAGAAAACTTTTTAGGCGCCAGTATATCCTAGGTTTTAGTGGGAAGAGGAAGGACGCGTTTCCATAACGTACTCTCATGTTTTTTTTTGCTTAATACAGTTTTGGGCAGCTCATAATTTTTAATTGGTCCGAATATTGCCGACAAAGATTCCAATTTTTTTCCCATAACCACCTCCACTCTTCCTGTGCACCCTTCTTACACGTTTGTTTCTCTTTAAGAAAAATTTAAGATATGACTTTTCTTACCAAAAAATTGAAAAATATGAACTTTTCCAACAATTTTTTTTAAATTTAATTTTCCTAATAACCACTACAAACAATATCCGCAATCAAAGAGAACATTACAAAAACGTATTAACTGAACTTATAAAATCATCAATCTGGAATTTTTATATGCATTTATTCGATAAACAAATGAAATTGTATAGAAACACATTCCGAATAATTTAGACGATTTTTAAAATTTTTTTAAATTTTGCGTTGATTTTTGGGAAACACTTTCTTCTCATAGATTTTTTTTGGGAAATTATAGGGTAGCGAAAAATTCCTAAGAATATGATAAGAACTACTAAGGTAGGGTACTTTTTGTAGTATGACCAAACAGGGATCATTTCGTTTGAGAAATTTCAAAAGCTCGACGAGTTTCAGCTTGCTTAAACGAAGCAGAAACCAAACTACAAGGTTCACATCACCATCGTAGTGTGAGAGCGATTTTAAAAAAGATGAAATGGTGGTCTCCCATGCATTTAAAACGTCAGTATGGTTGTAAACTATTAAAGCTACCCTCACTGTAACTGTGCGAAAACAATTTTTTTCTTAATGATTAATAAGAAATTTTTTCTCACTACTTGAAGCAAATCTATGCAAGGAAAATGAATTCTTTGAAGAAAAATTGATGTATTCATATTAAAAAAAAACATTAGAGTTAGATTGAGTTTTGGTGACAATCATATTAACAATTTCTTCTAAATCAGAAAGTTAGAAATTCATGCGGTTTCCAAATTTCATAAACATATTAAGAACTTACAAAGAGCTTCCGAAACCGAGGGCACATACTTTCTATAGAATTTTTGTTGTCAGCGTTTTGCGACTTGTGATACACTCTCGTACCCAGTAAGACTTGGGCTAAAAAAAACCTGCTTCAACATCTGTAAGTTATTGGCAATTTTAAACAGATTAACAGTAAATAAAAGCTATCTTGAATACAAGGTAAGCAATTTCCTGTTAACAAGAACTCAAAAACATTCTCAACGATTACAAAATCTAGCAAACATTTTTGATGTCAAGCTGATCTTAATCGGACAAACCAGTCTTATCGGATAATCTGCCTGTTTTAGAAAATCTAATTTCAGCTTTATAACTTTCGCTTCATATGACGTCATTAATTTAAGCGCGAACATCTTCCTCCCTCAAAGGAGCAAAAACGGGTGGGTAATTTATGGTCGGTCGAGTTAGTTCCTCAGAGCGGTTCGTGACTACGGCGGATCGGGCTATATTATCTTTTCCGTAATTAAGGGTTTTATTGCGAGCCAAAGGGTAGTTTTCTTGGGCTGCATTCGTGAATTTTCCACATCAAACCCACTGTTTTTGAATTAACTTCATTTATCGGGGTGGCATTTACTGCGTTCACTCAAATTGTGTTTATACAAATTGAGTTGATGTGAATTTGCACTGGTAAAAATTGCTTTCGATGGTCGAAGTGCTCCTAGAAGAAGAGAGAAGGGAAGCTAACACCATTTAGGCCAAACAAAAAATAGCTAGAAGTTAACACCTCAGAGACATCACGACTTGCACCTACCAATGTTATAGGGCGAGCGTTCGGTTATTGTTCTACGAGACAGAAAATTGTTTCAAGGTTTTTGAGAGTGATTTTTTCTACAGTCTTCTACTCTTTTTCAACACCGAACGAGACGTTCCCATGAAATACAGTTATGCAGGGGCTGCCGGATGGTTAAATTTTAATTTTATACCATTTTTCATAAAACCCTGCTGGCGCTTGTGCGTTCCACGGTTGAATACAATTCAAGATTTTTTTCTCGACTACCACAAAATTGGTGCCGTTATCGGGCCAAATGGCTGATGGAGTACCACGAGGGGCAGAAAATCTTTCGTTTCCCATAACATATGATTTCGTGTTCATGGATGAGACAATCTCAATATGTTAAGCACTTGTGTTCATACATGCAAAAGGAAGCATCATCGCTTCTCAGAACTTCTAATGATGGTGACGTACAAAAGTCCAAAAATGAGATCAACTCCACATGTTGTGAAGGAAGGCTAGCGGTATCCAAGACTTCAACAGAAAGATCTGCCAGCATAAGTGTGACAATTTTGGCTTTGCGCTTCCTACATGTAAAGCAATGGACTTGAATCACGAGCGAAGGTTTAAGATGGCAAAGTCTAAGATAAATAAATCTAAGATAGTCTAAGAACTGGTGTGGATAACGAAAGTGAAAGTCACTCTTTAACAATTTCACGAAAAAATGTCTTCCATCGATGATTATTGGATGTTCTGTGTCAGATTCGGTCAGCGGAGATTTCACCCTATTGAACAGATGAGACACGCAGGACCAAAAAACGGTGCATACTGAGCAGTACGGCTAGACTTTTTGACGGTTTTGTCAGTGGACAGAAGAAAAACATTCCACTTTGAGTGATTCCTGTTCGGAAAGCAACAAAAAGCTTTGTAAGACAATTTCTAATTTAGCTGAATCGAGGTTTTTTTGATATTATTGCGGTAATGCCGGTGTATAAGTCTCAGTCTGGCATAAAGGCAATCACTCGCTGGAGTCTACGAAAAGAGCTGAATTTTCGCCCAGGCAAATATATTGGGTTGTTTATGTTTTTGTACAACGTTTGCAAAATAACAGGCTTGCTCTAAAGCTTCGTTGAGGTCACACGCAAGACCAGCCAAGTTGATCTTTTTGAGTACATCTATGCTCGGCTTGAAAGGCCATTCCCTATTTTTCAGAAAATTTGGTTCGATCACCCAGCTGCTCGTTTTTGAAAACTCTGCTGGAATTCCTCTGGTTTGCGTATCAGCAGGTTTGTCCACACTCAAAACGAGAAACCAGTGGTCTACGGCCGTACTTTCCAGAATTTCTCTTATCGTGTTTGTAACGAAAACGGGTTGCTTACTATCCAAATACAACCACTAGAGCACATTGCTGGATCAGTCCACATGCACGTTTTCGACACAGGAATGGTTGAGCTTTGAGGATATCTTTCTTCTAGCGGGTATCGAGTAACGCGGCCTGTAGTTCAAGTTTTGGGATGAAAAGCGCTTTCATAGGCGCAACTCTTGTTTTCCCAAAGAAGAAGATGATCTCTGTTTTGATTGAAATTTTCACCCGGTCACGAACAGAAGCTACTGCATGAAAAAAGTTTTCTGAGCTGTCATCGAACAAGTGTAATTCGACACATTTATCTGGCGCGGTAAAACAACTATGCTTTTATTCTCATTTTTCCTAGCGATGGCAAACTAGTGTGCCAGGAGAGAAATTTTGTTTTGGTTTCAATGGGTAGCCCATCATTCCTTTGTTGGTCGTAAATGCACCCGATTACTTTCAACAACTATCGCGCTCTCGAGATATAGTGCGTTAGGAGATCTATGGGGTCAAAAGTGGAAGATACAAAACCTAACACACTTCAATGTGTTATCGAAATTTTAAGTTCACGGTTCACACCAAGGCTTACGACCCAAGTGTCTTTGATATGGCCTCATTTCAGACCAAGAACAAGTGAGGACTTATCTCAACAATCTAGAATGTACAACCACATCGGCCGTGGGGTCCTCCCGCCACAGAATCTTTAAGGAAGGTTGATCCTCTGTAAGGGGTCCCAAGGTAGGAACATAGCTTCAGTGCCAGACGATACGGTAAGTTGATGTTAACGAAAACAGAAGAGAACAAACATAAGGTTCTGCAGTAGGTGGCTTACTACTAGCAACAATTTGATTTAGGACGTTCCGTGAAACTTAGACAACCCGTTGAAAACAATCTGGCCTCACGTTACCAGGTTTGATTGGGTTCACCACAAGATGGTGAGGAAAATACCACTCGCAGATGCTGAATACGATGATGAGGAACGTGAACCAGGTCTCCCTTACCCAAGCTATCTTCGATAGTTTTTGAATATTGATTCTCCAACTGAGGTTATGTTGCTAGAAGTTTTTCTAACGGTTTTAGCTGAGCCAAAGACGAACAGTAGTTGTCTGGCAACATGATAGTTCCTGCTGCTCAAATCATAACTACAGCGTATTTTGATCCATCATGGACGGTGGATTATTCAAGTAATTAAGCCACCCTCTTAACTGCGGCGGAGCAAGGGTCGACCTGTTTGTAGCCGCTGTATGACTCCATTTTATACCAGCTTTTCAGTTGACCAGCTAGTTCGGCATCGTCTGTATTGCACTAAAACAAGTGGAATAGACACTGTTGGGTGTCGGCATTCAGCCGCTCTTGATCCAGCGTATCGGATGCGTTTTCATAGGGTTCACTCTTGAAATACTCTTCAGGCCTAATTGCATGGAAGAAGTCTTGACCAATTATCAAGTCTACGTCGGCGTAACTATATACAATTGTTTCAGTCGGAGCAAGGTACGGATATTTGCTGTGTAAGGCAGGGATATTGACGGTATCAATATCGACATTAAGCTCATTCTTGAAAGCGGTTGATTCGAATCTGTATTCGAATCCATCGAAGTTAGAAAATACGTTCTCCTGAACATGTTTCGTTCTAACATCAGTCGTTGTGTAAATACCATTTACTGTGGGATACAAATCTCTGCTAGAGAGATTTAGACGATTGATTTTATTTGATGGTTTTCAGGAATGACAAGTTGCCGAGTCACACAATGTTAAGCAATCAGCGTTGTGGAAATCGGTGGAAACTTGGAGTCTAATTATGTGCAGTAACCCCTTCGATGTTATGACTGAAAAATGGTCGCTGAAGATTTTGCAATTTACCTCCAACTGTGATTCAAACTGGCGTTTAGCAAGTTCTTGCTGAATAACTTTGTTCTATCAGAGTTTGTTTTTGCTTTATCCGGGACCGCATTGGTTCTTGTTTGACCAGTGTTGGGGCTTACGTGACTGTCAGTTTTGTCGGTTATTTGATTAGGGTAAACGCGTTCAGCATCAGGGAGAAGTACAATATGGGTGCTAAAGTATATTCTGACTTGGTGGATTTCTTCGCTTGAGTATACTGCCGGAATACGTGGTTCGCTTGTAAGCAGGAGAAGCACAACTTGTTTTCCGCAGAGACTCGGATTTTTGATTAATTTAAAATCACTTCAGCACTCAAAGGGGCTGCGTCTACAGTAATTCAAAACTGGCCGAACCATTCGTGCCGCTGAAGAGGGTCGTCATTGTACTGAGACAGCCTCCATTCGGGAAGAGGATCCTATTTTGAGTTGACAATGATTGGACTGAATCATTTAATGTCACGGCTTGTGGCTGAAGAGGTGGAGGCAAAGAAGGCAATGTGTTGCAGCTGTTATCCGTAGGTATTTTCTGATGTTTGTGATTGGGTAGCCCATAGGACACTGTATCACCAATTGATACTTGCGAGAAGTGATAATAAGAAATTGCGTTACGGATGGAAAAACATCAACTTACCAGATTGTATTACCATCACGTATTAATCCAGGGTTACATTGGGTCACTACGGACAATATTGTCGAGAATGGCGATTTGTGTTGACTAAAAACAGAAGATTGTCTGCTGAATGGATATTCACTGCCACAGGATTGCTATACATATCAAGTGATAGCAAATTTTGGTTTCCGCAGACTACATTTGCAGGTGTCTGTGACATATTTGCATTAGGGATGTATCCAGACTATTGATTGGAGATGGCGGGCAAATATCCAACAGCTCGAGTAACGTTATTAATTGTGGACGGGGATATGTTGCATCAAGGTCGAAAGGTGGAGTCCAGAGAAATTACAACAAACTATTGGTAACTACTGTTACGGCTGAATTTTTTTTCTCGTAAATGGCAGCTCAGGATTAGCGCGTATAGCGTGCATGACTCCATTGCCATCGTTAAATTATACGGTTAATTGATAGAGATAACCTTCTGGCTCACAACCAAGAGTTTGACTCGGTGGCGATGGCCGAGTAGAATTTCCCGCTATGGGACGTATTTCTGTAATGATTGGTATAATTTTCAGTATTTTAACCTGTGATAAGCTTCGAAAAAGATGGAGCTACGTCGGGTCTTTTTTGATTACCTAGTGCGTGATCAACTCAATCGTTTACCTTTTGGGAACTACAATCAACCGACGAAGCTAGCTCGAGATTCTGATCTACTTCAGACTCTTTGAGATATTCAGTTTCAAGAACTTATGCTTCAGCTACTTTGTCACGATTTTGTTTGATTAGTCGTTCCAATTCAAGTCGTCTTTTTTTCATTCGTAAGCGATTATCTTGCTCGTGACGGTTTTTTCAAATTTAATTTTCTGTTCTTTTTATTCCATTTTCTTTGATGCTGTTGCTCTTCGTTGATGGCTTTCTGACGTTTTTCCAATTTTTCCGGCTTCATTTTTGCCAGAAGCACTTCTTTGCGGCACTCACTGGGGGCCAATTTTTTTTATTCAGCTTGCTTACTGAACACTGACTTCGCCGATTTCGATGATGGTTTTGAATGACTAGTTTTCCTGACACAGACCTCTGAAGCGGAATTAGATTCTTTATAAGCGCGAGCTTTACTGGTTTTTTCTTCTTTTACTTTATTTGTCCTATCTCATCATGCAGCAAACTCTACAATAATTTGCAGAGTTCATCATCTTTATTAGCTAATATCCCATGCTCATCAAATTTAGCTATTTTTTTGAGATTTTTTTTTGCAAGATTCAATTAGGGCTTTTATTTTCGTTTTCCCACTTTTAGTTCAATTCAGTTTGTTCTGTCATTTTGAAAAAAAATCTCTCGCTCACTTCTACTAAATTGCTGTTTGAAAGAAGAAACTAATTAGATTGAGACTTTAACTGTAGTATCAAATGTTTATATTGTGGAACATCAATACTGTTATGTTTCTAATAGCTTGCCGCTTGCGTTCTACTAATTTAGTGGTTTTCTTAATAATATACTTCGAATTCTTGCTTGTAAAAACTTTTTCACCAATTCAGTGAGGTTCTGCTTTCTTCTGGATGTCAACTCTGCTAAATTTAATTTTCTGTTCTTTTTATTCCATTTTCTTTGATGCTGTTGCTCTTCGTTGATGGCTTTCTGACGTTTTTCCAATTTTTCCGGCTTCATTTTTGCCAGAAGCACTTCTTTGCGGCACTCACTGGGGGCCAATTTTTTTTATTCAGCTTGCTTACTGAACACTGACTTCGCCGATTTCGATGATGGTTTTGAATGACTAGTTTTCCTGACACAGACCTCTGAAGCGGAATTAGATTCTTTATAAGCGCGAGCTTTACTGGTTTTTTCTTCTTTTACTTTATTTGTCCTATCTCATCATGCAGCAAACTCTACAATAATTTGCAGAGTTCATCATCTTTATTAGCTAATATCCCATGCTCATCAAATTTAGCTATTTTTTTTGAGATTTTTTTTGCAAGATTCAATTAGGGCTTTTATTTTCGTTTTCCCACTTTTAGTTCAACTCAGTTTGTTCTGTCATTTTGAAAAAAAATCTCTCGCTCACTTCTACTAAATTGCTGTTTGAAAGAAGAAACTAATTAGATTGAGACTTTAACTGTAGTATCAAATGTTTATATTGTGGAACATCAATACTGTTATGTTTCTAATAGCTTGCCGCTTGCGTTCTACTAATTTAGTGGTTTTCTTAATAATATACTTCGAATTCTTGCTTGTAAAAACTTTTTCACCAATTCAGTGAGGTTCTGCTTTCTTCTGGATGTCAACTCTGCTAAACTAAGAAAACCAAGTAAACCCGACTCTTTCAACCTACTAAATAAACCTTCCGTGCCTCCACGTTTACAGTAAACGATTGCCTAAATATTATGTTTGTAGTTCAATAGAATCTTCTTAAGCTGGTCAGCCGCTAATGCGTTAAAGTTTTACTACGATGTCTACTTATATAGTTATTAACGGCTTCGTGCCAAATAACAACCTCGGTTCGGTCAGACAGGTTGTGATCAAGTTGATACTGACATGTTTTTCAGACATTTACAAAGTTAGCGTCGAAACTTAAAACCGGGAAATAATGTACACGATTTTGATACACGCTTTCGGAAGCGGGCAAACATATAAGTGTGGTGCAGCAAGCCATTAGTCGGTTCGAACCGGGTTTGAAAGGTAGGGAACCAAGCAAATCGCCAACTGACTTCCCGCGACACCCTGAGCTAACAAGGTTGCAGCAAAAACTAAGACGCTTTGTTTTAAAAAACGGTACGGGGGTAGAATTTGGCTAATTAAAGTCAAATGGACTAGTTTATTTGTCTACTCAAAGCTTCAATAAGAATCACTGCATTTTCAGGATTTTTTTTTTCAAAAAAGAAGTAAATAGAGAAAATAGAGTTTTTCCCTACAATATTTTCAGAAACTTTTTTATTTTCACCAACGCCTCAAGTTACCACAATATCCTGAGGAAATTGCATCATTTTGCGTTTTTTGACCATAGGGCTCAAAAAATTCAAAAACTCGGCAAAAAATTTCTACTGAGTCGTTCAAAACTATTTTTTTGAAACCAGACGCTTTCCTGAATACTTTGCAAAAATTTGAAAGTTTTGCAAAAAAAAAACAAAATTATTCGATTTTTCCCGAAAAATTCCTGACATACTTCTGAGATATCTGATCGGAATTTTCGTTGCCTCTGACACACTTCTGAGACAACTGCTCGGATTTTTTGACACCTCTGGAACGCTTCTGAGATATCGGATAGGAACTTTCGACGCCTTTGGCACACTTCTGAGATATCTGATCGGAACTTTCAACGCACTTCTGGTCGTATCTGATTGTACGTCCGAGTCCGCGCACCAAAAAGGTAATGTACTCTCGTAGTTTGTAAGACTCGGGTTAAAAACCAGCTTCAACATCTGTAAGTCATCGACAATTTGAACAGATGAACATTAAATAAAAGACATCTGAAAATTCAGGCAAGCATTTTACGGTTAACATGATTTCAAAAACGTTCTCAACAACCTCAAAAATCTGCAAACATTTTTGATGGCAAACTGACTTTAATCGGACCTGCCAGTAATTTCCAAGGCCTTTTGTCTGTTTTATAAAATCTAGTTTTAGCTTTATCTGGTTTATTTTGACAATTTTCTTGATTTTTTACATATTTTAATGCACAAAATCTGATTTACAATGATGATTTTCTAGATTTTCGTTGCATAATTTTGAGGTCAAACGTTGATTTTTAGCGAATTTTTTCTCTATGTAATACATTGGTGTTTGCCCAATATCCGATTTACAATGATAGTTTTTTAATAAATTTATTGCATTTTTATTGAATTCTGAAACATCTGGCACGTGTGTTTATATTTAAAAAATCAAGAGTAAAGTATTTCAATTATTTTTTTAAATTGCATGTTTTTTTGCCTTGTTAGCGAGTCGTAAAATCCATCGAAATCGATTTAAATCGATTTTTTAGACACTTAAATCGATTTAAAATTTTCAAAAAGATCGATTTAAATCGAATTAAACTCCATTTAAGTGCGTAAAACGTACATGGTTAATCGATTTGGATCGATTTAAAATCGATTTAAAAACAATTTAAATCGACCGGAAACCATTTTTGTCAGTGCGGGTAACTTTCGCGCCATATGACGTCATTAATTTAAGCGCGAACAAGCCTCTTCTTCCAGCCCAAAGTTTTATCATGGAAAACACATGGCGTGGGATAGTTGTTACACAAATGAACCAAAAATCAAAATGATTATTTAGTGTTCAGCATGGTTAACTATTTTTTGATGCTAAAGATGCTGGTAATTGTTACAACACCATTAAATTGACGAGAAGCGGAATGTGTGAAGGACAAAACACGCCACAATTAATGAAACAGATACGCAAGAAAAAACAAGGGTCCTTGTTTTGCCTTTCACATGAGCATTGATATTTCTTTTGCCAATTTCAGGTTAGTTGCAAAAATAAACTGTTTGCAAAATTTAAACCTTTTCAAGAATCATTTCCTTTTCATAAAAAGACCCTTTTTGACATATATCAAGTTACAGAAATGAATCAGGTCAGACGAATTTTCAATCAAAGAATTTAATATTGTTATGGCCATAAAATTGATAACTAACTATAATCAAACAATCACAGCCCTTTGCTCCATCAAGGTACAAAGTAGTTTTTATTTTCAAAGAATAAATTTATATTGTTTTGAAAATGAGTGGTTTTTCAATTTTTACATGTAGCCGTTTGGCACACAACCGACAATACACAAATCAGATTGTACTTTTTCTACGACTTTCGTAAACTTTTCCTTCGGCGACTCATTTACGCCGTTCTCGCTACTGACATAAAAACAACCATTCTTCTGATAACTCCTGCTTCGAACTCGTTTCACTGAAGCCGTTTTTGAGGACTCGTCTTTCGAATTGTACACCGTTGGTGTCTTTTCACATTTGTTCACACACGAGGGAAGTCGTGAATTGTGGTCATGTTTCGTGTACTCGTGGTGGTAGGCGCACGTCCAGTCTTGGTCTTTGTGACCGATAGACAGACATCCGAGTTGGACAGTGAGAACATCTATCATGGCAGCATGGATGTTCACACTTATGCATGTCTCAAAATTGTTTGAAGAGATTGAAATGTTGCTGAGACGGACGCAGGCACTGAGAAGATTCTAGAACAAAATTTGCTTTAATATTAGTGATTAAAATAAATTTGGCTCGTTTTTGAAAAACAGTTTTATTCAAATGCTGAAGAACCTGTAGAATAATCAACATTTTTGGAGCTGCGTTATTTTTCCGACTTTCGATACGAAAGTAACGGAATATTTGTGCTCGGGGTGGGTTTTTTTTTCTTCAGACAAATTTCGACTTTTTAACTAGCAATCTTTGACGGAGTTTTTTTTATATCATTCAAAAGGTATTGTTGTCCTGAGCTTAAATTTGAAAAGATATTTCACCTGTGATCATTTTTCGTTAAGTTATGAGGGTTTAAAGATTGCCATTTTGGCCATTTTGACCAATTTGGGACAATTAACGCGCGATATAATTCGCGCTATTAACGAGTAAGCGGAGATTTAATCCTTCTTTTAAATCGTTCCAAATTGGTTGAACGAAGCTTATTTGCCATAATTGATTTGTTACAAGGAACGAAATCTATCTTTTTGTACTTTAAATGGCGTGTGGGGGTATGATTTTTGTTTAAAAAAATTTCAAATTTTAATTAAAAAAATCTTTCATTTTCTTTTATTTAATTTAATTTTTTTATGTTATTACCGCTGCTCCATAAACCTTAAAAGGCAGTCGGAACATTCAGGGCTTCGCCCTGATACGAGCAGTCTTGTTTATGTGTTTGGGAACCATTTTAACCGGGTTTTAATTTGTTTTTAATTCATATATCAAAACTTAAATTTTCCAGATTATGCCACTGTTAGTTCAGATGGTTCCAAAATAATGATTACAACCCGGATGAGCCACTTTTCATGCACCAAACTGAACATTAACGCTTTTGTTTGATCTAACCTCGGCTTTTGGTATCGGAATTTCGGCGCAAATCGGGGGAGGATTGCGACCTGAAATCTCCTCGGAAATGATCGCTCTCCCGTCCCATGTCAGCTCAAATTTTAACCCATAATCTTCTTTCAAATACCCCACATCAACACACAACGTGTCGTTCAGATGAAAAGACTCTTCGTGAATGTCAGCACAGCAAGTGCATGTTTGACCCGAGCATGTGCAAAAATGAGAAGATAGCTTTGAAGTTCCAGATGGCACTTTTTCATCAGTTTTGACCGGATGAAAATCCCGTTTGTCAGAATTGAAGAGAGAGTTTTCAGGCTGAAAAACTTTCATTTATCGGACCGCAAAACAAAAAAAAACTGGTTCAATTCAACTCAAAATGCTTGATCAATTTATTTTTTTTTTCTTAAGACTGTAATTTTATTCTTACCTTTGAAACGAGAGCTAAAACAACAGTTTTATCAGAAAAAAAAAGATTTATTTTAAAATTTGTTTGGAAATGCTCGGCTCTTTTTCCTTTTACCCCCACCTGTAAGTTTTTTAGAGTAATTTTTCTGATCACATTGTCAAATTGTTACAAAATTTGGCATACGGACTAATAAGGCCATGGGAAACATATTCAGTCTTCATACTCAACCTTGTAAAACCACTCGATACACCATGAAACCGACGTTTATGTGAGGTGAGGGGAAAGGAAAAAGAGCCCAAGGCTCATACTTAAAAAACTCACTATATGCAGATGTTAAAGCCACAATGAAGCTTAGAAATAAAACTGTGCCTTTCATTTTCATCTGTACAGAAAATGAAGCTACTTTAAAAAGAATTCAGAAGGGCTCAGTTATTCCCACGACAAGATCAGTTCTATATTCTTTAAGAGTGTAATTTACTTCTTAATAAAATCTTTCTGTGTACGAGTTCAAGTGGTTGGTTTAAAGGTATTTACTTTTGAAGATAAAAGATAACGAGAGTCAAAGTTTATCACGTGATTTTCGCAAACCCTGGTCATGAATTACAATAGACGATATTAACCGCCTTCATCAACTTTCGATTCAATGGAACAAACTTGACACATTCTTATTGATGGATCATATTGACAAACACAAAGTTGAACCTCTAGCACAAGGTGGGCGAGAGGTAGGGGGTGGTGTTTGGCGCATATCCATCCAAAATCTCTTCACTATTTTTGACAATTTATATTTTATACATTTACAATTCAACGCATACGCTCATTTCTAGATCATATAAATTTCCAGCTAATCGACTTGAAAATGTTTCTACAGGCGTCAATATGCACTAAATTTTGGATTAAGAGCACGAAAAAAGCCATTGTTTGACCAGGACTTTTTGGTTTTATCGAACCAGGACCTTTTTGGTTTCATTGAGCCAGGATTTTTTGGTTTTCTGGAACAAAGTCATCCCTGAAAGTTATCCACGATTGAAAACTTTTAGTTGCAAGTTAGATAAAACATAGAGCCAAATCAAAGTCGAAACAAATGTCAAGCCCCACGACCCGAGTATCTCAAAACATGAAATATATCTTTGTTTCCAATTTTAAATATTACAGATATGCAGATCCGTAGAATAGCTCAAGCACAAACAACTATGGGCCATCTATTTTAAAAAATCCACACAAGGTAGGCCTGTAGTGCTGGATCAGTTTGACCAGTAAGAGTTTATCAACAATGTTTCAGCGTAATGGCAGCAAAAAAAATTGTGCGAATTCTGCTTTTCATTTTATTAAACTGCTATAATAGTATAATGATATAATAAGCTTCCTGAGGGGATTAAGCGTCTAGGGGGCTTAAATTTTATGCAAACGCCAATAACTAGTGAAAAAAGATCATGAAATTCAGAAGTTCTTCAAAAAATCATACTTCACGACTTTTTTATGAGGAATTATTTGGCTGGAAGTCTCTTATTTTATAATTCGGCTTTAAGTCCCGTCGGTTTGATTTCTGGCAACCCTTCCTGAGATCGCGGATACACGTTCTATACAGTAACGCAATGTCCAATGCCTGAAGGCTTACATTCTAAAGGTAGACAAAATAGAAAATCAGCGATAGAAAAGTGATTGAACTCTTGTCAGGGACTAATTTTTGGCAACTTGTAAGCAAAAAAGACTGATCGTATATCAGGGTAAAGCTCTGAATGTTCCGATGGCCTCTTAATTCATATCAAAGAGTCTTTGGGAAAAGAAAATATTGAAAACCTATGAGTTTTGGAAAATAGCAAAAATGCGGCTTGAAAACTTGAGTCGTGCATAATTAATACGACTGATTAGCTGGCCTCAATTCACTTTGGAACAATTTTGTTGTGCGGGATACTTCGCCACGCATTAATAATTCGCGTTACACTCTCACCAATTTGAATAAATTCTTCAAAGCGCGTATAATTTAGTCCAGAGCATGGCCAATTTTGCAACTTCAATCTTCCAATACTTTGGAAAAAAACAATAGAAAATCAAATACCTTTTTACGTTTGATTTCATAGAAATTGTTTTTGTCAAAAACTATTCTTTTGAATACCAGAAATTGTTTTAATAAAAAACCACACTAAGATAATTATTTCGTTGTCTTTGAATGCGAGTATCAAGGCGAAGCCTGAAAACTCTGACTGCCTTTCAAAGTCTATGGAGCAGTGTTTGCTTTAACAGTAATGATGAAACTTTCAAAAATATATATGGAAAAATCTTATACTTTTTAAAAGCTTTTTGATATTTCTTCAAAAATCATCTTCTCACACGCCATGTAGGGTTTAAACCGATCAGTTTTACTCCTGATAAGGTAGTTGTTTTTGACAAAAAGCCTGCTACAACCAATTTGGAACGACGTATTACCCCCATAATCTTACAAAAATGATCAAGTGGTATATCTTTTTTTAAGATTTGATTTCAGGATAACAAAACTTTTCGAATGGTATATAAAAACCCCGTCTAAAATGGTAGGTAAAAAGCCGAAATTCGTCTGGAGAAAAAAACGCCCAGAGCACAAAAATTCTGCAAAGGTCGGAACAATCGTCTCTGTGTTTTCACTGCTTTTGCTATATTGAGAACGTTTCTTTGCTATATACTTTTTTTGATTTTATCTGTGATCAAAGTTAAAATTGGTTATGACCGAAGTTTGATAAAAGATTGATATTTCACAGTCACAGCATGCATGGGCAAGTACTGAAATTTTCTGTGCGATCAAAATCTTGTGCAGGAAAATCAAGTTTTTCAAGGTTTTTAGTTACTTTTGTCTGACTCATTACTGACAAAAAAATATTTCCCAACGCCCATTCAATGATGATATATCGCATATTTGCAACTTAAGAAAAATTGTATTGTAGCTTTTTCTAGCTATCGATGGCCCTTTATAATGTACAAAAGTTATCATGAATGAATACATTAAAAAACTGCCCGGAATGGTCTCGCAGTGAAAATCACCACCGTTCCAGTTAGGTTTCAATGAAACTACAGATAACTAGGAGACAGAATCTGTGCAGTGCCACTTTGACTAAGACCCAGACACAATTTCAGCGATGAGAATCGCAGTTATGTTGCAGAACTGATTCAGTAGATGGTACAGTTCTATTTTTGCTTTTTTTCGTTCTTATAATGGCACAATCAGTGAAATTACAGATATAAGTAATCATTAACAACTTGAACAAAATTATGCATGCCCATCATCGAAGCCTCAACCGCGCACTAAAGACACTTAACGCCTGCAGACTAAATTTCCGTTGAGCATTGGCTGTTACGTTGTATCTATCTCATCGATCTTAAGCACCGTCTACCCGGGTTGACCTCCATACACCGAAAATGCTTATCACACTTCCTTTACTTCTCGCTTGAATAAAACCGCAGTTTTTTTTCAATGCAAGTACAAATTTCTGCCGCACTTGCGAAGTATTTGATTTTAGTTTGGAGTTTTTTTGTGGAAACAATTTTTATCCTACAGCTTTTCCAGAAAAAAAATTGTAGGAATTGTGGGAAAAAATTCAAACTTTTTAAAATTTATCGGAAGCAGTTTTTTGAAGTTTAGTTTTCTCAAAACATCTATTTATTTTGAGAAAAATCATCTTTCAAAGTTTTGTAAGAAAGTAATAAGATAAGAGAATTTTCCTACAATTTTGTAAGAGAAGTTCTAAAACAGTGGATTTTTTGTAGGATGGTCAACTCGGACAGAACATGCTCAAATTCCAGAATATATGTTTTAAATTCTTGTTGAAATAACTCTATCGAGTAAGAAAACAGTCCAGTATCAATTACTTCAACATTTGCTTTAGAGACGGAATATTTGAACAGAAATTCAACAAGACTGCTCGTATCAGGGCGAAGCCCTGAATGTTCCGACTGCCTTTTAAGGTTTATGGAGCAGTAATAACATTTAAAAAAGTTCAATGAAATAAAACAAAATGGAAAAATTTTTTTCTAAAATTTGAAATTTTTTTAAATAAAAATCATCCCCCACACGCCATATAAAGTACAAAAGGATAGATTTTGCTCCTTGTAACAAACCAATTATGGCAAATAGGCTTCTTTTAACCAATTTGGAACGATTTCTAAGATGGATTAACTCTCCGCTTACGCGTTAATAACGCGAAATATATCGCGCGTTAATCGTCCCAAATTGGCCAAAATGGCAATCTTTAAACCCCCGTAACTTTACGAAAAATGATCACAGGTGAAATATCTTTTCAAATTTGAGCTCAGCACAACAATACCTTTCGAAGGATGTAAAAAAAATTCCGTCAAAAATGGCTAGTTAAAAAGTCGAAATTTGTCTGAAGAAAAAAAAACCCACCCCTAGCACAAATATTCCGTTACTTTTGTATCGAAAGTCGAAACAATTATGTAAACTTCAAAAATGTTTTGCGTTGAAATCAAGAACAAGGTTTTTTTTTCTTCAGACAAATTTCGACTTTAAAACTAGCCATTTTTGACGGATTTTTTTTCAATCATTCGAAAGCCATTGTTGTCCTGAGCTTAAATTTGTAAAGATATTTCACCTGTGATCATTTTGCGTAAAGTTATGAGGGTTTAAAGATTGCAATATCGGCCATTTTGACCAATTTGGGACAATTAACGCGCAATAGAATTCGCGCTATTAACGCGTAAGCGGCGATTTAATCCGTCTTATAAATCATTCCAATTGGTTGAACGAAGCTTATTTGCCATAATTGATTTGTTAGAAGGAACGAAATCTATCTTTTTAAACTTTATATGGCGTGTGAGGGGATGATTTTAAAAAAATTTCAAATTGAAAAAAAAAATTCATTTTGTTTCATTTCATTTAATTTTCTATGTTATTACTGCTGCTCCATAAACCTTAAAAGGCAGTCGGAACATTCAGGGCTTCGCCCTGATACGAGCAGTCTTGTTAGTTATCGGATTCATATTTAAATGCAATGGGTTGAATAAATCATTTTTAGTACGATTCAATTTCTGTACTATTTGAATTGAAATTTATTGATCCTGCATAACTTAGTGTGGTCATTAGCATTTAAGTTTCATGGGCGTATTTTTTGAATGACACTATGTGTAGATCAAAAAGTTAACAACATTTTTTGTATGGGAACACAGCCAAAATTGTCCCGAACGCCATTTGTGTTCGATCCATAAACTATGTTAACTATATTTGAATTTAAAAATAGACGTTAATGCACTGCTCGTTTATCACATCAGTTTGGCCTCCAGATCTCATATTTTACATTGCCAAGCTATGCACTGGATAGGCGCAAAAATTTGTGTCTGTTTTTTCCTGGTTTCCTGAGACAAGTCTTCAAACTTATTCCACAAGTTAAGTGGATTCTCTTCACACAACTTCCGTGGGCTCCATGAACGAATTCCTGTAAGGTTGTTTTTGTAGGCACATTAGTTTTGATGCGGATTCCGCAACGAGTGAATATAGGTAGTTGTAGCGGGTTCCGCAAATGTAAGTAGATTCTGCAATTTTATGTGGATTCCGCCTGAATTTTGCAGATTCCGCTTAAAAATTGCGGAATCTTTTTACAGTTGCCGATTGCAGGACAGCTTTTAGTTTTATGAGACACATGATATTGTTTGTTAAAGAGTTCCATAAAAAGTTCCGGATTCCGCAAATTTTGATCAATATTTGCCTTTGAATTATGAGCAACAGTTACGTTTGGAGAAGTTTTGAGCAATACAGTGTTTTAGTTAATTGTCCATGGAACCCAAAAGAGCAAAAAGGTAAAGAAATAGCGATGTTGTAGATTCCGCGACAATTTATTGGCTTAATGCGGAATCGGCTTTTAACTCTCGAAATGCAAAAATTGGCCTCGTAATGTAACTTGCAAATATGATTGCTGTCAAATATAGAGAGCTTCCATTTTTTTCAGATGAATTAAAAAACTGCAAAAATGTCTAATTAAAAAGTCACAATTTGTCTGGTATCATAAATTACCATGAGCAAAAACTTATGTCTTTTTCTTCAAAAACTGGACGAATTGAAAATCAATAGTAGTATAGATATACGACACTGGGATCGGGGTGGGGGGGATTGCTGATCCCTACAGGGATCATTGGGTATAGATTATACTTAATGATCCCTATGTAAATTTTTATACTTAATGATCCCTATGTAAAATATTTATACCAAATGATCCCTATGTAAAATATTTAGACCTAATGATCTCTATGTATAAATTTATAGCTAATGATCCCTATGTAAATTATTGATCCCTAATGATCCCAGTGTATTATTTTTATACTTAATGATACTATGTGAAAACTGTGTTGGTTAAACAGAATCGTTCTGGCGATATATTATTTCTTTCCGCCACCTAAAGCTCGGCAAGCTATGTTGTTTTCCAATTGAATTAAAACTCTTCAATGCGTTTTGCTGTTAAAGGTCTTTGCGAATTGGTTCTTTCAATGTTTCTGCAAACACGATGGTCTTGGTGAAAACAGATATGAAATGAAATGGTTGAATTATACACACAATCATCTAAAATAGGTGTCGTTTAAAGCTAATGAAAATGCATTAGAGTTAGAAAACGTTTCAAAAAAGAATCATTATTGTAAAGGAAATCAGAAGCTTAATTTCTTTCACAAATTGATTGAAATGTATACGAAAACAGTCACGTAGGGTTAGATAATAATTTAAGGAAAAATCATATGGCTAGGAAACATTCGAGTATTGTGTATGTTTGATCTGTTTTTGTGTAGAAATATTGTCAAAACTTGTACCTACCTAACTTTTTACTATAAAAATTAAAATAGAATAAAACTTCTTGGGGTCCGTTAGTAGAGCAAAAAGCACGGCGCTTGACACTGAGCCGAAAGGCGGCGTTTCGAAACCCGTCCGGCAATTGAACTGAAAGGAGGCCTCAGTTGCTGGTATAGTGATATCTCCCCATAGCTCGATTTTGTATTTTTTTAATAGTAACCTAACTTTTCGGATTTTTGCTAGTTGTTTACCAATTGAGTAAAAATATCAATTATTGAATGATTGTAGTGTTCAAAATGAAATTCAAAGTGTACAAATAAGCCATATTAAATAGTTAGTTAATGAGAAAGCATATGAGTTAGAAAACGTTTCAAAACATGATCATTTATGTAAAACAAAATCAGAAGCATCACCATTGACTCTTTTATCATAAATCAAATGTCCGATATAATTACAAAAAGAACCGCACATGGTGAAGTTTGAGTCTTGCATGGGAAAATTTGTAATCAAGGCAGTGACCTGATGGAATTTCTCGTTCAATGGTTTACATAGAATGGTGTACTGCCAAAGAGGACGACCGAGAGGATCAGCGAAGTATAAAACATTTCTTCTGTTGCAAATCACAAGCCAATGTGTCCCCGGAGAATCTGATTTCGAAGTGTTCACAATCATAAAGATATTGTTTGGGATGTGAGGTGGAAAATTGTTCGCTGCAACTGGATTTCTTCCATTTTTAGACGGTCGAAATTGGAAGGACATTCTTTGCAACTTTACGGTCAAATGTAATAAATACATTCGATGAGCGTATACCCCAAACAAAAATTTCCAGGTTTGCTGTCAAAGCGTTTGAGAATTGAAGATTGAGTGAAACTGAGCAGTTAGTAAGTTCTGGATGCAAGAAGTCATCAGCTGCCTGCTTTGTGCTAGTGCGATCGAAACATAAAATAAAGTGCTGTTGGTAGTTATCCAGAATGATTACCAGCCCGCAGTGCAACAAACCCAGCGCTGATAGTGTGTTGAAGAGGAGACGTTTATGATCTTGTGTACTAATTGGTGTACTTGCTATTGGTTAACCGTTCCGTCTCAAGGTAACCCGTTCTAATCCAAACTTTTGATAATGAGAAGGATTCGTTTGGTTTGTTCCTTGAAATGCATTATTTGTGTTCAATGCTATTATAATTTGTCTCACCGGCTCACGAGCGAAAATATCTTCCTATTGCCAGTAGTTCGCAGGAGTTTTGAGCAAAGTTGATTCAATGGTAGAGAGCACATGGTCAGTCACAGTCATTTTTCTAAGTTATAGGTTCGCTTCGAGTATTTGCAGCTTGTAATGCTCGACAGCATCTTCAGATATAATGAGAAAGTCTTCATGAGAACGTCTGTAGGAAAGTCTGAAGGTAAGACCGCTCAACAAATGCTTGTCACATGTGAAAAATCAACTCCAGCGGGTCCATAGAACCAAATTACCCTCGATTCGGGACCAGTTCTCGTTGAGATGTGAAACAAGCATCATCTATTGAAGCGGGATCGTTTTCAAAACGACATCCCTGATACTTAAGCCATGAGTCCTTGGCTCCGTTGCTGTTAGAAAATTCTGTTCCAATAAAGCTTTCATGAGCTAAATTTCTATTGGAATTTGAGATTTTGAGTCCATTAGCAGAGAGGGTACAGTCAGAGAAAAGGGAATACAGGGAGTTTTTTACGAGGAGCGGTGAATCAGACACAGTAGAATCAGTGTTGTCTTATCGCAGATCAGCTCCATTTGATTGCGTTGCTTTGCATCGTATTTCCTAATAGATTTTTTGCAGCTCAATAAAATTATTACGGTCACCGGTGATTTCAATTTCAAGCTTTGGTCCATTAGGTGAAAAGACAGGTCCAATTTTTTGATCGAAAGCATTTTCAAAAGTTATCAAAAGGGGTTGTTTTTCAAACAAATCCAGAGAGCTACGGGTAGCTTCATTGGGTAACAAATTAGCGATCATTTTTTATGTTTGAGAAGAAATCTGCTCGACTTCTCGCTGGTCTGGTTTTTCTTCTAACGGTTGTTTTTCTTTTTCGAGCCCTTTCTGACCTTCTTCTTCGTAATCCAATCATTGGTGTCTTCCGACAACGTCTACCACCACCGAGTTGTTTTCATGCCAGTGTGACAGTGTTTTTCGATGCTTGTTTAGGATACTTCTTTTTCATAGCGATATCAATCAGTTTTGGCGCTGCACTCATCAAAAGTTCTCTGCCCAGTTTTTTCGCAGCCGGTAGAATAACCCGTCGTGCAAACGGTAGAGCAACACGACCAATACCAGCAGCCAAAGCGCCAAATCCACTGCCGCGTTGTCGGTAGTGTCCAGAGAAAAGAGGAAGTGAAGCTTGCTTTGCATAATATTGTTCCATTGGTTTTCAATCAAAGCGCTTGAATTTTAGTGTCAACACAATTTTACCAGTTCCTGTAAAGGGCACTAGTCTTCCAGTTTCTGTGCGCAATTGTACCGATAATGATTGTACAGATGAGGTGACTAATTTTTTGTAGTCTTAATTAGTGAAGTTTTTTCGATGATTAGGTTCAATTCTGCAAGCACTACCGTTTTTGATGCGTCTCTTTGAATCAATGACGCGTAACAATGGGGTTTTTGCATCTCCAACAAATTGCTAGTGAATAATGTCAATACGGACAAAAATTAGTCATGTCTCACTTGATAAGTCATATGAGAAATGAGATTCGTATGGTTTGTTTCGCTCATAAGATGCATCGAAGGAGGGTATCATTTTGTAACCAATTTGATATTCACCATTCTCATCAAGCTTTGCCTTGTAGCCTAACAGACTGGTTATTTGGGGACTAGGGAATGAGATTCCTTCAATTGCGTTCATCCAAATGCTCATGCTATTCGTAATTTCTTGAGGACTTGTATCGAAATGAATTTTGTCTTTGAGTTTTGTTTTTATCTCATTAGTCAATTGTTCTATAAAAGTAAAATCTCCTGATTTGACGAAAACTTTTTCGCCATAGTAAGGTATGGAAATTGTATTCCGATTGCCAGCGTTTGATTTACTGGCTACTACTTTGGATGCTCTGAAGTACGTAAATTTCTCATCAATATTATTGTTTAATTTCGTTGGGAAATTTATTTCTAAGAGAGCAACTCTCCAATCTCCGTCTAAAGCTACTTCTTCTTTACAAAAATTTCTAAAACTGGCCAAAGTGTTGTCTGGGAAATATTCCATTGTTGCTGTTGAAATAAAATGTACAGTAAACTCATTACTGCCCATTTTCGTTATAATCAGCTTTGTTTTCAAGTAAACTAAGTTCTTTTTCAAACTATTTCCGCTGATTTCTTCCTTCTCCGCATCAATGAGACTGTATGATGGAGGGTTCACAGAAGAAATGGCAACTATTTCAGAATCTTAGTCTGTAAAAATCTGTTTGTAACCTTTTCTAAAAGGCAAATAAGTTTTCGCTATTCACACATAGTCACCAACATAAAATTTTAGTTTCTGTACCAACTTTGATGAACTGTTTGCAATTAATGAAACTAAAGCCGGTACATGTTTCTTGTGACCTTGTTCGGAGCCAATTTTGTTACTCTATTATCGCGTGAGTTAATCGTTTGAACAAAACTCTGTAAGTTTTCGATATAACTGTAAGTCCATTCAAACTCCAAAAATGGTAGATAATACTGTAAGTCCATTCAAACTCCAAACTTGTAGATAATACTTTTCAGCGATCGAATGTTTCTTTCGGTAAAAGCGGATTGTTTTTTCACTGTGAGTGTTGTTTTTGATGATTTCTCGTTTATTACATAAATTTTCGAACTCTCCTTTAAACTCGACGCCTTTGTCAACCCAAATTTTTTTCTGGTTGCTCTTTTTGATCAATTTTTTGAAAGCTTCGGTTCTTTCTTTAGCACATTTGGTCTTCAGGGGTTCCACTGGTAAGTAGCGAGAGAGACAATTGACAGAAACTAACATATATCGTATCCCTCGGTTATATTTAGCAAATTTATCAGCATAAGCCAAGTCAGGAGACCAAATTTCGTTGATATCGTTAATAATCACTTTTAGCCGAGGATATGTTTTACGAAACAATCCATACTTTTTATGTGATGATTGAATCTCAGAAAAGTTTTAAGTTTTTTTGGTGAGAGTTGACTAGCGTTTATTAAATTTTCGACGCTACCAAATGCAGCTGGACGTGTAGAGTGTTTTGAGTTTCTTTTCTTCATTGATAGTAGGATTTGACGTCGGAAACGATTCTTCACTGCTTTCATAGTTTTTATCATCGCCGTCGTTGGCAAGGAAAAATTCTTTTTCTGTGTTTTCTACTGTCGGATTGCTTGGTTCTGGGTTTGAAAGTTGTCAATCGGGTCTTCGAGGAGGAAGTTGTTGATCTCTTCGATTCCTCAGTTGTCGGGTTGTCGGAGACAAAGGGGGAAGAAGTTGAGAGTTTAGCTGCTTCGCTCCTTAGCGAGCGGATAATCTGCTTGGCATAAGTGTCGGAAGCTAAACTAGGATCAAGATTCAGTTCTTTCAAAATTTGTGGATAAAAAACAATCTCAAGTTTTTTTTGTATTTTGCTATGTATCGTACAAAGAAGATTCATTTTTAGCGAGTCTTGGTTTTCCTTGAATTAAAACATATCCGTCAACGTCTAAAGTCATGGATTCAACTTTAAACAACTGCTTTAGCACTATGTTTGCCCTTTCTAATTTATTATCTTCCAATAGCTCTTGAATGAGTTCCATAACCTTTCGAAACACTTCAACGGTTTTTCCATTACTTTTTTCATCGTTTTTTTCTCTTCTCTTTGAACTTTTTTGCTGCAGAGAGTTGTTTGAGTCAACATATTTTTCTGCTTCAGCATCACCATCACCACCGAACTTAGTAAGGGCAGATACAATTATTTTTCGAAGATTTAGTACTACAATACTAGGGGTAAATGGAATAGGAGATGTTGGGCTTAATGGTGGTGGAGAGTCACGGCTGGTATTTCGTTTTTGAAATCGCTGAATGTAATTGAGTTGAGCTGATTTGTCAATGATTAATGGACTATGAAAGATTTGAGATTGTGGTGCAGTTTTTCATCTGGAGCACATATGTTTTGAGGAATGAGCATGAATTCTTCAGCATACATGCCTAAGTATCGAATTTTTCAGGTAAATGTAACACGATTCTCCGATTGATTTAACCAAAGAAATATTATTTGCCAATACTTTTCGTTTTTCTCGGATACTAAACTTAGGGTCAACAATTTTTTTACAAAACAATCGCGAAGAAATCTCATAAAATTTGAATCAGCTCTTGTCAAAATTGATCTACAATGGTGACTATTGAGCATTTGCTTCAATATACATAATTCTTCCTCTTTAATTTTCAAGAGATATGATAACTGCTTTTAGGGATGGTAAATAGAAAAGGGTTGGCGATGGTGGAACTATGTTTGACGAATTACGAAGACATTCTGAAGTTTTGGGATCCAACTCTATCAACAGATTACCGAACTCTTCTATCGTTGCCAACTGATACGCATGACGGAGGAATTTTGCATGATTCAATTGTCTGCCTGAATGATCAATTTGTTGAATGTCCCGAGGTGATTTGAACAAAATTAAGTGAGTTGTATTCAAATCTATTGTACGTGATTGCTTATTTTGCTGAAATAAATTGTGCTTGACATAAATAACATGAACATATTTATTTGCGCCTGCTGTAGCTAATTTAATAAAATGTTTTTCATTAAAAATATCCTCACAGGTATCATCAAAGACACTCATGCAATCCCGTAAATTATTAAAAATTTCAAAGCCGGACAGTTTTATATACTCAAAATCAAATTTGTTGTGAGAAACAAGGGAACGGTATTTGGGTTGATCGTGAAGATAAAAATAAAATATCTTGTTATACGATGGATAGAATGTACCTCTGCATGTACGAAAGCATTTGAAAAATTAAATCATCTTTGCCAGATCCCGAGGGACCTGAAAATGGACATAAAGAGACAATCTTTTGTTGAAATGATCTTATTCATTCTTATAACTTAGGATTGGGTAACATGTAACCAACTATACTGGATAGTATTGAAAGCCAAATGACAGTCTCGTCGCGCCTAAGGTGGTAAAAAGACAATTTTGAAATATATAAAGATATCAAAATGAAAAAGATATCAAAATCAAAATAAAAAACAGACTTGTGTGAAAAAGACAACTTCTGCAGACGGATGAGAAACAGAATTACAAATTTTACAAGATATTTTTTCGTGAGATAAAGACTGCTCGACGTCACCAATGTCTACAAAGTCGCAATCCTTGTTTTTGACAGTGGTTTCATCATTTTCCTTGTTTGCTAGAAGACTTTTTTTGCTTATTTGTTTCAAGGTTGAGAGTTATAACTGCATACCAATCGCTTTTTTTCTCTTTGACCTTTTGCCGTTTGGTTTGTATTTTTTTATACATCTTGCTATGGTTTTTTCTGTCAGATGTATCCGAAAAACTTTTTCTACGTTTCCGGTACTGATTTCGTCTAATAGCTCTCTTGGTAAATTCTCACATGTTAAATTCACATTTTGTGCGTTTTATTTTTGGCAATTTTGTTTTGAAATTTCAAAATTTCGAAGACAACATGTTATCAACTAGTAGTCACACAAGATCAAATGAAATCAAAAACAATCAATAAATAAGTTTATTATTATTCACAAAGCTTGGTACACATGTGCTTCTTTATTTCAGTTCAACAGGCAAATCAACTCCTCGTTCATTGAAAAAAAAATCATAATTTGTGAACTTGTTATGGCTACGATTAGAGTTGAATTTTCCAGAAAAATGAGCAGGAACTCTGAAAGTGGCTTGAACTAAATTTGATTACTCAACGCTATCAGTTTTAACTAATTTTTTCAGCTCAGCTGGAAGCTGTTGGTCATGCAAATGGATATGTATTCTCTCTGCCAGCTGAGGTTGCAGCCCTTCCAGGTTGAGATTGAACAACTGAATTGACCGTCGAAGTTCCTCGAGTCTGGACATTGTACATGTGAAAGTAGTCGTGAACTGTAAAGAATTACGGTAAATTATCGGTTTCGATATCATTCAATGTAATTTGCTCGAGTTTTTGCAGGAGAGGTTTCCCTCGACAACCTAATATGCCTGTCCGCGTAAGAGTATTTATAATTCTTGGTGTTAAAGTATTTTCAGGATTCTGATTGGTCATCGAAGCGTAAACCACCAAAATTGGAGACAAGATTGTTTGCATCATTGGACAGTTCATTTTGTATCCAATCGAAAAAGACGTGGCATTTTTTACGGGTACAATGTTTTAATAATTGATGCGAGGGCAGTTAAAGAGAAAAAGTTTGCAAATATGTTTTGCTTGACCCAATAACTTTTCAATCTTTTGGCAGCCAATATCTTCTAAATTGGTCACGGGTAATTTCAAATAGTCAGCTAATAAAACAGATTTTTGTTTACCTTTGGCAAAAAGTTGGAAGTTTGGGTTTCTCAAACGAAAGCTGACACAAAAATGACTCAAGTATGATTAAGGGTATTCACCTTTGTCCCAACGAAGCCTATGCAGAAATTTAGATACCCAATTGTGAGCTTTTTTCTCTTCTTTTGATAAAGTATTGAATGGAATTGGTGGCAGACAATGAATTGTATCAACTGCATTAGCAGAGGAAACAGTAAGTTCCTTGATTATGAAAGGTTTCTTGCCGCATTTAAATCCCTCATATCTAAAATAGTGGGACGGTTGAAAAACAAGCTTTCAGTTTTTTTTGGGTTAAATGGCTTTGGGTTAAAAGGCAAAACATATGGGTACTCAGGTCCGGTATGATTTTTTTCTTGCAAATATCCTGCTGCGTCATGCAATGTTGCATGTAATCTAAGAAGCTTGAATTGTTTCAAGTGTTTGTCGAGCGACGAATTGTCTATTCTAATTAAACTACCATATAGTCTGTTTTTCGAAACAAAATCCAAATTAAAATCAGCATCCAAATACAAACAAGTGGCTAAAAAATACTGAAATCTGACTAATTTATCTGGATACTGTGCTGTTACATCTTTGAAAATTTCATGAATGAGTTTTAATTCGAAAGTTGAGATCATGTTTACTGAACTCACTATAATAAAAAAGGAATTATGAAAAGTATCAATTAAAACTTAACTTTCTTTTCAACAAAAAACTTTACAAAAAAAAAGATTATTATCTTAATCAAGTTTTCCATATCCACTTGTCAAAATATCCATTAATTTACAAGAAGAGGCAGAATGGGGTCCCATAATTAAACTTTCAAATCTTTTCAAAGTTTCTGTTTTCATCTCCTCTGTTTGAACATGTCTGCTCTCTCTGTGTTTGTTTGAAACTGCAGTCGAAAGTCTTGCGGATTTGTTTGACGTTGATGATGCAGCAGGCGAAACTGTATCATCAATTCGTTTCGGTCCCCCACGGCAGGGGTCTTTTTTTGCAGGCCTTTTGGTTTGGTGAAGTTTGGTTGTTAGATGTTTTTGCAGAAAGCAAAAAATTGGGTAAAGGTTTTTTGGTTGCAGTGAAATCTAACAAATCGAGATTGGCTGCAACAGGTTGTGCTGAATAAGTGAGAGCTAGCTTAAGCTTGTCAAACAACTCACTGTTTCCCTTGACATCTTTAGCAGTAGAAACTAAGTATTTGAAGCAAGTGAAAATGCAAGGAATACTGAAACATTTTTGGGAAGGAAAAAGTTGGTTTAATTGTTCCTCTGAATCTACTTGAATCAATATATGGTAAAAGGCTTTTTTTTCAGATTCAACTGAAAAATGGCAATACTCAGATTTGAAGTGGCTTGCTAAAGCATAACTTTTGAAAGTAGACAAAGTAGGAACTTTTTCAGTTTTATCAAATTTGAAATTAGGTTGAAGTTTTTTGAAATAATCAGGTAAAACAACTTCGAACATAACTTCTGCCATTTTGTGAAGAAAAATTAATTTGAGACGTGCTTGAAATCCTTTGTGTTTGAGCAAAATTGAATTTCCTGGCATGTTTACAATTAGACTGTGGTTTGTCTTTGTTTTCAACAGTATCAGAAATTTCACTCGTTTGCGCTCGTATTAACTT
The DNA here is from genome assembly GCF_963678635.1 of Symsagittifera roscoffensis. Lineage (NCBI taxonomy): Eukaryota > Metazoa > Xenacoelomorpha > Acoela > Convolutidae > Symsagittifera > Symsagittifera roscoffensis. The sequence goes on along the minus strand of NC_087068.1, from coordinate 26,170,389 downwards.
TCCCGATTTTAATAATTTTGAAAGTTCTTCGTTCGTTAAGGACAATTGTTGTACACATTCAAATTCAGCGGCATCAGTTGCTTTTTTGAAAACTTTCAAGAATACATAGGTTCCAGTTTGGTCATATGTTTTCAATGTAGCACGCACAAATCTTTTACTGTTTTCCGAAATATCATAATAGCAAACGCCAAATTCTGTATCTGCATTTGCTGTGGTGTTTGTTTTTGTTTTGTTCATTGTAACAAGTAAATTTTTGAAGTAACTTGATTTTAAACTCGAATAGAAAGAAATTGTTTCGACGGATTGCGTAGGTCTGCAAAAGAAAGCGTTGTATCTATTTTAATATAAGCACATATGTATTTGAAATCCTAACAATTTTGAGTTGAAATTTGGTTTAAAAGGATTAGTGTTTTGTGCATGTACAAGTGTTAAGAAACTTAATGGGCGTCAAAAGTCAGAAAAATCAAAGGAGTTTTGATACAAGCTATTTGTTTGAATGCAAATTAGATATACATAGAATACCAAGCAACGTAACATAAAAGTTTTACACGCCCTCCCCTAGTAAACTGAAGAAAAAAAAACTACATAAAAGGTCCTAAAATTTCTAAATTTAGAAGACTAAACCCTATTTTAATTTCTTGAGGAGTTTTCATAATTCGTTTCACTTTCCGCGTGACGTTTGTCATCTTCTTCTAAATTTTCTTCAAAAATGCCTTGTTATATTATTGCCGGATATTCCAATCACGAAAGAACCATCTTTTATGAAACCGTTCAAGGCAATTTTTTCGCAATAATTAACGAAGAAAAAAGATTTAATTCTGATTAGTAGACTTATTCAAACCACATTATGATACCTAAAACATTTTTACATTTATTCAGTAAACTGTCCTTGAAGATGTCCAAGGAAGACGAAGAACTCAATATTAATTATTTGAGTTACCCTACAATTTCTAGTAACTATACGAATCCTGACGAACCTCTTGCTCTTCAGTTTGATTTTTCAACTTTATCACAATCAGTTAAGAAAACTTTGTGGAAAAACATACGGTTGTGATGTTACTCCGATGTGTGAAAACCAGTTACACTACTTTGAAGAAATTGAATTTTTTCATCGTTCATGGGGAATGGAACAGATTGAGTCACCATTATTAAATACTCCGACAGCCGATCCTTCTCCTACAGTGTCACCATGGCTTGATGAACCATATTCTTCAACTGCAACGCGAAGTGACGGTGAGTAATCACATGGAAAACTTGACTCCTTCTCTATGCCTTGCTCCAAAGAAAAAGCGAAAGCTAACGACACTAGAGACAGCTCAGGAGTATTTAGATCTTGTTTAAATTGAAATTGAGATTGCGTCTGTTTGGTTTTCATTTGGTTTTATTCTGTATAAAGATTTAAAGTTGAAACTCAGATTGGTATTTAATAGCTTTCGTTTGATGTTTTTATGTATAAACAAACTGTAAATTAAAATTATCTGCCTCTGAATGCTTCCTTTATCAAGTTGCTAGGAAAAAGAGAGCTTATTAAGTCATTTTGTTATCGAATGTTGGACAAGTCTTCTATCATAATACGAAAAAGAACTTAAATTTTTGAATCTTGGAAAGATGTTGAAAAATTTTATCTCGTAAACTTGAGGTCCTATAGTCTTCAGACTTCTGTACAAAATAATTAACTGGTTGGGAGCAGTATTTTGATATGTTGCACGACTATGTTCAGACCATCCATTGAAGAGATACAAACATTTCTTTTTGAATAAGACTTATCCTGTGCCAATTTTCTAACTTCTTTTACACGGTCCGAATATAGTCTTCGGACCACTCATATTGCTGCTCTCAATGACCAAGCTTTTTTAAACCAGGGATCAGAACCTGTTTTGTAATAGTTCGTGGAGATCAACGTTTGTAGTCCTAAAAAAACCCTTTTTAAGAGTTACATTTGGGTTAATCAAAGAAACGGTTTAGTTTTAGTGGAAAAAAACAAAAGTTGGTTAAACCTCTTTGAACTTCACATATATCCTAACTGTATCAGAAAAAATATTAATTGATTTCACAATATTCATAAGGTATCCTGTGAAAAGATATACATTTTTTTGCTGAGATCGGTTTTCTAATTACAAGGCAATCAAAACTTTTTGAAAAAAACTGAAAGCAAATCAAATTTATAATTGTAGGTTTTCGCGGGAAAACAACTACAATACGAATTTCGTAGGGAAGAAATATCTTAACATGTTCAAACAATGTTGACTTAATCGAAATTTTTAATTTTGAAAAATTTTCTTACTTAAAGTACTTAACTTCTTTTTAATGAAAAATTTCTTTCAAAATGTTTTTTTAACACTTCTAACTGTACAATTGAAACAATTGTAATATGGTTTCTATACCTTTTGCCTTAATTTTCATTCTAATTCAAATTTTGACGGTAAAAATGTTCAAATTCAGAGTTAAGCGGGAAAAGCAAATCATATTTAACCGAGAAGGGAAAATGAATCAAAACTAGATGCAGTAGTTTCAACGTTTTGGTATTTAGTTGGTATTCATTCCCTTTCCTGCTTCGCTATGAAAAAATTCCAGAGCGAAATCGGTTTCAAGTGTAATTATTGTCCCAAAGTTTTTATCTTTGACGAATAACGAAGACATTCTGAAGTTTTGGGTTCCAACTCTATCAACAGATTACCGAACTCTTCTTTCGTTGCCAACTGATACGCATGACGGAGGAATTTTGCATGATTCAATTGTCTGCCTAAATGATCAATTTGTTGAACGTCCGGAGGTGATTTGAACAAAATTAAGTGAGTTGTATTCAAATCTATTGTACGTGATTGCTTATTTTGCTGAAATAAATTGTGCTTGACATAAATAACATGAACATTTTTATTTGCGCCTGCTGTAGCTAATTTAATAAAACGTTTTTCATTAAAAATATCCTCACAGGTATCATCAAAGACACTCATGCAATCCCGTAAATTATTAAAAATTTCAAAGCCGGACAGTTTGATAAACTCAATATTAAATTTGTTGTGAGAAACAAAGGAACGGTATTTGGGTTGATCGTGAAGATAAAAATAAAATATCTTGTTATACGATGGATAGAATGTACCTCTGCATGTACGAAAGCATTTGAAAAATTAAATCAGTTTTGCCAGATCCCGAGGGACCTGAAAATGGACATAAACAGACAATCTTTTGTTGAAATGATCTTATTCATTCTTATAACTTAGGATTGGGTAACATGTAATCAACTATACTGGATACTATTGAAAGCCAAATGACAGTCTCGTCGCAACTAGGGTGGTAAAAAGATAATTTTGAAATAGATAAAGATATCAAATTGAAAAAGATATCAAAATCAAAATGAATAACAGACTTGTGTGAAAAAGACAACTTCTGCAGACGGAAGAGAAACAGAATTACAATTTTTCCAAGATCTTTTTTCGTGAGATAAAGACTGCTCGACGTCACCAATGTCTACAAAGTCGCAATCCTTGTTTTGGACAGTGGTTTAATCATTTTCCTTGTTTGCTAGAAGACTTTTTTTGCTTATTTGTTTCAAGGTTGAGAGTTATAATTGCATACCAATCGCCTTTTTTCTCTTTGACCTATTGCCGTTTGATTTATATTTTTTATATATCTTGCTATGGTTTTGTCTGTCAGATGTATCCGAAAATTTTTTTCTACGTTTCCGGTACTGATTTCGTCTAATAACTCTTTTGGTAATTTCTCACATGTTAAATTCACATTTTGTGCGTTTTATTTTTGGCAATTTTGTTTTGAAATTTCAAAATTTCGAAGACAACATGTTATCAACTAGTAGTCACACAAGATCAAATGAAATCAAAAACAATCAATAAATAAGTTTATTATGATTCACAAAGCTTGTTACACATGTGCTTCTTTATTTCAGTTCAACAGGCAAATCAACTCCTCGTTCATTGAAAAAGAATTCATAATTTGTGAACTTGTTATGGCTACGATTAGAGTTGAATTTTACAGAAAAATGAGCAGGAACTCTGAGAGTGGCTTGAACTAAATTTATTTCCTCAACGCTATCAGTTTTAACAAATTTTTTCAGCTCAGCTGGAAGCTGTTGGTCATGCAAATGGATTTGTATTCTCTCTGCCAGCTGAGGTTGCAGCCCATCCAGGTTGAGATTGAACAACTGAATTGATCGTCGAAACTCCTCGAGTCTGGACATTGTACAGGTGAAAGTAGTCGAGAACTGTAAAGAATTACGGTAAATTATCGGTTTCGATATCGTTCAGTGTAATTTGCTCGAGTTTTTGCAGGAGAGGTTTCCCTCGACAACCTAATATGCCTGTCCGCGTAAGAGTATTTATAATTCTTGGTGTTAAAGTATTTTCAGGATTCTGATTGGTCATCGAAGCGTAAACCACCAAAATTGGAGACAAGATTGTTTGCATCATTGGACAGTTCATTTTGTATCCAATCGAAAAAGATTTTGGATTTTCTACGGGAACAATGTTTTAATAATTGATGCGAGGGCAGTTAAAGATGTAACATTCGCCCAAATATCACACAGCGACGGAGCGTAGAAAAAGTACCTATCAACGACTGGCAGGCGTCAGTTACCTTAATTCTACTCGTTTTTCACCGTCTCGACCTTGCCAGTTGATTTTCTGGTCTGTTTAGGGCAAAGTAAAAAGTTACCATTTTTAGGCCATCAGTCAAACGACTTTTGATCAGCTTTCGTTTGCATGCGAACGCAACCACATAGCTGAGTCTCGGATCCTCAGACTACGTGATTGTCATTAAAAACACGGCTCGAACAACCTATTTTATTATGTTTTTGTGTGACAGTTTTATATTAAATCCATTGGAGATGGATTGACCCTTTCCTTTTTCTATCTACTCATGCTCTGAAATATTAAATAATAACGGTGTTAATTAAGATCTAGGACATTACAGCAGCTGTTATAGTCAGTTTTCGCAGTCCCTTCACATATAACAGTCTCTGGGGGACCAAGCCTCCGCTCCCGTGATTTTCTTGAGATAACACTCTTATCTCCTATATTTCGTGTCCCGGGAGGGTTCCGTGGTATTTCTCTTCCCCCCACTGAAGCCTCCGTCTCCACAAATATCTGTCGCTAAGGTCCTTATCGTGTGTTCTTGCCACGATAAGAGGCTCCGTGTTTTTCTGTCTCTGATACAACTGTTCTTCACAATCTATATCGTGGTTCTGATTTTCGTCTTTTCTATTCAAAATGGCCGTCTTTTTTCTATTTCTCAGAAATGTTCTTCTTCCGATCAAAATTTTAAAAATAAAAATTCTAGAACATTCTGACCCTCCGTCGCAACACTTTTCTGTTCATAAGGCCTTTAGTCACTCTTTTTTCTGTCGCGGGAAGGTTGTGCTGTGTCATCCGGCAGAATGGCACATACTCCCCGGACAAGTCTCCATCAATGTCCCTATTGATCGCACAACACCGGGTTATCGTCAAGTAGGTATCCATTTTTCTGTAACCAATCTTACAAATTGCATAAGAAAATGAAATTTATCTACTCCACTTCAACTCACTACGTGTTCACAAATGGCATCTTACTACATCTCACTGCCTTTCAACATTTTCACAAAATTTGCACCATGAGGAGTGTCCTAGATAAAATTTCTTTTCTGACTACTTACGTCGTCTTGTTATAAAACTTCTTTTCGCTCTTTGTGATTAAAAAGTGGGACGTGGCACGGCCACGCACCCGTTAAAATTAACTTAACTTCACTCACCAAGTATAATTAGTCATTTATGCGGTCCTTTCAATATTAAAACTAAGAAACTCTGTGGCTAGGAAAGTTATTGAGTTACCCACCCTTCTCGAGCGAATTTACTCAAACTTACCATGTCGCCACACAGTGAATTTGTGTCTTACACAGGTTAAAAACTTCAGTCGGGAATGAATAGGTAAATATACTCACCTATGCTCCTTATATACATACATAGATAGTAGTAACTAAAATCAACAATTTCAACAATTTTAACAATTGCAACAATTTTTGAAGTTTGGTCTGACCAAACTAAATCAAAACAAAAAGTTTAACAAGTTCAATAATCAAAACTTGGTTGATTTGTTCAAGTTTTTACACACAAAGACAATCAAGTTTTTTTCTCCTTCTCTTCCCTTCTTCGGTCATCTTCATTCCATCATTTCTCCATCCTGATGTTCAGCGTCACTGTCTTCCAGAACTTTCTCTAACATGTCCAGAGAGTTGCGGGCCGTGCCCCAACCCTCCTGTTCCAACAGCCTCGGTTTGCAACAAGGTAGCAAGTCCACATTCACCTTCTGCTCCCGGTTCCTGCAAAAGCTGTTGTGAAGACACAGGCTCACGTTTCGTTCTAGGTCAGCTCTTAAGACCTCTTTCTTCTCATCTTCAGTAACACAAGGCGTTCCAGCTACCCGCTTCACCGCTGTGGTGACCGCGTTTCTGTGCGTCAAGAATGCTCGTTTATAGGCTCCTGGTCCTATATCTAGCTGGAAAGATTGATAGGCTTCCGTATTCCTTGACATGTGACGCTTCGCGCGTTCATACATCCAAGATGTCATCACTGCACGGAACCAAGGCATCAATCTTTGCCTTGACCATATTCTTTCAATGGCTTTAGGTATTCTCAGAACCTTGCAGGTGGTTCTGAAAAGATCCAATTCACGACTCATTTTAACGTTGCTCAACTGTTCAGGAGTCGGCACGGCCGTCTCCTGCTCACTTGTGTCCGCGTTAGCCTCCAACCATCTCACTGCTAGCATGGCGCTAACCACCACGATTGATACTTGTTGATTCTGATCGGGCAACCCCGTGGAGTACAACTCCTCCACGTCCCAGACTAGGATCAGATTCCCGCGTTTAGGGTACCACAACGTCTGCGCCAAGCAGTGGCAAGGATACTCCCCATGGGTTCTCACTATGTTCCTTCGGGTCCGATACCCTGAGGCTCCCAGCAACGGTTCCACTTCCATCAGGATTCTATGTAAATCGTCTTTCTCTTCTATGGTGGGGAATTCAGTGGGTAACGCTCCACTCGCTTTCTGTTTCTGGAACTCACTCACGTTGCCTTCGTTCAGTCTCATGAACTCTTCACCCACAACGTCTTGCAACTCGCCTTCGGATCTCTTCGGGACTGCCCGAAAGATCTTTGCCAACAAGTCATATGACCTCTCTGACATTCTGGCCAACCTCACGCACTTTGGCACAGAGAAAAGTTGGTCAACCAACACTTGTTGCGTCCTCGCATCCATCACCACCATGTGCGTAGGATACTTGCTATTACAATACGGCGCTGAGCTTGAACCCACCATATATTTTGAACCAGTAGGTCTGTGATAGGCTTCACTATCCTTCAGATTCATTTCATTCTCTAGGGCTTCTCGCCAGCCTCCAATCTTTTGCTCCGTCTGTAATGCTCCAGGGAATATTTCCACGCTGAGGGACGTCACTAGCTCATGGGCACGCTCCAAGCGCTCGAGCGATTCTATCGAACTCGTCATGCTGCAAAATCCCAAGGCTGTGATCAGGTTTACGTCCGTCACCCCATGGCAGTCTGCGACCAACTCCATGGCACTCTTATCTGACATGCTCAATCTTCCGTACAATCGTGCCAGTTGTCGATGCTGCTCGCTTAGCGTAATCAGGCAGTGTCCTAGGTTACAAACATGTCCTTCCATCCCACTGTGTTGAGCCAAGCATGTGCCTTGCTTCAACCAATTACTCGATGTACCTTCCTCAGACAGCTCCGTGGACGGGTTGCTCTTCTTCTTCGTCAATCTCATGGCCAGCAGGTGATGTATCATGGCCAGATCATGTAAACTCGCATCATCATCCCGTTCTAACATGACATCCGCGGTCATGTCCCAGATTAAGCCTGCGTTAGGATGGGGACACCAGGAAGGTTTCATGAGTTCCCACATCACTACTAGACTGGTTTTCAAGGGACCGTCCCAAGAACCACAATCAAAACTCACTTGCCCTTTTAGCTCGGGAATCGAGGGCTCGACTACTCGTTCTTCCAAAATAATTCCAAGCTTGGGTTGTTCCACCATCAACATTCCAATTTCCTTAATCCGTTCAACCCAGAAGTTGAGCACTGTGACTTGCTCGTAGTCGAAGTATGCTTCCCTGGCTTCTTCGTTCACGAAGGGATTATACGCCATCCCCGGTATGCCAGACACGTATTGGAACGACTTCAGTTTCCCTAGTGTTGCAAACTCCTTTTGTCCTCTGGCCGCTTCAATCAAGTCTCTGCTCACTCTCAATTCTTTGTTGGAGTATCTTCTCACCTCTTCCAACTTGCGATAGCTTTCCATATCATTCGACTCCTTGCTTGGCACGGTCAATGGCATGTCCTGATATAGCTCTAGGAGTGCCCTAAGGAAGTTCCTTTCGCAATCAACTCCCTTTTGCCGAATGATCTTTATACATTCTCCCAACACAGGAGTGGGGAGGCGATCCACCACGAACCTGACAAAGCAAAGGGCATCCTTACGCTTAGCCCATGCTATCGCTGAATCGTCTTTCGAAATCAATGCTCGTAGAGCTTCCATTAACTCTAGCTCCTGTTCTCGTGATTTCGAGTCATTACTGGCTTCATACTCCGCCTTTTTGATGCCCATCAAGCACCAAGCCAGTCGTACTTGCAGATCAGTTCTCACGCAAGGATGAGCCAGGTATGCTGCCACAGTAGCAGGTGCATTTATCGTCTCATCGAAGTATTTCTGGAGGGCCGCCCTCCAAGAAATTTCTAGCAGTTTTTCCAATCCAATTTCGTTCGCTTCTGATGACATTACTGTGCCATACTCTCTTCGATTGAAGTTAGAGTTCTCCGTAAGCCCTTTCAAATATTCTTGCATGGCTCTCTTCTCGCTCCAAGCCATCAGGTGCCCTCTCGCGGAATTCCTCGCTTTCAACATCTCCACATAACCCCCTGCCGGATCTCCCATGTGGACCGATTCCGGCACAGTTATTCGACTGTACTCGACCACATCGAGTTGTCCTTCCAGTTTCAACTTGGCCATGTTGATTCGCGAGGGCCTGTAATCTTCAAGTCCTCCAGATCCACATTGACTGATTACTTCCATTTCTAACTTAGTGTCTGCCAGGGTTCGCGCCGTCTTCTTCGACCTTGTGGCGGTTACGGTCAGACCTGCCAAGAGCATAGGGGGTATCAGATTCTCTTTTTCTCCCCCTGTCAGTGTTGTACTATCTCCCTGCCCGCTCTCGCCTGAACGACCTGCGCTCGTTAAAGAGGTCACCACTGCGTTGGCTCTTGACTTCACCACTCTCGGGTTCATGGCTCGACTTCCTGTTTTCCCTTTTAGTCGCTTCAGCCCTTTCCTGGCTCGTCTGACAGGTAATTTCTTTGCAACATGCTGATCATCGGCACTGTCTTCTGTTACTGACTCGGTCAGAACATCCGATTCCATGGAGCTCACTATTTTTTCCAGGACCTCACGCATGATGGGTTGGTTCAATCCCACCTTCATTATGGACTGCGTCCCATATCGCCTTATCACGTCCCAAGATTTCTCCATGAAGTTTACTCGGCTCCAGATTGCTCCTGTCTTACCTTCCAACTCCATTTGATATCTTTCCCATTCTTCTTCTGGTAATGTGCTGAGGAACGATATCTTCATTGACTCTTCGATTTTCCTCCTCCTTGGTGATTCATAAAGCAGTTTCTGCGGGTCCCTGCTTCGGCACTCTCTATCCTTTGTAGGAGACATGAAGGATGATGGTGCCATTAACAGTAAACTCCCATCGACTTCCCCATCGTCATCTTCACTGAACCGGTATTCTAGCAAGTCCCTTTCCAACGCTCCTAGATCGGTCTCTCCCGGTTTCTCCGTCTTACTTCCGGTCCCGTCATCGTTATCGTCCTGATCCATCAATTCATCGTCGTCCGCATCAGGTTTCGGCCTAGGTCCCGAGGGTCCTTGTCGCGCGTCTGTGCCCGAATCCGGCCGAGCCGGTACGGCCATGTCTCCTGCATGATAAAACAATTCATCATCGACCAGGAACTCTACCAACTCCTCGCCATGTGGGGCCAGGTCCTCTATCGTTATATATGAGCCTCCTCTGCTCTCCCTTGCCACCTCCAGCATCACCACTTTCGCTTCTCCTGACCACTTCAGTCTCGATAAGTCATCCGCGGAAGAATATACTTCGTTCCACGTTTCAGCCGAGACCTCTGGTCTCCTGGAGGGTAGTGCTTTGATCTTTTTCCTGCTCCAGGCATCGGGGAATGAGAAGTCGAACGTATGCGCGGCAGCAACGTTCCAGCTGATGAAGCGCGGCTCCATCCCTCCACTCCACTTCAGCATTCTCTTCTCTGCGTCACGAGCTGCTCCAATACGAGGGGCAGTGATGGGAGATGTGACTCCCAACAACATCCTCCTTATCGGTGGATATCGATGGCATTGGTCCGGCAGCGGCCTGGACCCAGGAAGCCATGTTTGTTGATTCTCTTTCGCATGGGCATAGGCTCCCGGCAATTGAGGTACTCCCACAGCCTCTCCTGTGTCCTTCATCACTGGTCTCAAATTCCAGAGTTTTGGGTTAAACTGGATGTGGGACAGATCCTCACGGCCCATTCTGCATTTGAAGTGGTTGTTGAAGTCCATCAACACCCAGCCTGGCTCTGCTATTCTTCCGAACAGCCTATCGTCGCTAGCCAGCTTCCTCAGTTCACTCTGTTCTACCCAATTCAGCACGGAACAATCCACTACTGAGACCAGGTTGACGTACAACACTGAATTCCTGTACGCTTTAACTTGCACATCCGGGAACGCAAAAGACATCACCGGTCCATACACCACTGTGACGAATTCCCTCAGTCCGTGGACCAGAGCCAACGGATCAATCCGCATCATGACAGCTAAGTCTGTTAGTAAGGGCATGCCACAATACTGCTTACATTCGCTTGCGTTCGTCGCCACTTTGTCCTCTCCTGTGACGCTTCTGTTTTGTTGCAAGAGGTATTGAAGTAGGAGAGTCCTCCAGTCTTTCATCTTCTTGAGCGAGGCAGTTTCCAACTGTGCATTGAACTCACGACTGGGTCCCTGTAGTTGTTCAGGGTAACGCAATAGCACAAGCAAGTCTCCCAGTCGACCATAGGTCATGGCAATCAGAGTCAGGAGTCCATCCAATCTCAAATCGGCCAATGCTTGGGTAAAGAGGTTTGCCGGTCCTTTCACAAAGTTTTCATGACCAAATGTCACGTATAAGGCTAGCACCAGGCCAATCGACAACTTCCTGGTGTCTTTGACGAAACTCGCGATCAGGTTCCTAGATGCCCTCGGATAGCACGTCGATAGGAAAGATGGCGTCCATCCCACTCCCATTCCACCCAAGATAGCATCTGATCGTTCGTACTGTGCCTTTGTGGCCAGCACGTCAGCTTGGAACTTATCCAGCGACATCGTGTTTACGTCTTGCATCAGTTTCAACATCTTGCCTCCAGCCAACTCCCGGGCATTAAGTAGATTCTTCAGATACGCGTGTATCTCTTTAATTATTGCCGGCGCGTGCTCAAACGCGTCCTCACCCAAGGTGCACAGCCTCGGTGACAGATACAACCATATGTTGTTGTGTGGCTTCGTACGCAAAGCTATTGCCATGAGGTCCTCCTCTGCTGACGTCATATTCTTTCTGATCATCCTTCTCTGCATGATCCATCTGTCTGAACCAGAGATCATCAGCCACCTGTTGTACTAACAGATGATCGTCACCTACCCCTGGTCTTAGCTTCAGTAATCTTGCGAAGTTGGACAGCTCCAACCCCAGAACTTCATCTAGCACCAACCGAGTTGTGCTACAATCTCTGAGCCCCTGTATGGCATTCGAGATGTCAGCCCAAACGGCGGGAAGCTCAGATCGGGACGGATAGTAATTGTCCGGGTCCACCACTCTGTTTGGGGCAGGAATTATCACGTTAAATATCCCCTCTGCTATCGTCGTGACCATTGTGTACACAAATTGAAGGGGTTCAGGCAACGCAGCGTAGCCTGGTGACAATACGAAGATCACCTTCACCACATTCATGGTGAAACGTTGTCTTGCTGCTGCCTCTACCTCGGCCATCGCCGAGAGCAGTGTCATTATCGCCTCCCCTATAACTTCGTTACTCGGGATCGATCCATCCGTCAGACGTGACAATAAGCCCCTGCTTTGTAGATGATCATTTGAGCCTGCAACCACTATTACCTGCGGCTCCATGCTGACCACTCTCCGTACACTTATCATCATGCCTATCGCCTGTCCCCAGTCCAGTTTAGGCGCCGTTAAGAAAATCACATCGGGCCAGAATAGAGAACGGGGCGTGTAGAGATAATCGGAGCCGGCCACAACCAGATATTTGGCAGCCTTCATGTCCAAGGGGTCATAAGCTGCAAAAAGGCCATCGCCTATTGGGGCCTTCAGGTTCCCGTATCTCTTATCGTCTCCAACCACTGTTGTAGTTCGGGGGTAATCCCTCGAATACTCGCCCGGCGTCTGACCGGGTGGTTTAGCGAATTGTCTGTACATCTTGTGATGTTTGTTATTGGGCTTGTTCTCCGTCTGGAACTTGCCCTTGCGCACAGGTGGTGTCCTTTCCCGGGTCCTATCTCGAACGTCGGTGAGCGACCGGGTGTTTAAAGGTCCAAAGGTATTGTCATGAGGTAATCCATCCAGGTCTACATGTCGGAGTGAGGTCGAGGAGCTGAATTTCTCCTGCTCTGCTAGCAGCCAATCCACACCCGGTATCCGATAAAGTCGAGACACTGTGGGACTTTCACCGCCAGTCATTCTCATCGCATCCTCCCGACACGTCAAGGTATTCATATTCAACTTCGCCGACATGTCCGTCTTATACTGACCCCAATGACTAGGATCTGATCTATTCCAAAGCAGCCTGCTGCCTGATTCGATCCCCTCCGCTGGCACGGTACTTGTAGACGGTCCTGCTGTCGAAGCAGGATTTGTCGTGGCAGGCGAATCGTTCCTCCTAGACGCGGTCTGGGAGTTATTCCTGTTGTTCTGTTCCACCGATCTGCCGAGTCGGCTTCCAATCGATTGCGGCCTGGGAGGAGGAGCAGTCCCTAGCCTGTCTCTCACGTTCGAGCTCGGAGCGACGGTTGCGGCTCCAACCGTTTCCGTTGCCAAGGGCCCTAGACGGTTGGCGAGGGATTCGGGCACGGTTGCCCTTATTCTACTCCCTCCGGTCGAATTGGTCCGAGCCAAAGAACCGGTCGCCCTCGAATCTTGCTCCGCTTCCCTCAATTGCGTCTGAAACACATCATTAATCCAATGCCTCCCTCGTTGGGTATTGAAGTGCACTCCATCTTTAGTGAGCGCGATGTGGTCAGTCATGCGCAGCATATTTTCGAGATCCAGGAGTCGCAACTCTCCAGGATTGTTTCTCACCAGACTGCGGGTCATTTCATTCCACCGCGTCACGTTGCCATTCATGAATTCTGCAGCTATAGTGCCCACCAAAGGATTTGGTGGTATCGTACACAGGATCATGAGCTTGGGTCTATACTTTTCTTTCAATTCGTTCAATAGACACACCAATAGAGGTTCCCACTTGTTCTCTGGAGTCACGGGGGCCCAGCATCATTACTAATGTATCCAGATGATCCTCGCTCTGGAACTCCATCATTTTGATAACTTGAGCCACTGAGGCTCCTCCAAAGGACAGAATGGTAGTCTGACCATAGACGAAGATCTCATTCAGATCTCTCACCAAACTGTCTCCAATGATCAAATGGCGACTCCCTGGGGGAATTACTTGGTCGTTCGTGGCGGGGTTCCAGCTCATGTCATTCAGGCAGGCTCGAGGATGCTCGGCTGGCACTTGCGTGAACTGATGACGTGCCATCAGATTCTTCCTGATGTCTACCACGCAAGACTTCTCAAAGACTCCACCAGGCGCAGAACACGCTATCGTGCGGGTTGCTCGCTCCGAGCTATTTGATGAATGATCACGACGCTGGGAAGGAACGATCCTAGCCAGTGTCCGCTCAGTGCCTCTGTTGATCTCATCCATCGCGGCTCTGGCCACTTGGTTAAATGATTCCTGAAATTGAGCTCGGAGCGACGGTTGCGGCTCCAACCGTTTCCGTTGCCAAGGGCCCTAGACGGTTGGCGAGGGATTCGGGCACGGTTGCCCTTATTCTACTCCCTCCGGTCGAATTGGTCCGAGCCAAAGAACCGGTCGCCCTCGAATCTTGCTCCGCTTCCCTCAATTGCGTCTGAAACACATCATTAATCCAATGCCTCCCTCGTTGGGTATTGAAGTGCACTCCATCTTTAGTGAGCGCGATGTGGTCAGTCATGCGCAGCATATTTTCGAGATCCAGGAGTCGCAACTCTCCAGGATTGTTTCTCACCAGACTGCGGGTCATTTCATTCCACCGCGTCACGTTGCCATTCATGAATTCTGCAGCTATAGTGCCCACCAAAGGATTTGGTGGTATCGTACACAGGATCATGAGCTTGGGTCTATACTTTTCTTTCAATTCGTTCAATAGACACACCAATAGAGGTTCCCACTTGTTCTCTGGAGTCACGGGGGCCCAGCATCATTACTAATGTATCCAGATGATCCTCGCTCTGGAACTCCATCATTTTGATAACTTGAGCCACTGAGGCTCCTCCAAAGGACAGAATGGTAGTCTGACCATAGACGAAGATCTCATTCAGATCTCTCACCAAACTGTCTCCAATGATCAAATGGCGACTCCCTGGGGGAATTACTTGGTCGTTCGTGGCGGGGTTCCAGCTCATGTCATTCAGGCAGGCTCGAGGATGCTCGGCTGGCACTTGCGTGAACTGATGACGTGCCATCAGATTCTTCCTGATGTCTACCACGCAAGACTTCTCAAAGACTCCACCAGGCGCAGAACACGCTATCGTGCGGGTTGCTCGCTCCGAGCTATTTGATGAATGATCACGACGCTGGGAAGGAACGATCCTAGCCAGTGTCCGCTCAGTGCCTCTGTTGATCTCATCCATCGCGGCTCTGGCCACTTGGTTAAATGATTCCTGAAATTGAGGAGCTAGATAGGTGTCAGAAGGGTCTGGTATCGTAAACCTCTGACTCGAAGCAGACGGTCGTGTCTGCTGGGGAGCCTCGGGCCCCCTTGATGCACGCAAATCCAGAACCTCAGGTCCTCTCGATGCGCACAGCTCCTGCGCTGTTGTCCTGGGGCGTGTGTCGTTAGATCCCTCCGAGGACCTCATGCTCGCCAGGATTTCCGGTGACACTTGGCTCACCTTCGCCATATACAGCTCCCTCAGGTGCTTTATCTCATCCTCCTTGTAGGCCACTTGCAGATCTTCAAATTTCTTTTTCCATTCGTCTCTCTCCCGAGCTATGGCCCTGTACTCCTGAAGTTTGGCACACAGCTCACTCTGATCTCTCTCCTTCTTCTCCAGTGTCTCAATCGTCTCCGACGTCTGGATCTCTATCTCGCTCACTCTCACTCTCTTCAGGGGAGGAGCAGCTGTTGGAGAGTCGACAGAGTGTGACGGGCCTGGCCCATCACGTTGTCTCTTCGCTCCAATGAGTGGCTGCGCAGGTTGGACGGGCAAGGGCATCTCACCTAGCCGGTGGTCCCTTTGCTCACCTAGTCCTGGCTCACGAGCCAGGTCGTGGCCAGACATCTCTCCGCGCCTCCATCTCATCAATCGGTTTCGGCCTCTCTCGGCGGTCCCGGACTCACCGAAGGCCAACATCAACACGACTTCTGTAGGGCGATTCCCTCGACCCTCTCTTCCCAGTGCATTGAGGAGTGCGACCACAAACATCGCCAACCCCGGGTCTTCTCGTGTAAAATCACAATCGATCAGCCGCTGATAGATCTCGTCTAGAGTCGCTCCTAGACTCGCTGAGAGGAATTCCATGAGTTCGTTAGTGTCACCCATTTCTTTTCGTGTTGATTCTTCTTGTCGTGTCGTGTAATTTCTCTCTGTCTCTTCTGATTCAGTGTTCAGTAAACAATTTTCGATCAATCAAGATCTAAAAAACAGGTCGCGACTTAGAACCATCATTTTAGGATGCAACATCAATCAATTCTCTAAAACTCTCCATTGAAATTCTCTTTTTCAATTCTGATTTAAAATTTTAGCACCAAGGTGGATCGTCCACCTTTATCTTTGTCAGAGTAGCACGAATAAGCGCTGTCACCTTGATGACACAAACATAAAACATATCATAACAATAACATAACATAAACACATAAACATCACACACCTATACTATCATATAAAAACCTAATTCCTAATACTGTACCTAAAGCCTAACCTAAAACTTGACTCTAATTCTTATCGAGCAACTTAATAAAAACCACTTATCGCCGAGCGCAATTCTTAGCATATGCTCAGATAGTATTTTTTATGTAAGTAAACCTCTATGTCAGTCTCTGAAAATATCACATGCACAAGAGCGTACAACTCTCTCGGGTGTAGCTTCCCTCTATTGGGATCATAAACTGGCAACGAGAGAGAGGTCACACCTCTCTCAACCAGGAAATCCCTAAGTCGAGTCAAGGCCAATACCAAGCTCTCCGGATTCACGTGTTGCCTATCAGTAGCTTTCGTAACCAAAAAACACAAATATTTCCCTGGTATCTGTGATGCAACAGGGGGCAACGCTATCATTCCTCCTACACCCGGCCTCTGTTTCCACAAAAACTCGATATTCTTGTACTCTCTTTTAAAGTCGTCCGCTAGTGCTGTTTTGAAGCTTACGTCCGCAGTTATCGCTATGGCGCACGTGCGTTCCGTGAGTATGAAATCGCTGTCCGTTATAACGATATTGTTCGAATAGTGGTTCGGGAGATCAAAATACGATTCAAAGATTCGTCCAAAAGGTGGTTTCTTAGCATTCTCGCCCTCTGTCTCTAGTTCTCCGGTTTCCCTTGCCGATTTCAATTTTTTTATTATGAGATTTTTGGTGTGCGTGAGTCCTACCCCCACTCCCCGGACAAAAATATCCATCGACATCCCCGTCGATCGCCCAAAGTCTAGGAGACCGAGGTTGGATTGTGGAACACGTAGAGGACCATCTGGGGCGACCCAGTTGGACTCGGTATTGTCATGACTGATGTATTTGACGCCGTCTCTGTCGACGTCCTGAATCGTCAGGATCGTCTCTTGTCGGCAGATCGTGGAGCCATTCGAGCACGCGCAAGTTTGTTAGTTCTTGCTCATGAGTCTGTTCCGCTTCTGGTTCGAACTCCACTTCCGGTTCTGATCGATCGTCGATCCAATCTTGATCCATATCGTTCACAAGGTCGATTTCTTCTAGCATCGCTACTTCGTCCAGCCCCACCAGCGAGTCTATGACATCACTCACTACTATCCGGTCTAGAACGAAGTCCTCGCCATACGGATTGTATTTCTTCTGGTTTTTTCCCCTCTTACTTTGGCGTGTCTCCATAGTGAGCGGAAAGTCAGGCTGTTTTCCTTTGTCAATTTCGGTTTGTTCCGGGCAATCCCAGTCTTCTTCGGCATAGGGTAGAGTTTCATCGTCCACCTCTACTCGCTCAGTCAACTCGAGATCCAGTGGTAGATCACAATTGTCCACCATCTCATTCCCGTCGTTCTTGTCGCGAGTACCCCTTTCATTCACTTCACAAGCAGGATCCACTATTAAATAGTCTCCCTCTTGCATGTCCGCTGGGATGCACCAATCCTCGGACGAGGCGTTGTGTGGTTTGATATTCTCGTAATGAGCCGCTCTTCCGGTGCTCAGCCGATAAAAACGACCTCCTTGATGCACCTCTGTTATCTGAAATGGACCACGCCATTTCTTTAATAGTTTCTTGGTTCCTTTTGGTGGAACCACTTCCTGGAACACCCAGACGTAGTCGCCAACTGAGTAGGCTTTTGCATCGGCCGTCCTTTTATCAAACCTCCTTTTTTGTCTAATCTGCGCCTGTTGCGTATTCCTCCTGCATAAGTCATTGAGGTCCTGTTGTCTTCTAATAACGTCCCGCACGTACGTTTGCGGTGCTGTCCTCTTCCCTTCATATTCAGGGTAGAAGAACGTTAACGGGAGTGCTATTTCATGACCCGTCAGCATCATATGTGGGCTTATTCCCGTGGTGGAATGCTCCGTGCTGTTGTAAGCACCCATCACTTGCGGCAAGTGCTTGTCCCAGTCATCCATATAGCGTGAGCAGTAGACTCTCAACATGGATACCAGTGTGCGATTCTGCCTCTCGACTAGGCCATTCGTTTGCGGGTGATAAGTGGTCGAGTGGGCCTGCGCTACCTGCGACCTTTTCATTAACTCTTTCGTGAGATCACCTACGAATGCTTTGCCATTGTCCGATTGAAACGTGATGGGGCAGCCATGCCTTGCTATCCACACGTTTATCAAATGATCGCATGTTTCTTCTGCCGACGCTGTCATGCAGGGTGCTGCCTCCGCATACTTCGTAAAATGGTCGATCATTACCAGCACCTGATTATAGCCCGTTGCTGTCATGCAGATTTTCTGATGATCAATTTGCACCACTTCGTTGAAACCTGACGATTCTATTGACTGTAGGGGGAACCTTAGTTTCCTGGGATCCTTTGCCTGTTGACAAGACAGGCATGCGGCTATCCATTTCTCACAAGCCTTCTTCAATCCCGGCCATTCGAATCGTTTTTGTATCCTGTTATACACTTTGTCCACGCCTTGATGTCCCATCTGATCATGTGAGCGAAAGAGCAATTCAGTCTGGTACAACTGTGGCAACACTATTGAATTGTATTTATAAAGGACCTTGTCCTCCTCCTTGCGCTTACAGGCTACGATTCCGTCCTTATTCAGGTACAACAAGTCTTTCCTCTTCAGGTAAAATTGCTTCAGGATTTTGTAGCTGTCTTCTTCCAAGTCTCCCTTGTCAGGTGCTCCATTCTCGATCCATCTTTTCAGACTGCTCGTCATTCTATCATTTCGTTGAGCCCTCAGGAGATCCGACAGCCTGTACCTGGCTTTCAAATACGTCTTCACCACGTTCATTTGCCCACTCATTATCTCCGGAGCATGAGCATCGTCCATCAACTTGACACACCATATCTTTTTCAAAGGCGTCGCTTCTTGCACAGATGGTTCCAGATTGGTACGGACGACCGTACCATGTGGCAGCAATCTGGTTGGGCGTTTTGAAACTGCTATCAGCTCGAGCTCGTCTGCGGCATTATCTACCACAGTGCCCTCTTCATCTGAGGTGTATCTGTCCCTGTCTGGATCCTGATGTGTTTCTCGGTCCAGCCCACGCTGCTTCCAGTCTACCAATAAGGAGTGGATTGCGATCTCTGACACATCGGAATTGCAAGTTGTTTCAGACGTGTTGTCCCAGGACTGGGGTCTCGAGTCACCACTTGAAACGACTGATTCCTCAACATCATATTCCAAGTTGTCTGAGATGTTTCTTGACTCCTCGGACAAAACTCTGTCCATCGGTCGCTTTGAACCCGACTCCCCGGACAAAATTCTGCCCCTAGGTGGTCTAGTCAACCTCTCCCCGGACAAGTCGTCCTGCACGGGCTCAAAGATGTCTGACTCATCAGAGGAGACGTCCTTGACTGGCTCGAAGGTGTCAGACTCCCCGGACATTGTCTCGTCCATGGACGAACAATCTGGGCTTGGCTCGTATTCCTCTTTTGCATCCGTGAAGTGCACTCTCCTCGTGAAGCTAGATTTCGATCTGATCCTGACTTCCTCAGTAGCTTGGTTTTGATTCGATGTTCCATATTCAGTGAACGAAGTTCTCAACAATACTTCTTTCGGCATCGAGGTCACCAGCTGGTTGACGATCGACCTGCAATCCCGTTCAACGCCTCGGCTGCGAATGGACACTGGCCTCTTCTCTGTTCTCTCGGTGACAGTCAACCTCTGCATGGTCTCCATCCATTCACGATCATGCCTATTCACTTCCCTATCCAACAAGTCACGGAGTTTTCCCATGACGTCCGGCGCCACGTTCACCGTCTTATTCAATAAAGCGATGCTGTTTATACCCAGCCTAGTCAGTTCTTGCTGTACCAAGTTGCATCGGACTAGCAGATCCAACGGAACGGGTTCGCCTCTGGCTAAAAGCTTTATGTCCGCGGCCGTCTCCACTGGAAGGTCAGGGTGTCCAGGTATAGGATGTCCTGATTTGTCTAACCACCTAGTAAGTGGCAGCTTATCGTAGGTTTCTTTGTCCAGAAAGGAAAACCCCTCTTTGATCTCTGATTGGTTAGCCTGCTTCTCCTCGAGGCGCTCATAAAATTCTGTCTTTTTACTGAGGCTATCTGCGTTCTGGTGCTTGTCACGGGTACGGTGCTCTATGATCATGTGGTATCCATCCAAACGCACGATCCAACGACCAATGTAGCTTTGATCCATCGAATAGGTTTTCAGCCAGGCAAGGGCACGATTGTCCACACGTAACTTGAATGGAGCACTCCCCAGGTAGGCCCTGTATTTTTCCACGAACGTGATCACAGCAAACATCTCCGCTTTTGGTGCGCCGTACTTCATCTCAGTGTCACTCAGGACTTTACTTCCATAAGCTATCGGACGAAGAACCGTTCTCCCGTTCCACTCCTGCTCTTGGTGAAGTATGCCTGATATCGCAACCACTGATGCATCCGTGTCCAGCACGAACATTCCCTTCTCCGTTGGCATGCCGAGGACCGGTGCCTCGCAAAGTTCACGTTTGATGTTTTCAAATGAGACTTGTGCCTCATCAGTCCAGGTGAACTTTTTGCCCTTGTTTCTCATCAATCTCTGCATGGGGTATATTTTGTCAGCATACCCCTTGATGAACTCACGATAATAATTGGCGAATTCCAGAAAACTCATCAACTGTGTATCTGTTTTAGGTGCCTTCCAGGTCAACACCGCTTCAACCGCTTCGGGATCTGGTCTCACTCCATGTTTGTCAACCAGGCGGCCCAAATACTTTATGGAATCCCTGAGGATTTCACACTTAGAGGGTTTGCATTTCAGACCCGCCTGCTTCATGCAAGAAAACACCTCCTCCAACCTCTCTATGTGGTCTTCTAGGGTTGGTGTTGCAATCACAACATCATCGACATAACACATGATGAGATTCCCGTATTTCTTAGTGACGCTCGTGAGTGCCTGAGCCATCAGTCGCTGGAATGTGGCCGTCGCGTTGCACAATCCGAATGGCATCCTCTTCCACTGGAACAGTCCCAGCTCACACGCGAACCTGTTTTCTCTCGATCTTGCTTTCTGAGTGGCACTTGCCAGAATGCTGAGCCCAAATCCAACGTCGTGAAGAACTTAGCGTCTCCCAGCTTGGATAGGCTCTCATCGATGCGGGGAATGGGGTATGCGTCTTTTATAGTCACTGCGTTCAGATAACGGAAATCACAACAAAACCTGAGTTGCCCCCCTTTCTTTTTCGCCATGACCACGCCACAAGCCCATGGGGACTTCGACGGCTCAATCATGTCGTACTCCATTAACATTTCAATTTCCTTCCTACACGCTTCTGACTTATTTGGGGTCATTCTTCTCGCCCCTTCCCTATGAGGTACCGAGCCCTCTTCTCTCTCAATCTCGTGCTCTACAAAATTGCAACAACCTATATCGGCCTTATGCTTTGAAAAAACGTCTGCGTTCCGATCTAGCACCGCCCTGAGCGAATCTAGTTCCTTGTCAGATATTTTACACTTCAGATGTTCTATCTCAGGTAGGACAGGCCTATTCGCTGCTAACTCTGCTTCCGTCGGCCTTTCAGGAAAGTTGGAACAACTAGACAGCCCATCATCTGTTTCCGACTTCATTGAAAACAATTTCCTAGAAGATTTCAATTCAATTACTCTTTTCATTATACATTCTTGGTTCGCATGTAATGGACATTTAGTTACGTCAAACTTCTTCAAGTTCTCCACACTCAGAAAGTCTGTGTTCAGAGGCAAAGCGTAGCCAAGTTTCTTTCCCCTCTGTATTGTCACTGTTGTTGCTTCTGTGTTCAATAACACACTCACACACAGTCCGCTCTGAGTGAGTGAGAAGCTTCTTCCTAAAATAGCCGAGCTTTTACTGTTTGGATTTGGTACCAGACACACCTGTCTGTCATTGCTGAGTTCATTCAAGTTCCTCATCCTAAACGTTGCTATTACGGCTTGGTTCGGTTTTAATCTAACTTTTCGATCCAGAAAAATCGGCACCTTGGCCTGATTAATTAAGATCTTATTAAGGGGTCTTTTCTCATACTTTCTTTCAGGATCCTTGATCCTAATCAATCCGTCGTTGAGATCGATCGTGACGTCAAAGTTGCGAACGAAATCCCTTCCTAGGATGAACTGGTCGGATTCATCCAAATTCTCTACTACTAGGAAGCTCATCCAAAGATGTCTTCCTCCGAGCTGCAGTGAGATGATCGGGGTTCGTCCGGCGACATAGATCGCTCCCTGATTGGCAGCTGCCAACCTGATGTTTGTCGGTATGAGATCCGATCTTTCGAAACCCATGTCGGTCCAAGTTTTGACTGGCATGACACTAACCACTGCTCCCGTGTCTAGCAGCCCCTTTACTGACAGTTGTCTGCCTTGCACGTCCAGAACGTGTGCGGCCAGATCGGCCTCGCAACCAATATGCACCGCATCTTGTTCGAGCATCGCGTTGTGTCCGATTCGTCTGACCTTCAGCTCCTCTTGACCAATGTATATCCGGCCAACCTGATCGTTCGCATCAGTTATGTGAGCTTTCGTGTAGATATTGATGCCATCCACATTCATCAGAATCGGGTAAGGGCCATGGACATCGATATAATGTCCGTCCACTTTCATCAGCCTCGGACCTCCCGTTGTGAGCAGCGCTCGCACTGCCCTGGAGTCCAGTTTGGGATCCTTCTCCTTCAGGTAGTCGGCATAGATGTCCAGGTGGACCAGTGTAATCTCGGATGGCTCGCTCAGGTTCTTGACCACCTGGTGCCCTGCGACTGAGATGATAGACATTATTTTGGTCCCTGCCCTCGTCATGCCGAAAGTCTTGCCAGATATAACGTTCAGTTTTAGTCCCTGTTTCTTGGGCTCTTTTTCGTCTTCTGCTCTTGTCGTCTTACTCAGGACATTAAGACTTTCCCGAAGATCTGTGCTCTCCAGCTCCGACTTTACCCATTGCTCCACTTCTTTCGTGGCTAGGTCTTGTTTGACATTCTGCAGAGCTGTCCTTGCCGCCAGGCCGTAATCCACCTTGAGTGGGCTAGACGACTCTGTTTCGAGGTTTGAGGCTACCCCCTCGTCAGGCCATGTCTTAACCTTTTTAGTCGTGAAAGTGCTCGGTGTCGTCTCCTTTCTCCGAGATTCAGCCTCGTTCATCAGACGTGCTCGACTGGCCTTGACACCCGAAAGCGCCTCATCGTGGCGGGGATGTTTCGCGTCCGCTACTGCGTCCCAAAATTGAGTACAATCCGACTTGAAGTGTCCCTCCAAATTACAGAAGAAACACCTCGGACCATATTTCATGATGAGCCCTCTCACGTACTCTTCATGATCCTCGTCGGTCGCGTCAGCGTCCTCGAGAAAGTAGCCTATGGCCTTCATGTTCTGTTTGTATGCAGAACACGCAGAAACGTGATGGTCCATCGAACCACAATTCGCACACGACCTCCTCTTGTCCATGTCATCGCGAGGTTTGTACCAACTGGAATTCGCACCAGTGTTTGTCCCGCTATAGTGGCCATAATTGCTGTAACGGTTTTGCGCCCTCGGTTTTATCAGTAAATACTCGCGTGACTTCATACGCAAGTCGTCGGGCGTGGGTACCTGGTCAAGCGACAGGGTGAAGTGAGTGGCCAACATCGTCTTCAACTCCTCACTCCTTACACCATCCATGAACTTCGAAGCGATCGCCAAGTTTCGCTCGGATATTCTCTCATCCGGGTTGCTTCTCCTCCTGAGCAATTCAAGGTCGTCCAAGAATTTATCTATTGATTCTTCATCTCTCTGACGCCTCTTCTCGAACTTCACCATGGCCTGGTGCCCTTGTACTCCAGAGCCGAAACGATTCAGCAGGATGTCGAATATCTTGCGAGCGCTGTCTCTCTCATTGGCTCTTTTTGCCATTACACAATTTAGTGCAGTACCCTCCAAGTTGCTCGTCAGCGCGCTGCACTCTTGTTTCTTGGAGAGATTCTTCGGCTTTATATGACTTCGTCTTTTTCAGTGTTCTTCTTGACCTCTCTCCTCTCTCGGTTGACTTCGAGAGCTTGGTGATGAATGTTTCAAGAGATCTGTTCAGAGGCTCAAACATCGAGGCATACATCGTTGTGTCTTGTGAGACTGTAGTCAGATCTGGTACTGAACTGACTTGTGGCACGGTTGGCAATCTTGTCTCCGGGGTGGCATCTGCCTCCGGTGGGACTGGATTTGTGCAGCCAGGCCTCTGCGGGGCTGCCCTTGGCCGCTCCTTGTTTCTATGTTCGTAGTTCGTTCTCGAGCCTTGCTGGGCTCTGGCACTGTTGCCCGTACCATCTCCAACATTCGCATGGCGTGAGCGCTCCCTTGAGTTGGAATGCTCCTGCCAACTATTCCCATTCAGGATCGCGTCAAGCTTCCGCATCATCAAGTCAGATTTGGCGTCCAACCTCCTTTCCAGGCCAGTCATCGTTTGGGCGTAGGTATTATCATGATCATTCAACAATCGCTCGATCTCTCTTGTCATCCTAGCCTCTCTTTCCTCTGACTCTTTGTTTGCCTGTGCCAGGCTCTCGGCCAGGCATTGATCGGTGTCACGAATCAATTGAGCCTGATCAAACCTCGCCTGCGACTTCACGTGCGTTAGCTCATCTTTCAAATTCTCTCGACCATGGTGAGCTCTCTCGTCTACTTGATCTATCCTCTTAGTCATGTCTCGCCTCAATTCATCCAGGCCATTCATCACACCAGCGAACATATCACTTATGTCACCAGCTGCCCCCAATGGCGGGGTTAGCCCCAGAGAAGACGAGGTCAACTGTGGCTGTAGCCTAGTACTTGATGACGCACCGCCCTTTTGCTTGTGCATTGACGTCATCAGTCTGTCGAACGTTGATGATGCTCCCATCGTTATCCCATCTGACATAGGCCTGGTCGGCGAGGCAGAAGACGCCTCCCTGCTCATGTCGTTCCTTGGGCACGGTGTGAAGTTCACATCCGGATGGGTTATCTCCGGGTAGCCATCACTGGAAGTCAAACCTACAGTTGGTAGTGACGCCATGCGTTCGTCGTACAAGGACTTCCAACTCTTCTTGGCCTTCGAGAACGTCTGCTCTTCACCCGGACTCATACTCGACATCATCGCGTTGTTACTCTGTTTGGCCAAGGATGAGTGTGCACTTGTCAGATGTGAAGGTTCCTTTCTCCATTTATAGCTCTTAGTCTCTGATTTGGACATTCCCCTGTACAACACTTCCTCCCGAGGTTCGACCTCGGGACGCTCCGAGGTCTCCTCTGTCCTCTCGGCTTCCTCCCGTTCGAGGACCTCGTCTGGCTCAAAGTCGGGTCGAATGAGCGTTCGCTCCCCTTCGTCAAAGGGATCCACCAGCGTTTCGCTCGCAGGCTCGGCCTCGGCGCTCCGCCTTTGATTGCCATTGAGGTTTTTCTCGCTCCTTAGTTTCATTCCGCTCACTGAAAGATCAGGTTGACCCTTAGTCGATTCGTCTTCAGCAAACGCGTCGGAAGCGCTGCTAAACGAGGTTTGGCTACGCCTAGTTCTAAACTTCCGCGTGCTTCCCTTGCTTAACCTGGGAATTTTAGTAGTCGATCCTAGCGAGTCCCTGCGCTGCATAGTTTTTATCAAAATGAAAGTATTCGTAATTTGATGGCAATGCAAACGTACCACAAACAAGATTTAGTTAAATCACTTAACGCTGCCTACTCGATTCCGTCAGTATCAAAATGTCTCTTAGATCTCTCACGACTAAATTAGTGACTCAGCTAAAGTTACACACAGGGTCTACCCAGTATTGATATAATGCTAACTCAACCCGGTTGTATAATATAACAGTAACACTAAGTTTCCACAAGATATAATCGGTACACAAAACACAATCGATAATCAGATAAGAATATCCTACAGGTGACAGCGACCTTTTGTCAGTATCAATTTATCGCCACACAATTTATCAAGTCACTGCTTTGTTAAAATTAAACAATCTTCGATAAAAAGCAGTGATGATTCAGAAATAGATAAATAAAACTTAGTCTTAAAGAAAAAGACTTCCCCCAATCGGAACGATCCGAAAGAACGAAGACCAGGGCACAGTCTTCTCAAGTGGGTGTTTATTTGCCTAATACACCCACCGAGGTCTTCTTTTGGGTGTCCTGCGATTGCCCGAGCTGTCCTACTAAGTAGCTCAAGGCAACCTCTTGGTCGAAAATTCGTCAAGTCTATGAAAAAGCTCTCCCACACTCGGACTGCTCCAAGTGCACGAGAGTAGGGAACAATTTTTCTTCTCAAGTGGGTGTGTATTTGCTTAATGCACCCACCGAGGTCTTCCTCTATTTGTTCCCGGATTGCCCGAACTTCCTATTAAGTAGCTCAAGGCAACCACTCAACCAAAATCACAATCAAAAAAAATTTTGTTCGGGTACTTCTAATACACCCAATATAGAATCCAAAGTTGATCACGAATTTCCGGGTCAGAATGGGTTCTTCTGATCCTGATAAGCACGCCTAATATCCTAATATGATCCTTATTAAATGGATATTTTCCGTTTCCCAAATTGCCACAGAAGGTTTACTCAAGTCTCTTACAAGGAGGGTCGCTAGAAGGTTTAAGACACTCCGGAGGGTTACCTCGGAGGGTACCTCAATCACTCAAGTTACTTAGGAGGGTATCTTAATCACCCAAGTTACTTCGGAGGGTCCCCCTAAATTTACTAAGGAGGGTCAATAAGATGCTTAATACGCTCCGGAGGGTCACTTCGGAGGGTACCTCCAAAATTTTCAAATTTTCTGATCTCACTTGGAAGGTTCTCCTACTAGCTTTAAACAGCGTCAAAATAAGCTAAGGGTTCTAGGGGGAGCTGTTTCAACTTCTTAGGGTGATCTCGTGGAAATTTTCCACTACGGAGGGTTGCTAAAGGGTTTAGCTGACTCCGGAGGGTCACTTCGGAGGGTTCCCCCAAAATCAAGAAAAAGGGTTAAATCACCGCAGTAAAGCCTCTGAAAGCGGTCTACCTGACTTGAAACTAGGTTGGCTGACACGGTCAACCTTCCCAGTTGAATAAAAAGATGTTTTGATAAAATTTTCTGCTGCTCGGAGGGTTGCCCGTTACTTGGACCCTCCGAACCAACAAATTCTAAAAAAAATTTCTTTTCCGAAATAATCAACCCAAAAACGAACAACAACAAATAGGAAGGTCAGATCACATCTCGTCCGGAAATAACATATAAACTGTCACTTTATGTTTTTTACTGTTTTTGGTCTTTTTTGGATTTTTTTTACTGTTTTTTGTACTTTTTTGTTTTTAAATAAATTTGTTTTTGGCTTTTTCTTGGTTATACACTATTTTTGTTTGGTTTTACGCTTTCTCTTTAATTGTTTTTGGTCCTGGGACCTCAGGACAAGCGGGCTCTAGATTTCCCACCTAACCCTCCGGCCCCCGGAATTTTCGGTGTTAACTGAGTTAAAAAGCTAAATTGCACTAGACGGAGGGTACGCACCTTCCCCCTAGTACAAAAACGGTCATTAAGGCCTCTAACTCGGGCTTACGCCCGGAGCGGAGGGTACGTCGCTGAAACGCTTGCTGATCATGATGGTTTCATGCCTTTAACAGGCCCACCCAGGAGCGCCATAAAAACGTCTATGTAACATTCGCCCAAATATCACACAGCGACGGAGCGTAGAAAAAGTACCTATCAACGACTGGCAGGCGTCAGTTACCTTAATTCTACTCGTTTTTCACCGTCTCGACCTTGCCAGTTGATTTTCTGGTCTGTTTAGGGCAAAGTAAAAAGTTACCATTTTTAGGCCATCAGTCAAACGACTTTTGATCAGCTTTCGTTTGCATGCGAACGCAACCACATAGCTGAGTCTCGGATCCTCAGACTACGTGATTGTCATTAAAAACACGGCTCGAACAACCTATTTTATTATGTTTTTGTGTGACAGTTTTATATTAAATCCATTGGAGATGGATTGACCCTTTCCTTTTTCTATCTACTCATGCTCTGAAATATTAAATAATAACGGTGTTAATTAAGATCTAGGACATTACAGCAGCTGTTATAGTCAGTTTTCGCAGTCCCTTCACATATAACAGTCTCTGGGGGACCAAGCCTCCGCTCCCGTGATTTTCTTGAGATAACACTCTTATCTCCTATATTTCGTGTCCCGGGAGGGTTCCGTGGTATTTCTCTTCCCCCCACTGAAGCCTCCGTCTCCACAAATATCTGTCGCTAAGGTCCTTATCGTGTGTTCTTGCCACGATAAGAGGCTCCGTGTTTTTCTGTCTCTGATACAACTGTTCTTCACAATCTATATCGTGGTTCTGATTTTCGTCTTTTCTATTCAAAATGGCCGTCTTTTTTCTATTTCTCAGAAATGTTCTTCTTCCGATCAAAATTTTAAAAATAAAAATTCTAGAACATTCTGACCCTCCGTCGCAACACTTTTCTGTTCATAAGGCCTTTAGTCACTCTTTTTTCTGTCGCGGGAAGGTTGTGCTGTGTCATCCGGCAGAATGGCACAAGAGAAAACGTTTGCAAATATGTTTTTCTTGACCCAATAACTTTTCAATCTGTTGGCAGCCAATTTTTTCTAAATTGGTCACGGGTAATTTCAAATAGTCAGCTAATAAAACAGATTTTTGTTTACCTTTGGCAAAAAATTGGGTTTGGGTTTCTCAAACGAATGCTGACACAAAATTGACTCAAGTATGATTAAGGGTATTCACCTTCGTCCCAACGAAGCCTATGCAGAAATTTAGATACCCAATTGTGAGCTTTTTTCTCTTCTTTTGATAAAGTATTGATTGAAATTGGTGGCAGAAACTGAATTGTATTAACTGTATTAGCAGAGCAAACAGTAAGTTCCTTGATTATGAAAGGTTTCTTGCCTCATTTAAATCCCTCTTATCTAAAATAGTGGGACGGTTGAAAAACAATCTCTTTTTTTGGGTTAAAATTACTTCACTCAACATTCCAACAAATGAAACGACTTTGGTTTGAATGCTTTAAGAAAGGCAATACGCAACACCTGTCAAGTGACCTAGATAACAACTTTTTATTGGACAAGGCAAAACATATGGGTACCCAGGTCCGGTATGATTTTTTTCTTGCAAATATCCTGCTGCGTCATGCAATGTTGCATGTAATCTAAGAAATTTGAATTGTTTCAAGTGTTTTTCGAGCGAAGAATTGTCTATTCCAATTAAACTACCATATAGTCTGTTTTTCGAAACAAAATCCAAATTAAAATCAGCATCCAAATACAAACAAGTGGCTAAAAATACTGAATTCTGACTAATTTATCTGGATACTGTGTTGTTATATCTTTAAAATTTTCTTGAATGAGTTTTAAATCGAAAGTTGAAATCATGTTTACTGAACTCACTATAATAAAAAAGGAATTATGAAAAGTATCAATTAAAACTCAACTTTCTTTTCAACAAAAAACTTCACAAAAAAAAATCATTATCTACATCACTTTTTCCATATCCACTTTTAAAAATATCCATTATTTTACAAGAAGTGGCAGAATGGGGTCCCATAATTAAACTTTCAAAGTTTCTGTATTCATCTTATCTGTTTGAACATGTCTGCTCTCTCTGTGTTTCTTTGAAACTGCAGTCGAAAGTCTTGCGGATGTTTTGACGTTGATGATGCAGCAGGCGTAACTGTATCATCAATTCGTTTTTGTCCCCCTCGGCAGGGGCCTTTTTGCAGTCCCTTTGGTT
This sequence comes from Symsagittifera roscoffensis, assembly GCF_963678635.1. Taxonomy (NCBI): domain Eukaryota; kingdom Metazoa; phylum Xenacoelomorpha; order Acoela; family Convolutidae; genus Symsagittifera; species Symsagittifera roscoffensis. The sequence goes on along the minus strand of NC_087068.1, from coordinate 26,140,502 downwards.
TGGTGAAGTTTGGTTGTTAGAAGTTTTTGCAGAAAGCAATAATATGGGTAAAGATTTTTTGGTTGCAGTTAAATCTAACAAATCGAGATTGGCTGCATCAGGTTGTGCTGAATAAGTGAGAGCTAGTTTAAGCTTGTCAAACAACTCAACGTTTCCCTTGACATCTTTAGCTGTAGAAACTAAGTATTTGAAGCAAGTGAAAATGCAAGGAATACTGAAACGTTTTTGAGAAGGAAAAAGTTGGTTTAATTGTTCCTCTGAATCTACTTGAATCAACATATGGTAATGGGATTTTTTTTCAGATTCAACTGAAAAATGGCAATACTCAGATTTGAAGTGGCTCACTAAAGCATAACTTTTGAAAGTAAATAAATTAGTTATCACAAACTTGAAATTAGGTTGAAGTTTTTTGAATTAATCAGGTAAAACAACTTCGAACATAACTTCTGCCGTTTTGTGAAGAAAAATTAACTCGAGACGTGCTTGAAATTGTTTGTGTGAGGAAAATTGAATTTCCTGGCATGTTTAGAATTAGACTGTGGTTTGTCTTTGTTTTCAACAGTATCAGAAATTTCACTCGTTTGCTTTCAGATTAACTTTCCCGATTTTAATAATTTTGAAAGTTCTTCGTTACTTGTTCACATTCAAAATCTTTGTACACATTGTCATGAAAATCGTTGTACACATTCAAATTCAGCGCCTTCAGTTGCTTTTTTGAAAACTTTCAAGAATACATAAGTTTCAATTTGGTCATAAGTTTTCAATGTAGCAAGCACAAATCTTTTACTGTTTTCCGAAATATCATAATAGCAATCGCCAAATTCTGTATCTGCATTTGCTGAGGTGTTTGTTTTTGTTTTGTTGATTGTAACAATCAAACTTTCAAAGTAACTTGATTTTAAACTCGAATAGAAAGAAATGGTTTCGACGGATTGCGTAGGTCTGCAAAAGAAAGCGTTGTATCTATTTTAATATAAGCACACATGTACTTGAAATTGTACAGATTTTGGGATGAAATTTTGCTTAAAGGGATTAGTGTTTTGTGCATGTACAACTGTTAAGAAACCTAATTGGCGTCAAAAGTCATAAAAATCAAAGGAGTTTTGATACAAGCTATTTGTTTGAATGCAAATTAGATATACATAGAATACCAAGCAAGGTAACATAAATGTTTTACACACCAACCCCTAGTAAACTGAAAAGAAAACTACATGAGAGGTCCTAAAATTTCTTAATTTAGAAGACTAAACCCTATTTTAATTTCTTGAGGAGTTTTCTCAATTCATTTCACTTTCCGCGTTACGTTTGTCATTTTCTTCTAATTTTTCTTCAGAAATGCCTTGTTATATTATTGCCGGATATTCCAATCACGAAAGAACCATCTTATATGACACCGTTCACGGCAATTTTTTTGCAATAATTAACGAAGAAAAAAGATTTAATTCTGATGAGTAGACTTATTCAAACCACAATATGATACCTAAAACATTTTTACATTTATTCAGTAAACTGTCCTTGAAGATGTCCAAGGCAGACGAAGAACTCAATATTAATTATTTGAGTTACCCTACAATTTCTGGTAAATATGCGGATCCTGACGAACCTCTTGCTCTTCAGATTGATTTTTCAACTTTATCAAAATCAGTTAAGAAAATTTTGTTGAAAAAAATACGGTTGTGATGTTACTCCGATGTGTGAAAACCAGTTACACTACTTAGAAGAAATTGAATTTTTTGATCGTTCGTGGGGAAAGGAACAGATTGGGTCACCATTATTAAATACTCCGACAGCCGATCCTTTTCCTATAGTGTCACCATGGCTTGATGAACCAGATTCTTCAACTCCAACGCGCACCCCCGAAGTGACGGTGAGTAATCACATGGAAAACTTGGCTCCTTCTCTATGCCATGCACCAAGGAAAAAGCGAAAGCTATCGAAACTAGAGAAAGCTCAGGAGTATTTAGATCTTATTTATCTTGAAATTGAGATTGCGTTTGTTTGATTTTCATTTGGTTTTCTTCTGTATAAAGATTTAAACTTGAAGCTCAGATTGGTATTTAATAGCTTTCATTTGATGTTTTATGTATAAACAAACTGTAAATTAAAATTCTCTGCCTCTGAATGCTTCCTTTATCAAGTTGCTAGGAAAAAGAAAAAGAGAGCTTCTTAAGTCATTTTGTTATCGAATGTTGGACAATTCTTCTATCAAAATTTTATCTCGTAAACTTGAGATCCTATAGTCTTCAGACTTCTGTACAAAATAATTATTAACTGGTTGGGAGCATTATTTTGATATGTTGCACGACTACGTTCAGACCATCCATTGAAAAGATACAAACATTTCTTTTTGAATAAGACTTATCCTATACCAATTTTCTAACTTTTTTTACACGGTCCAAATATAGTCTTCCAACCACCCATATTGCTGCTCTCAACGAGCTACGCATTTTCAAACTAGGGATTTGAACCTGTTTTGTAATAGTTCATGGAGATCAACGTTTGTAGTTCTTAAAAAACCTGTTTTAAGAGTTATATTTGGGTTAATTAAAGAAACGGGTTAGTTTTAGTGGAAAAAAAACAAAAATTGGTTAAACCTCTTTGAACTTCACATATATCCTAACTGTATCAGAAAAAAGATGAATTGATTTCACAATATTCATAAGGTATCCTGTGAAAAGATATTTATTTTTTTGCTGAGTACTTAACTCCTCTTTAATGATAAATTTCTTTCAAAATGTTTTTTTAACACTTCTAACTGTACAATTGAAACAATTGTAATATTGTTTCTATACCTTTTGCTTTAATTTTTATTCTAATTCAATTTTTGACGGTAAAAATGTTCAAATTCAAAGTTAAGCGGGAGAAGCAAATCATATTTAACCGAGAAGGGAAAAGGAATCGAAACTAGCTGCAGTAGTTTCAACGTTTTGGTATTTAGTTGGTATTCATTCCCTTTCCTGCTTCGCTTTGAAACAATTCCAGAGCAAAATTGGTTTCAAGTGTAATTATTGTCCCAAATTTTTGATCTTAAAAACGAATTGATCCCATCATGAACGATACTTTCACGCTGTTGAAAAAGAATTATCCGTTTTCATTTGCAACCATTGTAAAATTAGCAGTTTATTGCTATCAAATTTTTAGCAGCATATCGAATCATATCATCAAAAATTTAACAATTCATGTCGGTATTGTCGGCTCGGTTTCGGCGAACTTAAAGATTTCAAGGATCACATGCACCCAGAGCATGGGCTACCTGTTTTAGATCAACAACCTACATCACTCAGCATCCCATCTAGCTCAACCACACAGGCAAGCGATATTGATAACTTTCCAGCTTCAATTGAAGTTCATGAATCAGCCATGAAAAACACGTTAATGACTTTTATTATTCCCAGCCAAAATATTGAACATGATCTTATCGAATTTATGACCTTGAAAAAAAATGAGATTCGAAGTTTGATTTTAGATAAAACTTGAAATGGACCATGCAAAGTACAATTTTGGGCAAAAGTACTTTAATCAAGCATGCTACTGTTGTTTCGGACCAAAGCGTGCAACAACCTCATGACGAACTCGTAGAAATTTTCGCTAATTCTTTGATGACGCCCCTATATGCAGACGGTTTGTCTGATGAATTTTTTCTCGAAATGATCGGACCATCCATTGAAGAGATACAAAAATTACTTTTTGAATAAGACTTATCCTTTACCAATTTTCTAACTTTTTTTACACGGTCCGAATATAGTCTTCCAACCACCCATATTGCTGCTCTCAATGAGCTACGCTTTTTCAAACTAGGGATCAGAACCTGTTTTGTAATAGTTCATGGAGATCAACGTTTGTAGTTCTAAAAAAAACCTGTTTTAAGAGTTGTATTTGGGTTAATCAAAGAAACGGGTTAGTTTTATTGGAAAAAAAAACAAAAATTGGTTAAACCTCTGTGAACTTCACATATATCCTAACTGTATCAGAAAAAATATTAGTTGATTTCACAATATTCATAAAGTATCCTGTGAAAAGAAATACATTTTTTTGCTGAGATCGGTTTTCTAATTACAAGGCAATCAAAACTTTTTGAAAAAAAAACTGAAAGCAAATCAAATTTATAATCATAAGTTTTTGCGGGAAAATAACTACAATACAAATTTCGTAGGGAAGAAATATCTTAACATTTTCAAACATTGTTGACTTAACCTAAACTTTTAATTTTGAAAAATTTTCTTGCTTAAAGTCTTTAACTTCTTTTTAATAAAAAATTTCTTTCAAAAAGTTGTTTTAACACTTCTGACTGTACAATTGAATTAATTGTAATGTGGTTTCTATACCTTTTGTTTAATTTTCATTCTAATTCAATTTTTGACCTTGAAAATGTTCAAACTCAAAGTTAAGCGGGAAAAGCAAATCATATATAAACCGAGAAGGGAAAAGGAATCGAAACTAGCTGCAGTAGTTTCAACGTTTTGGTAATTAGTTGGTATTCATTCCCTTTCCTGCTTCGCTTTGAAACAATTCCAGAGCAAAATTGGTTTCAAGTGTAATTATTGTCCCAAATTTTTTATCTTAAAAACGAATAGATCTCGTCATGAACGATACTTTCACGCTGTTGAAAAAGAATTATCCGTTTTCACTTGCTATCATTGTAAATTTAGCAGTTTATTGCTATCAAATTTTTAGCAGCATATCGAATCATATCATCAAAAATTTAACAATTCATGTCGGTATTGTCGGCTCGGTTTTGGCGAACTTAAAAATTTCAAGGATCACATGCACCCAGAGCATGGGCTACCTGTTTTAGATCAACAACTTTCATCACTCAGCATCCCATCTAGCTCAACCACACAGGCAAGCGATATTGATAACTTTCCAGCTTCAATTGAAGTTCATGAATCAGCCATGAAAAACACGTTAATGACTTTTATTATTCCCAGCCAAAATATTGAACATGATCTTATCGAATTTATGACCTTGAAAAAATTGAGATTCAAAGTTTGATTTTAGATAAAACTTGAAATGGACCATGCAAAGTACAGTTTTTGGCAAAATTATTTTAATCAAGCATGCTACTGTTGTTTCGAACCAAAGCGTGCAACAACCTGAAGACGAACGCGTAGAAATTTTTGCTAACTCTTTGATGACACCCCTATATGCAAACGATTTGTTTGTCCGATGAATTATTTCTCGAAATGCTCGGAAATATTGAAGCTATGTTCCAGATTTTTTCAGACCATGGTAGCGGCTGGGTTCTGGAGCGTGTAAATGAGCTTTACAATAAAATCGAAGAAGTGTTACCATTCAGAGGCTCTTCGTTTATACCTTTCCCTGCAAAAATAGTAAACTCGCAACAATTGATTAATATTCGTAATCACAGCGACCACAATTGCTTTTTGTTATGCTACACTGCCGCCTATCATATCAGATATAAGCTCGATCTAATTGTCGGGAGGTTAGTTGATCCTGAACTTGAACAGACAGATCCACACACCTATTCAAAGCACGGAACGCATCAGGCTTCTGATGATTTCGTTATGCCTCTGATCTTGAACATGATTCCTCAATTCGAGGGACTTAAAAACGTTCAAGTAAACGTGTTTCAAGATCAAAAAGAAATTTCATTCCAATGATTGTCTCAAAATTTGAAAGTTCAGATAATTTCATCATGGATCTGCTTTTGTTATATGAACCCGGAATGCACCACTTTGTTTTGATAAAAGACCTGCTCCAATTTGTTTGTGAAGTTCGAAAGCAAAAAGTCCGAATCTTCCTGCAGTTGTGCCGTAACTGTTTTCAAAATCATTACAATGAAATTGATCAGAAAACGCATGAGCGATTACGAAAAGATCATGAACCAGCTGTAGTGATAATGCCGACAGCCGAAAATGGCTGCCACAAATATAAATTTAAAAACTTTTAAGCTCTCTGGTATGCACCTATTGTTATTTATTTTGACTTCAAATCGTTCCTGAATCCCGTTACAACATGTATGAACAACCCACAAATTTCCTCATCTCGCGTTCTAGAAAAACATGATCGCTCCGGTTATTCAGTGGTTGCTATTGACCATGAGTCCTCAGAACCATTTTTCTTTAGTCTTGAAAGCTCTGAAAAATGTTTAGAAAATTTTATCAAAGAGTTACAACTATTAGCCCGAGACGTTTACATCTATAAAGGGAAAGTGCCACATTTCTTGGGAGATTGTAGCCAACAGTGTAAAGAAGAAACTTTAACCTGTTGGATCTGTCCAGAAAACTTCAGTGAAAGTGAAGAAAAGTGCCTGGATCACTGTCACTCTTTAAAAATGTAACTTGTAAAATGTAATGAATTTTACACTGTCACTGTAAAAACTCTAGGATGGAACGACGACAAATGTAATTCAGCGCGAAGAAACATAAATTACATTCCAGTCGTTGGACACAATTTGCAGAATTATGACATGCATAATATATGTCTAGCTCTCAACGAATGTGACTCGCGTAGTACAATACAAGTCATTCCATCGACCAATGAGAAGTATATTTCACTAATTATCGGAGTAGTTGTTAAAACAATTAAAGGTTAAGATCAAGCCACACAAAACTTTTATGAGTATCTTCGTTTTAAAGATTCTTTCAAGTTTCTAAACTCATCAGTACAAAAGTTACTTGACATCTTGCCTGACAACAAATTTTCAATTCTGTAAAACCACTTTCAAAACGTAACCAAACTTAAAAATTCTCATACGTAGAAAAGATTCTATCCTTATAATTAAATGACCGACCAAAAAAAGGTTTGACGAAAAAGAAATACCGCCTCCCAAAAAGTGGGTGAATAGCTTAGACGGAGATAAAGTTGCTATTATTGCTGATAACTTGATTGAAGCAAAGGCAGTTTGCAATCAATTTATTTGTCAGGACCTGCGCGAATATCATGATTTATATTTGTCATGTGACACATTTGAGGAATTTCGCTCCATCAGCTATGAAACATATGGCCTTGATTGTGCTCATCGTTTCGCCGCTTCTAATTTAGCTGGTGACGCTTTCAAGCGGGTATGTAAAGCTAATGTTGAACTGCTAACGGATCGTGATCAATTAGACATGGTTGAAAAAATGATGCGAGGCAGAACTGCATCACTCTTTGAAAAAGGACGGTTCACTGCAAACAACAGGCAATTGAACGAAACATTTAATGCGAGCGAAGTTACTACAGATGGCTTCATGGTTGATACCAACAAATTATACGGTGGAGTAATGCAAACTCACAAAATGCCTGCAAGCCATTTCGAGACAATCGTAATTAGAAATGAAAGAAATAATCAAGAAAACGAAGATGAGAATTCCATGTCAATAGAAAAAATTTTAGCAACACCTGACGATCCAGACTACGGCTATCTTGTTGAAATTAATTTAAAAAACCCTCAATTGTTGCATGAAAGTCACCGTGACTATCCACTGGCACCCACTAAAGAAGTTGTGCAAAAAAGTTGGTTAAACAGATACCAAACAAATCTCTCAGAAGAAATGAAAAACAATGAAAATTGTGGACCCGCAACAGGTAAAGTGAAAAAACGTCTGCAGACTTTACACGATAAAACTCATTATATAATTCATTATAAACTCCTGAAACTCTACGCGAATCTTGACCTTATCGTTACAAAACTGAATCGCATCGTAAAGTTCAAACAAGAATTGTGGCTCGAACCGTACATAACTCTAAATACGAACAAACGGAAAGCGGCAAAAAACAAGTTTGAAGAAGCCCTGTAAAACTATTGATCAATTCAATTTATGGGAAAATGTGTGAGTCAAAAAGAAACAGGGGGGAAAATCACAGTTTTACTAGATGCTGAAGAAACAATGCAAAAAATAAGTAAGTTTGATTTTAAAAACCTGCAAAATTTTTGGCGAAATCATGGCTGCATTTACATTAGCACCAACGAAAATCGAATGGGATGTACCCACAATTGTAGGAGCGTATATACTAGAGCTAGCAAAGTTTGAGATGTAGAAATTTCGCTACGAGGTTATCAAGCCCAACTTCAACTTTCACCTCTTATACTCAGAAACTGACAGCCTGATGTACGAAATAAAAACGGAAAAAACTCGATTTTTTACCAGGAACTGTACAAGAAACGTGAAATTTTGGTCAACTTCGACTTCTCCAATTATCTATCGGACCACTTCCTCTACAATGCAGATAACCAAACTACAGTTTTAAAGTTTAAAGACGAACCCCGGGATTGTTTATTTTCAAAAATTAAAAAATTTCGAAAAAATTAAAAAAAAACTTTTTTTTAAAAATTATTTTGAAAAAATTAAAAAAATAAAATTTTGTCAAAAAAAAATTCGTTGAAAATAAATTTGGTAAATAAAATTTGGTAAAAAAAATTTTAGAAAGAAAATTTTGTCAAAAAAATTCGTTGAAAAAAAATTGTAAAAATATTTTATAAAAAAAAAAGTTTTTGTCATCAAAAAAATATGGAAAAAAAATTTGAAAAAAAAACTTTTTGAAAAAAAAAAATATTTATGAAAAAAAAATTTGTTCACAAAAGTTTTTTTTCTAAGTGAAAGTTTTTTTGATGACTTAGGTTTTTTTGTGTTTCTGTGGGTGCGGGGAGGGGTAGGTTAATTGATTATCACATTTTTTAAATGATAGGGGTCGGGATCTTCTGAAAAGGATGCTTACATATTTTTTTATTTTCAACCTCAAGTGTAAGTTTACAAAACAGTTAGATATAAAATGATTAAGGAGCATATTTTTTTTTAAGATGCCTCTGGACACCTGGTACGAGCCAAAAATACTCGCATCATCTCCGAGAGGCATATTTTGAACACTGTTTGAGCAATAAAAACCGCACTATTAGCCTACGGTATCAGCGATGGTATCTCCACATTGCCCTACGGTCACTATAGAACCATGAATGCTTCTGTCTTTCCAGATAACACCGATAGCAATCAGGATGATGATGATGACAATGATGATAGCGAAAGGAACGTGAGTGAAACTAATAGCAGAAGTCACGACGAAGATGAAGATATAGATGTTTGGCTGAAATTTTTCGAGGAAAAAGATAAGATAGTCAACTGGGATCAGGAGAACTCGAACCAAGAAGAAATCTTCACGCAAGATACAAATTAGGGGTCGGAAGATAGCTTCCTTGTGATGAATACTCAACCGAGCCGATCGTTGATAGACCTGTTAAATAGTGTCACCAGCTATGAAGCTCCAGATCCAGGATGAATTCGTGTCACGGAAATTGCTGAGAGCGATATCGAAAGCGATGATTTGGTTAATCCAAATGCAGTCACTTCTTCTTCGCCGTCGGATGATGAATGGTATCTCGACCGCGAAGCAGTTGAAGATTCAGCACCGCAGTCAAAGAGACGCGAAACAAACAAAAAACTCTAAGGTTTTGTGTTTGATTTAAGTTGAATACAAAATTCAATGTTGTAAGTTAGTGTACAAAATTATACTTAATTTCCACGTTTTTTCACAGTTAGGTAATGGCGGGCTTTTTAAATCCACTTTTGGTTTTGTGTTACTATTTTATCTGGAGTGGTTTTGAGACTTTTCATATAGGAATTGACCCCAAACTGTTTTTGGTGCATTTAAACGACACCTATTTTAGATGATTGTGTGTATAATTCAACCATTTCATTTCATATCTGTTTTCACCAAGACCATCGTGTTTGCAGAAACATTGAAAGAACCAATTCGCAAAGACCTTCAACAGCAAAACGCATTGAATAGTTTTAGTTCAATTGGATTACAACATAGCTTGCCGAGCTATAGGTGGCGGAAAAAAACAATATATCGCCAGAACGATTTTGTGTAAACCAACACAATTTTCACATGAGGAACATTATCTATAAAAATTATATATTGGGATCATTAGGGATCAATAATTTTACATAGGGATCACTAGCTATAAAAATTAAACATAGGGATGATTAGAAATAATTTTTTTACATAGGGATCATTGGGTATAAATATTTTACACAGGGATCATTAGGTATAAAAATTTACATAGGATCCCAGTGTCGTATATCTTTACTACTCTCAATCACCAGTGCTTGTAGCACATCGAAGCCAATCAGGATTCAACTGCCCTAGAATTTATCTGCAGTTCGTATTTCAGAAGTTAAAAAAAGAGTTTAATTTTTTTTATTATTGCCAAATCTTCTCCAAGTTTTAAGTACGAAGCGTTTTTTAACTTTTAAGAAGTTTTCTAGACCGATTGAGTTGCCTTATTTCATCTTAAAAAGTTACTGTCCTAATAGCAGATGGCAAGTTTTTTATTATATCCAAAGCCATCAACAACAGGAGTACTTTGAAAGTTGTTTGAAAACATTAGTTTTTGAAAATCATTTCTAATTTTTGTTTGATAGGTTGTTTTAATCGTAAAACAAGCGTTTTTTAACCTAAAAAACAGATCGAAAAAAGACCAAAAAATAACCTCTTTAATTTGATGAAACAATTGACTTATAACTTTTTTGAGAAGGTCACTTAAAAAAGTACATCACAATTTTCCCATCTGAGAATGACTTAAGTTTTCTTAAATGCATTTCAAAAAGAACTAGAATTCCTCATTTTTCATTTGTTTTTGCTCAAAAGAAATAGATGGTTTTTTGCTTCCTGTCATTTTTTTTCTCAGAAACTTTTTGGAACAAGATTCGCCAGATTTCATGTATTTGAAAATGCTCCGAAACAATATGATCAGTTTGATAAAAATGATAATTCGATACAATTTTTTAACTAAGTGGGAGTAACTTTCAACAAAAACTTATTTTGGAAAATGTTTCATTCGAGTTTTAAAAAAATACTTATGACCAATTATCATATTTTGAAACTAGCAGAAGACCCCCCGAAACTTATTATGCACTTTGTTTTATAATTGCTTTTCAAATAAATAATTCAACTCAGCTTACCGAAAATACTCTTTAATGAAAAATCAAACTCTAAGCAACAAACAAGTGCATGCACAAAAATAAAGCATGGTCTGATTGTTCTTGAAGTGAAGATCAGTACTGTTGTACAATAGTTACTGTAGAAAAACAGTTCTGTTTTTCAGTAATGCGCCCGCATCAATTGATTTCTGATCAGAAAAAATTTAGCAATAAAAAAACATGATTTCAGAGATAAATCAACGCTGTAATAGTACTTAAGCAGTAGTGTAACAGAACTGCAACAGTACTCAAAAAGTCACTAGAAAAACAGCAATAAAAACAGCAAAAAAAGCTTTGAAAATTTGCAAACACAGCGCTGAAAGATTTAGTTCAAAACAAACAAAAAATGACATTTGATCATAAAATTCACGAAGTTTGCAGATCAATTTGAGTTAGCAGAATCACTGTTATTAACCGTTTTTGCTGCTTTCGCTGGTGTGCAATGTTTTTGACTGCCTCCTGCTCTTGATCAAAATGTTTGCTCAAAAACAGAAAACAATTCATTACAACAAAAAAAAAACAACAAAATTTTTGAGACTATCCAACCAATTTGAACTCTCGAAAACAAAGATAGTTCAGACATATGTTTTTTGAAAAATATTTGGTTTCCCTGTCTTTTTGTAACATTTTGCAAAAAACCTGTATCTAACCATTCAATTTCAAAGTGCATTTATTTATGAACAATATCTTTTTCGTATTTTTCTTTTGATAACACTTCCAAGTTACGACTTATTTGATTTTATTTTAGATTGTTCGATTTTGCTCAGGACTATAATCGGAAAGAATCAATTTAACAGGATTTTACACGCTTGTAAGCATTGATGTTGAAGAATACATTAAGCACTACTAAATGTCTTGTTTTACGACAAAATATTTTCAGGGAAGGGTTACAGATGATCCTTTTTGATTGATGACAAAAGAGAGTAAAACAAACCAGTTCACATTTGTTTGCACACTCTGCAAGAAAAAACCAAATAATCGGAAAAATTGCAGCTTTTTGGGTCATTTTATTCAAAGTTTTTGTCAGGTTTTGAAAACAGCTCATTCGATCCACTACATAAAGTTTTTAGCAAGTTTTTCTGATTAAACCACATAACCCAGTTATTTTGCAATTCGAAATTTTTATGAATCTTACATCTGAAAGAATGAGCTGAAATTTTACAAATTTTTTACGTCATGTAAGCAACAATTCGAACTTTTATAAAACATTATAAGAATCTTACAAGATTTTGAATTTCGGCATAGATTTCATACTTTTTAGAGCACCCGCAATGACTCTGACCCATTTCTATTTTTTTTAATTCTGTTTTTATTTTAATCTAACTTTCGAATTTGAAAATTTAATAACATACTTACTGCTTTGCGCTCAATTGAAGTTTAGTTAGCTCAACCTTTATCTCCCTGCTGGCGAAACACTTCCTAGATATCCTAGAATAAAACTAGTACCTGGTGGTTGCTCTGAGTTTTATTTTGAATTGTCTTTAGCATCAAAATATAACACAAACGATTACCAAAAAATTTTTAGTTGGATTTTAAATCGACACATTTTTGTAATGTTTCTCTCTTCCTTAATTTTGCAATTCATCAAAACAATCAAGTATAGTAGGTACTACAAAGTTTTGTTTTCTGAAACTTTGTGTAAGTTTTTTCAACATTTAGTAGAAACTCGCGTGCTCCATATTTTTCAAAATTTTAGATGTGTTTTACAGACTGTTTTCATGCTGCTAGTTTGGCTCACTGCTTGTAAACTCTTCTCTCACTGGCAAGCTTGCATGGCGAGAGATTCAGTCTGACACTTTATCAGGAAAAAAAAAATTTTGTGTTTTTTCTAGCAGATGCGTACCTTTTTTGAGCAGCTCGAGAATTTTTTGTGAATTTACGTCATCCAGGTTTGTAGACACTAGCCATTTATAAGCCTTTCTACATCCGAGGTCATTTTTTATAAAGTTCATTTACACAGATTCTTTTTTTTATATACTTCTTGATTCACCGTAGTTATCTTTTTAATTCTTAAACTTTTTTTTCTTATGGGAATTTCAGAAATAAATTTGTTTTCTTGCAATATTCTTTAAAAAATTTTACGAAATAAACGTTTGGTTTAGAAGATTATTTTAAGAACTTTATGAGATTTTGAGTTTTCTTGAGACCCATGAACGAAACGGCTTTCTTCAAACCCCCTTCTCTCTTCTTCTTGCTCCGACCATTTGAAAAAAAAACTTTGCATTCGGGTATATTCAATTTTTCCCAATTTTTTGCATTCCACAAAAAATCAGCTACCCCACTTATTCATCGGAATGGGTCGAGTGAAATCAAATCGAAGCTCTTTCAATCGTGATTTGATGAAACTTAAAACATTTTCAAAAACATTTTGCAGTATTGAGAAAAACTTGGACCTAATATTGGATCTTAAGTTCAATTTTGAGCAAAAAAGAGCTTACAAAAGCTTATTTATGTTTAATTTAAGCCTTGCAATTTAGTTTCACGCAAGAAAAAAATAGACTTACAGATTTTTTGGCGCCATCTTGGCAATCGAAATTTCAAAGCAATTCAAACATTTTGCATTAAAAAAATTGGAAAACCTATAATAATTTGGAAGTTCATCGCTCACGCTATGCTAAAGTTATTAGAAATGTCATTAATAAGTCAAAAAACAGTTCAAAAAGGTTTCATTTTTTCTTCGTAAAATTCTCAAAAAGGCGTTAAAAACGTCCAAATTAAAATTACTCGAGCACAAAAGAGCTGTTTTAAGCGGCTTAACTTAAGCACAAATAAGCCTGCTCATTCGTTTTATTTGCTCAAAGTTAGACCAAAAATCAAAAAAACTCAAACGCGTTTTTTCTCAAAACTGACAAAATATTTCAAAACTTTAAAACGTTCAAACCGCGATTGAAATTTTTTAATACAACAGAACATTCCACCTATTCCGGTTATTTTTGTCTGGTACCTGATTGTGAAAAACAATTAAGTAATTTAAAAAACTAAAAATCTCGAATACACCCTTTTTCTCCGTTTTCAATGGTGGGGTTAATTAGATTGAACCAGTTGCTCTTTAAATGTGGATGACCATATAAAATTTAACTGAACTCTCCTAACTTATCTTGAACTTGTTAATGTCATTGTATCTTGATTGAACCAATAACTCACAAGTTGTTTGATTTTGAACCAGAATGTTTGGGTTGTTGATATCTTTAATTCTCATCCAAATTTCTCAATTAGAAGCAAATGAATCAAAACGCCCTAAGCACGACGGAATTTTGCCGGTTTTAGTTCAACAGGTTAGAGTTTTTATTTACTGTGTTTTATCAATGTTTTTTAAGCCAGACTCTAACTGTCACACTTTGCCTGATACAAATGTTTCGCAAGTCGTTTTCAACGCATTCAAAGTTGGTCAAACCCATGCTGAAAACAAACTATTTTTTTCCGAAATACAACATTTAGTTTAATTAGCGATCCTCAAGCACACACACACACACACACACACACACACACACACACACGTACACACACACACACACACTCACTCTCACATACACACGGGCTTCTTGTATGTGGAGGTCCGTCGATGGAGCCATCACTGGAGTTAGTTTTGGTCCAAAAAACATGCCAAAGTTTTGAATAGATTTTTTGGCCTTCCTGGATCGGTCTAGGAGTCCGAGGCTTTTTTCAAGTTTATATGCAACCCAAGAGCCATGGACTCAGATTTTTGGCAAAAGTGAAAACTTCAAAACATTCCAAAAGCATACAAATCTACACGAATTGCTCTCATTCAGCAGTTGCTACAGAAAACCTCAGAATTACATAGAACTAAGCTCTTCACGTTCCGCATCAACTACCAGTGAACTAGAATAAGAAAAGTCATAAACAAATTAAAACCTAGGCTAATTTCCTGAAAAAAAAACATCTATAAAAATCAAACGACACCTGGTCCAAAACTAAAACTGAACTTTGAGGCTTGAGACCATCAAGCAGACATTACTGCCATCATAATAATGGGAAGCAGACAAATTTGGTAATACTCAGTTCTGACTGTCTGAAAAAAGATACGCAGCTTGTTTTTGATGTATTCATTTAAACCACTGAATACAAAAATGAATTTGAGATAAATAGTTAGTTGAGTAATCCGCGGAGTAATGTGGTATGTTTTTGGAACTAAAATCAGTCGATGAGCAATTTAGTTGCCAATTTGTCTGCTAACATTCCTGCCTTTTTACTATGTTGTCTATTTACTGCTTTGTATACAAGTAAATTTCAAATCACCTAAAAAGCAACGAATGATTTAACGCTACAAAGTTTTCTAGGACTACGAACAATTTTTGATTACTTTTTTCAAACTATGTAGTTTTGTGATAAAACCTATAAAAAAGAATTTGAAAATTGTTTCGAAAAGAAAAAAATATTATTCGGAAGAGTAGGTAAAACTTTTCAATGTCCCACGCTTCACCCCACACACATTTCGCCCCTCTTAAATCTAGTAGCACATTTCGCCCCTCCCACATTTCGCCCCTAAGAATTTCACATATTTCGTCCTCGCACGTTTCGACACAGAAAAATGAACTCCACTGAGAATTAATTCTTGATTTTGATCGGATAAGAGGTGGGTAAATCAATTGAGGGGGCGAGGGGTGTGGATTATAATAACTTTTTGATCTTACCTTTTAAAATTGTTATAAGACGTCTTCAAACCGCATCATTGTTTTTTCAGGTCTGCAGACACGGTGATCGATCTCCTGTCAACTTGTTTCCAAACAACCAACACAGAGATGCCTGGATCCAAGGACCTGGTTAGTAAGTTAAAAAAATGTCTGAAGTCCATAATAAATGGCTTTTTCCAGGTTTTTTCAAAAATACTGTCAACGGATAAGAAGGGAATTTGCAAAAAGAAAGAAAATATGATATAAAAAGTAAAGATTTAAGTTGGATAACTTTTGCTAGTGCACTGTGAGCCTCAAATGAGCATAGCGCCAGATCTTTTGTTTGCTGAGTTAAAAGTTAATATTTTTTGCAGGCAACCGTGTTGACTATTAGACTTCGAGCAAGTTTTTGATTCAGCTTTTTTTCTAAGGTTACCTCACGCCGGAGGGCGAGAAAATGCTTTATGACAACGGGGCAGCTTTCCGAAGCAGTTGGTATCCTGGACTCCTGAGCGAAATTGTCTACCCGAATGAGTCATACGTTGTCAGTTCTCACATTGACAGGTTTTGAATATGTGCAATAGTTTGTTACTTTTACCAAGATGTTTTGTTAATTTCTAACTCTAAAAAAAAACAGATCCTTTTCAGACTGGGAGTTCATAATTATATTTGGGTAGCATCTATTGCATTTGTTTGTTTTTGGACCTTTGTTTATCTATGCACTTGCCCTGAACAGGTCTTCTTAGTTAGGGAGATACCACAAATAATTACTTGACTATAATCAGTGATTAAATTTTTCAAATGTCTTTCAAAAATTAATTGTTCAGGCCCACGTTAATTGTTCATACCTAGTGATAAATACAACGCAACCCCAGTTTTATTTTAACTGATTGAAAGTTTGGATATTTACACAAAAACTGGTAACGAACAATCAAAATATACTTTTTTTTCTACCATCTCATCGTATGTTCACAGGTGCATCATGAGTGCGAACTCCTTCATGGCAGCTCTCTACCCTCCCACGCAACAGTTCCAATTCGAACAGGGACTCAATTGGCAGGCATTTCCCACACACATGATTTCAGCGCAGATTGACTTCGTAAGACTTATGGGAGCTAAAAATATGATTTTTTTTCAAAGACTAATAAGTTCAAAAACATACGAGAGCAAAAACAGAGCATTTTTGATAGACGTGTAGAAAAAAATAGAGGAAAGTTCGATAAATCCGTTAGATAGTTCCATTCTGGGGGGAATGTTTTAAAATATGAGGAGCCATTTTCACTAAGAAAAACAATCAGTATTTGTTTTCGTAATTTACCCAAGAAAATAAGAGTTTTCTTGCTTTTTAAAATCTTCTGGTAAAATTAGGTTTTGCATTTCTCATTTTATAACTTATTTTGGGTCACTTGTTTTGTTTCTCTCAGTACTTGTATGGCACAGACTGTCCCGCTGGGATTGAGGCACGTGAAAGAATCTATACATCCGAGGCATATTTGCAGTTTCTGGGAGACAACCAACTATTCATAAACAACACCTGTCAACTGGCTGGCTACCAGGAGTCAGATTGGACCATCAATTCTCTTTCCACCATCAGTGATAACCTCATTTGCGATGTGAGAAAAAATCCGTTCAAATACCACCTCGCAATTAAAGATCAGAGTTGAAGCTCTAGTCATGGGGTCATCTTCTCTTTAGAATTTTAAACTTTTCAACATTCACAAGGAAACATTCACAAAGGAACCATTACCTAAACTTTTCTGAAGGCGTTGAAGACAACCTGTTTCTAAGACCTTTTTTACAAAGTAAAGAGTCCTGTATCGCCAATGGCGACCTTCAAAGAGAATTTAACTATAGGAAAGAATGGCGTACGGTAAAATGGTACACAAGGTAGAAATGGTACACAAGGTAGAAGAGTATAGAGTAGGATGTCAATGGGTAGATTGCCAAGTAACCATTGGTATGAAACATCACCGATCAAATTTGATTTATTAGTTTAAGTTGACAACTACATAATGATTTTTTCTTAATTATTTTTTTTGAAGCCTTATCTGTTCCTCACAAAAATTGTTGACAAAAAAATTGATTTTTTCCACTCTTGGCAAACTTCTACAACTGCAAATTCTTAAATTCAAAGCCTATTATTATCAACATCTGCTTATTCTACAAGAATGGTAATTGCTACCTAATCTTCAAATAGTTTTGATCAACATTAGTTAACAAAACTGCAATACACATCAATTCATAATTTTTGTTTATTGTAGTCCGCCCATAACTTGTCTTTCCCCGATTGGGCAACTGAGAGTGTAGTGGCAGAGATGACAAACATACTGAATGTGCAGAGACAGTTCCTCTACTCTGACCCCGAAGTGAACTATCTCGACACTGGGGGAGGTGAGAAAAGTGATAATTATGATCAGACTTACAGTCCATTTTACACATTGATAAAAAAAAGGATTCAGTTGTTTCCATATGGTTGATTTAAGAAATGATTAAACTCTAATCAAAGCCCATGTGTGCAATTTTTTATGACAGTTTGTTTCTTTTTTGTATCTTAGGGTCGTATAACAGAGAAGGTGCCTGATTACTTTCCTCAATACTTTCGATCAGCTTTCCATACCTGCAAGAACAATTTCTTTGAACTTTCTGAAGACTCTAGGGGTCTTCAAAAGAAACTTTGAGTTTAAAAAAAGTTCTGTTGAAGCGGCGTAGCGTCTTCAGAAGTTTCAAAAAAAAATACGTTTGGTATGTAATTTTTATTACTGTTTTTTTCAGGTCCAGTCTTGGGTCTAATGGTTGAAAACATTGAGAAGAAAATGAATGGCTCCCTCACTCAGAAATTCATCTACTACTCCGCTGTAGGTTTTAACTTAGTTGTTAGACTAAAATTTCACTGTCAAGTTTCAATTTTACCTTCAGATTTTTAAATTCAATGCAAGAAAATTCGAACTTATTAAAATTTTGGTCAGATAAAATCTTAAACTATAGATAGATCATCATGAGTAATATATGGGTTTTCCAGCACTTCCAGCAGCATCACTCTGATAATCACTGCATACAAAAAAAACTTCAGTTTTTAAGGTCGGGGATATGTCAACTTTGCGAGCTTCATTGGAAATCAAAATCTTAAAAATAGTCAAGTCTGCTTAACTCTTATTCAAAAAGTTCATGCCTTGCACTTCGATTTACGTACTTTTTACTGCTCGGAGATTTTGCATTCCTAAAAAGTTTTTAGAGTTTGATATTTTTTCATTTTTGGATCATTCAAAGTAACCTGTCGTAAACCTTTATCAGTTTTCAAGGACGTCAAATGTAAATTCAATGTCAAAATGCATGTATGCACACCCTCTTCAACATTTGAACTAAAAACCAAACGATGGTACAAACTTTGATTGATGGAGAAGAGTGTTATCGACATCATTAGATGTGTTTATTTGGTAAAGCGTGATATTTCATCGGTTGCTTTATCTGGCCTGATTCCAGAGTGATCAATCAAACTAAATTTAGTTGTTCAAACTGATGCAGTTGATGAGTGAACATGAGGCTATATGGTTTTGGTTGTATGCCAAATGTCTCCACAAGATAAGCTGAAAGAGAACCTGAAAAGACTGTTAAAAGTTTTCTTAATAGCCAGCCCAGCCAAGCCAGCCTTCCAACCAAAAATATACTGAGTTTTGAAGTTTCAGTTTTATAAGTACTTAGTTTGGGCTATAATGGTGAAGAAAACTAAAGTCACCATTCTCGCAGATATAGAACTTTGTCGATTTCTCAAATTCATATATTTTTAAAATGAATGAGACGGCCTGAAAGAAAGTTTCATATCACAAAAATTTGTGTTAATAAACTTATCTCAATTAGGAATGAACTGATCTTCTCTTAATTTTTTATACCGACCTTCCCTGAAATTTTTTTTTTATTTCTTGCAAATTCAATAAAAAGATCCTCATCGGCTCAAAAACTACTCGATCATTAAAAAGGTAAAGTACGAAATTATCGCGTGTGATCATAAGTATGAGTTTTGGGCTTTCTGAACCGAAGAGACCCAATTTATAGGTATCTTAAGAACTTAAAACTAGTATCTCTAACTGTGTAGTTTTCACTTTAGCATGACACTACTGTGCTTCCATTTTTGGGCATCATGGAACAGGATGTGGGACCCAATCCTCCCTACAGCTCATGTGGTGTGTTGGAATTGTATCAAAGCAACGACAACGAGTAAGTTCATTACTGTCATTATTTTGTTAGAATTATTGATAATTTATATATAACGACAATCAATAACTATGTAGCGATTCAACGTGAAGATATGAAAATATGGTTTTCATTGGTCATTTCATTGTGCATGTTATGTAATTAATAACTTGTTAAGGTTTTGGTCGCACTTTGTTCAAGTTATACCCTTCTAGCTAGACGAGAATTTTTAATTTTAAGCAAACTTTTATGTTTGACCTCTTATTGTCGGAAATTAGTAAACATTTGATAGTTGTTCACTTTCAAAATTTGTTTGATACTTGGATTTCTCTGTTTGATACTTACTATTTTAGTTCTAAATTGCCCGTTCGGAATACACTCTGAGATTTGACGAAAATAATCAAAAGCTAGATGCCTAAACTGTGATGTTTAAAAACCGGTGACTGGACAAAGCATCCCATACGAAACTATCCCATTACAAAATATCCCATACCAATTTAGCCCAATGGACACAATAGCCCATACCAAAATAGCCCACGTCAACTAAAAGTTCCCATAGAGAATTAAAACCTAATTTATGATATAGAGTATTAAAGATTGGTGCATATATCTATATCGCAATTAAGAATATACTCAAATCAACTGCCTCAGTTGATTCGAGACGCCCTATAGAGATAGTTCTAATGGTAAAAGACTCTTTTCTAGGGATTAAAAGTTATCTTTCAAATTGAGAAAAATTTGATAATGAAACACATCGCAAAGATATATCACTACCCACCTAGCCTCAATACAAGGAACACCAAAAAGACAGATTTTATCTACGACGAAACTCAAAAAGTCAAAGCGTTGCTTATCTTGGACGGACACGAGTCCACTAAAAAGCGAGACCTCAAATTTACCACTCACTGGCGTTGTGCAAAATGGCGTTTCACATAAATGCCCAATGACTCTTATAACTTGCGACGAAGCCATTATTTCGTTTAATCACGAGCACAGTCATGAGTTTAACCCCGGTCGCGTAGATGCAAGGCAGCTAGTTAGTCAGTTGAAAGAAAAAGCAAAATCACAAATCAATACTGTAAACAACCAGTTGATAGCAGCTAGCCTCAAGACTGTGAACAATAATCTTTCACTTCCTTCATGTGCCGCCCTGGCAAAAACCCTCAATAGAAACAAAACGCAAGAACCACTCGGAGTGATTTCATCGACCGACCGTCACTTCGACATTCCCGACAAACATTTACCTTTGTCGGGAAATTTTCCCGAAAAACAATTACCAAAAATGATAGCGGAAAAGGAGACAGAGAGCGATTTCTTATTCTTCTCGACATGGAAAGCTTAAATTATCTTCGCGCTCATGGCAAAGTTTTGCTTTGTCTTGGAACTTTCAAGTTATGTCCGTCTCAGTTTTTATCAATTGTACACAGTACATATCCAGGTTGGGGCTTTTTTTCCCTCTGCTTTTATGTTTTGCTCACAACAAAAGGAGTTCACTTACAACAGATTCCTTGAAACCCTGATTAGTCTTATTGGAGACTTCGTACCCAAAAAAAATCTCATTGACTTCGAACGAGCAGCCTTGAATACATTTTCTTATCTTTATGAAACTGAAATCGAAGCTGGCTTTTTTGACTTATACCAAAGCTTCCATCACAAGTTTTCAGAACTAGGTGTGAAAAAAGAACATATGAAAGCAATGCTCAACCAGCCTTTACCTCGAAAATGATCTCAGCTTTAAGCTTCGTTCATCTCCCAGATATCAAATCTGCGTTTGTTCTTATCATAGACAAAATTTGCTAAAACTGCCGATCAGTTCAACATTCCAACTGATATCCTCGAGAAAATTGGCGAGCACGCATCGTTTTTCCAGAAAACTGATATTAAAGAAGAGAAACGATTTGTCGACAACAGCGTGATCCTTTGTTCCCCTAGCTCTATGGAAACACTACGACAGCGCGGTGGCTGGTCTCATTCGAACAACGTACGCAGTTGAAGGCTGGCATAATGGCGCTTTTCCAGGGCAGCCACTCCTCGTTTCATACGTTTTTTATAGAAAAATTATCTGGTTTCTGACCAGCAGAAGTTCAAAATTTTGAAAGCAACCAGTGGTACCACAAATCAAACCCGTAAAATGTTCCGAGGACTCAATGAAAAAACCGAATATTAATTAAATCCTACGAAAACTCAGATATTGTAAATTACGTTCAAGCTCTGGCTCAATTAACACTCTCCTAGATTTCATTTTGTCAAATTGTTGGCATACTTTTCTCAAGTTGTCGGCTTTTTGACGCCCTTTTAGTTGATTTTTTAAAAATCATAAAGTTTTTGCTTCGTAGTCAATGTAGAGGTACCATCTCTTGGGAGGTCACAGAGCCCAAAACAACAATTATTTCGTATTTTCCCTCAACCCGCCTCTCATACCCGTTACCCAGTACAGGCGAGATTCAGAAGTTTTGGGGACAATTTTTATCGATTTCGAACTATAACTTTTGATCCATCGTGAACTGATCGATTGATTTTTTCACCAAGGAAGCAGTAATAACATGAAAAAAGCTTTAAAAAAATACAAATGATAAAAAGTTAAGCTGTTTTGTCAAAATCATCTGCCCACACTACATATAAAGTAGAAAGTCATAGAATTCGCTCAAAGTAACGAATCAATTATAGCAAATAAGGTTCCTTTGGCCAATTTGGAACAAGTCCTTTGGCCAATTTCGAACGAGCTCGAAACATGGTAATCTGGTAAACATGGTAAGCATGGCCAAAGGGGTAACCTTGAAACCACCACAATTTATCCAAAAATCATCAGAGGTACAAAATTTTTTCATATTTAGGCTCAAGACAAAAGTACTTTTTGAGTGATACTACAAAAAACTCCGTCAAAAATGGCCAGTTCATTTTGTTTGAAGAAAAAAAATTTCCCCGAGCACGAATATTCCGTCAATGTATTTGAAAAGTTCGAATGTTTCTGTTGGCAATAATAAGAACAAAATCTTGATTTTTTCGGAAAATGGCTTGAGTATATTGAAATTAACAGTCCAAGTGATTGATCTCTGCCAAAAAATATTTCACGGCAGCAATGAATACGACCTTTTAATCGGAAATAAAATAACGTGGCTCAAAATTTTTCAGTGAAAACTTTGACAATTTTTGTCAATTTTTTCCAACAAATTTTGGCAAGTTTCCTCATTTTTTTTCGGATATTAGAGCCCGAAGTGGTGAAAGTTTGCTTTCTTACACTACACTGGAAATTATGTATATTTGACGAAACGGTTTTAGTGCAGTCTTGAAAATTCCGTCTCACAAAAGTTTTTGGCTTTTTTTTGCAAAATTTCTAGGTCTTTCAGCGAACAAAAAATCACCAATCCAACATCTTGATTGAATACAAAAATCTTAATCGTCGCTCGTCTTAATCCACAAACCATCTAATTTTACGTCCTGAAAAAATCGCGTTGCAAATTTGGATATGCTGCTTGAGTTTTGCATAGTCTTTATAAGTATAAATTTCTCAATAAATCTTCCGGAACAATTAGAGTTGACATGGCGATAATGACAACCAAATTTTTTTTTGCTAATTTTTAAAAATCTATAACCTTCATTGGTAGTAAGATTTTGCCAAGCTCCTTTTTTCGAGTGAACTATTTTGAATTTTTGCTTTTTTTGCAACCGAAGTTTAACTGTTGTCTGCAAACAGTTTTAATCACTTCAATTACGTAGATTTTTACATTTGAAGAATTGAACAAATAATTAAGCAAAAGAGAAAATTTTTTATTTTTTTGTGAACTCTTACATGTTAGTTATTCCTAATTCCTACTACCCGCACTGGAGTTTCATGGGAAATAATCGATTATAATGGATTCTATCGGCGGAAAACTTAATCATATATAATTGATTTTTATGCCCCATCCAACCGTGAAAATGGATTTTCAGGGGATTATAACTTTTTTTTTAAAATCCATAATAATTGAGTAATATGACAAAATAACTAATTTTTTTGGCCCACAAAAAACCATGAGAATAGATTTTTTTTATGCAGAAAAAAGCTAGCAACTAAATAAAATCTTGTAGCATTTGGGATGAGAAATTGGCACAATTACATCAAAACGACAACAAATTAGTGAGAAATTAACGTTCTGCAAGCTTAAAACCCAAACAAACATGTTCATCCTTTAAAAAAACTTTAAGCAAATGTCCAACACCCC